>NC_071466.1:22509952-22831202 GCF_028500815.1 Rissa tridactyla
CAGAGGCTTAAGTGAGATGAAGGGTGTTTGTGAGAAGCAGCAGAACACCTTAAGAAGAAGGAGAGAAATCAATGCCAAAATCTTGCAAACTGATACTGCAGACAGCAGAAGGGCTGAGGAAACAAGATGACAGACACTGGGCAAGGAAAAAAGTGCATGGCTACATTGACACTGAGCTGTCTTCATTTTACGCCACTCTAAGGTAAGTACATTTTAGAAAGAGAAGGGAAAAAAGACCAGAAATGAGACATGAAAAAAAAATCCACTTGGATCCATATCCAACACCAAAACATTCAAGTAGGCACAGGATCAAATCCAGCTCCCACTGAGGTCAACAAAGATTTCCATTAACTGCAAGGTACACTGCATCAGGCCCTCTGCTTCGGATCATTTCCTCTTCACCAGGCCAAACGCTGTCAGCCGCAGTACGGGTTGAGAAACCTGGCTGCTGGCTGTGTTCTGCTAACCCCACAGCCAGCTGTCAGGCTGCGAGGAGAAACACAAGCCACTGGCAGCGCACACATAAACCACAAGGGAACAGAGCGGTCCCGGACCCAACTCATTCTTTACATTCTGTGTATTCCCTTTGGAGGATTCAAACATCTCTCCGTGCAGGGTTTTCATGCACCTTTTTGCTTCCGGACATCACTAACTGTTGGTGAAAAAATAAACCAGAAAAAATAAAGGTGAAAAGCTACAAGAGGAAAATGTGCTTTTACAATTAGCTCTAATAATTTTGTAATTAACGTTACTGCTGCAATATTAAAATGAGGTTTCAGTGGTCAGTTGCGGTTCTGGACAGATCTAATGGAAAACCAAATTCAGGCCATGAACCACAAAGAAGACTGAGGCAAATCTGCAGAATCCCAAATTTGTATGTACACAGAGAAAAATGGGGAGAAGGGCGTTTTCCAGCTAGTTCCTACAGTGGGCTACCCAAACCAGACAGCTGCATGGTTAACACACTCTCCGTTATTTCCCCAGTCTCATGCTGGTAGAAGGCAGCTTTCCAAGAGATTTCAAGATTTTGCTAGAAGGAAGGCCACCTTTGAGCTCAGATGCTCAACAGGGAAAATCCTTGTTTGATGGTAAACAGATATTTGGATGTGTGCATATACAGACCTCATATCACTCTGTGCTCTGTAGGCAATGTGAAAGGCTTTCCCCGTTTTACCCTCCCGCCTGGCTGTACTCCACCAGCATTGGCAGAGGTTTGCGTTCTTGCTGTACTACAGCGTTGTCCAGCAACATTTTTCATTCAGAAAGCTCCTAGTTGCCAAGATGTATTTATCATCCAAGTGAAGATTGCACAAGAGGTTACAATAAGCAAGATTTTTTCCCAAGAACATTGTGTCTGAAAGAGACAATAGGTCCTCCAAGATTTGGCAAGGGTTATTAATTGCTAACAACAACAAAAATTAATTACTTGCTTTCCATTCACAAAGAAGGATGGGCGACAGATGCAGGAAACAGATACAGGTTCCCTGCGGAAGGGAAAAAACTAAAGCTCATGCCAGAAGAGATGATCCAGAATTGATTACAAACCTTTCTGCGATAGCCCACCATTGTAGGAATTTTCATTCATGACTTTAAACAAGCAAAACCTAAGAAATTCAGGAAACAATGTGTACAATATGCTCTGTCAGGATTGGTGCAGCCCCACAGAACAGAGAACCTTATTTTGTAATATTCTCTACCTGTAATTATTCTCTAGTTGGACGCTTCATCAAATTTTGTACTCTACTTTTGTTTTGCCCGTTTTCAGGTTGCTAACACCAGGGGTTAAATTTTGCCTACAAATTCCCATGCCTAACCATAACCCTGATTAAAAAATTCTAGCCACATAATTAAGAAGCTATTTTGTGAATCATTAGCGCTCCTGAGTTTTAGTGTATCAAAACAGCAGGAGGAAATGAGCACTAGCAGAAACCTAAAGCAGCCCCCACTTTTTTGCTGCAGAATCACTTAAGTCCGTTCATAAACCACATAACCCATTCAGAAACTAATGGAGACCTACCCCCATGGCTAGTTAAGAGTTTTCTGCCCCCACTGCTCCTGTTATAAAGCTCCTCCAAAGCTATACTGCTTTAGCAGTGCTAAATCTCCCTCTTATTTTCAGCCTAAATTATGTGGGGTCAGTTTATTCCCTGTGCCTTTTGTTTCAATTGCCTTTTAACTTCAGCATCTCTGATGCAGAAAATGAGCTCCCTAAATCCTAAGAGATGCTTGCATCTTGGCCTCCTGGGCTAAACAAACCACATTCTTTTCGTTTTCTCCTGTAAAACAGGCTCTTCGTTTTCTTTATGGCTGTAGTAGCCCATCTCTGTATCAAGAAAGATCAGAGTGGGACATGGTTTTGATAAGAGCTGCACACGCTGCTCTTGATGACATGCGAACAGTGATGGAAAAGTTATCCTTCTGGTAAAGTCATTCCTTTTCTTTGTTGATTTCAGCAGAGGAAGTTTGAGTTTGGGGTTTTAATCCTGGCTTTTAGTCCTTGCTTGCAGCACTTCTACCCTTTGTGCTCCTGAAGTTATTTTCAGTTCTGGTAGCACTCCAGCCCTTAAGGTCATCCATTATTTTCGTTGGATTTGCACTGCTTTGTACTGACTGTGCATTCCCACTTCACATTGTCAGAGTGCTTCCTTTATTATTACTTTTTTAATTATCAGACTTATTAATGTAAAAAGTATGCAGGAGGGACACCCTGTAGTACATAAAGTTGGGGCAGACAGAAGAACAATATGGACAGGTGATGAAATGTAAGACTCACTAAGTTAAATTGCATCAACATATGAAAAAAATAACTGAACTGTAAATTAGGAATGGGGAATTACAGGTAAGGAACAACTTTAACGAGAAGGTTTTTATATAACATTTACAAGGAATATTTGAAGAACTAACAAAGGGAGTATGCCTAAAAATAGAGGGAGGACTTTGGAAATGATACAATGCGTCGGTAAACATCCTCTCAGAAGAAAAAAAATCCACAAAACTAACATGACACTGGCTGCTATGCCACCACTCATTCTGATTGCCTTCAAATTCTTGTAGTCTTGATTTAGATAGTCACCTACAGAATGCAGGCATCTTTACTATTCTGTGTTTGTGCAGCACGCGGTACAATGGGGTCCTGCTATTGTTGTGTTTATGGTAGTACAACTACTTATTATTAAATTAAAGTGAGGTAATTAAGTCCAGCACAATATACTCAACTTGGAGTAGTAGGCAAAAAGATGCTGTAGAGCTAAGGTATCAATTCTCCTGAGTCCCAGGATAAAACCCCTCATATCACTACCACCACAAACCAATGCTGAAATAAGACCACCTTAATCCTCTAAACCACAGGACATGGCACATTTCCTGTAGCTATGGAAGGAATGAGCAAAATTAAAAGAAAAAGTAACTAGAGATTGAGAAGCATCTTTTGATGATAAACATTATAGCTGTTCAAAATGTTTCCAGTATCTTTTCAGATTTCAAATAGCTCTGTATGATTAAAAAGCAAAATAAAAGAATTATCAAACATTGGAACAGGCTGCCCAGGGAAGTGGTGGAATCGCCACCCCGGAGATATTTAAAGGATGGGTAGATGTGGTGCTTAGTGACATGGTTTAGTGGTGGTTTTGGCAGTGTTAGGTTGATAGTTGCACTCGATCTTAAAGGTCCCTTCCAACCTAGACGATTCTATGATTCTAAATGAACCAGACAAATGAAACCAACATTTGAAATTTATCACATTAGTTTTTGTATTTTGCTAGCACTAGAGACAATTCAAATTCTTTCACAAGTATCACGAAAACCTCAAAATAAAAGGGCCATCATGACACTTCTGTAGTGTTTTTTCCCAGCTGTTTTTCCCTAAGGTCATGACTAATCAAAGTTATTTAAGTTCTTCCAAGAGGAAAAAAAAAATACTCTATAGACTTAGCAGCAGGGTACTTAAAAAGAAAAACTACCGTAACACCTTCACCAACTTGGAAAGCGCAAGAGAGAAAAAGAAAAAAGAGCTGAGAACAGTAACTGGAAATATGATATAGCTCCTTAGCAGATGTCTCAAAAGGCACCAGTTATATCAAAACACTTTTTAACACTATGCCATTTGTATCAAATAGCAGCATATAACTTCTTTTTTAATTCTTTTATTTTTTAAATTCTTTTAACAGAACTTGTATAGCACATTCCCCCACCGCAGCTCCTGTAAGACATGCTTGTTTGGCCATGGGTGTTTCACAGAGGACATCTGCCATTTTACACTACAGTCCTTGTGTTCCACAAGTTGTTCACACAAAGTTGCTCTTTGCATGAGAAGGAGAGATACAAACTTCAGATTACTCAGATTATAAACCAATCTAAGGTCCCAAAGTTAAGACATTTGGAAATAAACCAAGCATGGCTGCTCAACATATTTCCAAACAAATGCTTGTGAAATGAAGCGATTATTTATAACAAGGCATCTCCAGACAAAGAGTGTGTATGTAAATACTTCAGGAAGCTCTGATGAACTGTTCAAGAGATGCATTGTGTTTAAAGAAAAAACATACATGCACTGCAATTTAATCAGACAACTCCTGTTGATGTCACAGAGAGTATGTGTGTGTAAATACAGACATACACGCAGGTACTGTATAAGGTGTGCACATATGTGTATGCAATTTTGTTGAAATTAATCTGATTTCAAGTAAGCCTGTGAGCCCTTTGAAAGCCATGTATTAAAAAATTCACGACATCTTCTTTCCTGAAGAAATAAGGCTCTTATTTGTGTCACCAGTCAGACAATACAAGTAATTTCATTATATGTATTTATATATCCATTTATTATAGCATTTCTGGAAGCACGTCAGGCACTCTGGAAGGAATTTGGAAAGGGAAAGGCCTGCAGGAAGCTGGAAGAGGTCCTGCCCCAGGCAACAAACCTGCACTTTGCATGAAGCTCAAGTGTCATGAAAGAACAATTACAAATAGGCAAAGAAAGAGAGGCCGTGGCATTAACAACAATAATAGAAAGGGAGTGAAAATAATCAAAAGCCATCATGAATACCACTTTTTTTTTTTCCTTTCTTCCAAGTAGGTTGGGAAGCAAGAATGGAGCTGAGCTGCTCCATCCCAACCAGGATACAGGCATGAGAGGAAGGGGAGCAGAGTGCAGAGAGCCCCATCAGGACAGCAGCGTAATGGATAGACCTGAGGAACAGTGACAGAGAACCTCTTCTCCCTGTCCCACCAGCCTTGGAAAAAGGCACATCTGTGGCTGAAGAGCTTATGGTAGAAGCCTAGTTTCCCTAGATATTTGGTGGAGAGGGTGACACTGTGTGCACTCAAGATATACAGTGACTTGCTGCGCACCTCAAAGGCTCTAACGCCCCTTTCTGAAGGCACACGCTCTTTTCCCCCAAGTTTTGAAGGAGCACAGGCTCCTGATTTAGCAATCAAACTTGGTCAACAGTAATAGGCAGCAGTAGTATCTCCCCAAGTACGGAAAGTCCCCATTCTGGAAAACAGACGCTTTTCTTCAGATCCCACATCAGAACAGAGGTGTAAAGAGCAGGCACACAGCACTCAGTTTTGCATGCATATAGTACCCCTGGACTTACATATACCAAAATTCACAGGCCAGGTTTGCATTATATAGTAAAATAAAGGAGAGAGGAAAGTGTGTATTTGTACATCTTCACTCCTTGAGATATCTCCTGGCTGCACAAAATCCGTTCTACTGTGATGGCACCCAAAGCCAGCCAATCAGAAGCACTGCACTAAGCCCTACACAAACACATGGGAAGAATCCTATTCTAAAAAGTATTTCTAATTTAAAACAGAACAATTGTATATACAGCCATAACTGTTCCTCATTACTCTTTTAAGTGTGCTCATTGGAGAGCTATTTAAACTATTTAGACTTCAGTCTAACCAAATGACCCACGGCGGGTGCATCAACAGACAGAAAGTTGTACAAATCTCTCCTAATCTTTCCTCAGCACTGGAGCAGAGAGAACTCAAACAAGTAGCACTACTATGTGCTAATTCAGAAATCTTATTCTGAGGCCAAATCACGTTATATGGGTCAGGACAATCCTCATTATCAATACAGGCTGGGGGATGACGTGATAGAGAGCAGCCCTGCAGAAAAGGACTTGGGGGTACTGGTGGATGGAAAGCTGGACATGAGCCAACAATGTGTGCTTGCGGCCCAGAAGGCCAATCGCATCCTGGGTGCATCAAAAGGACCGTGGCCAGCAGATCCAGAGAGGTGATTCTTCCCCTCTACTCTGCTCTCGTGAGACCCCACAGGGAGGACTGCGTCCAGCTCCGGAGCCCTCAGCACAAGAAGGACATGGACGTGTTGGAGCTGGTCCAGAGGAGGGCCACAAAGATGATCAAAGGGCTGGAGCACCTCTCCTATGAAGACAGGCTGAGAGAGCTGGGGTTGTTCAGCCTGGAGAAGAGAAGGCTCTGGGGAGACCTTATACCTGCCTTCCAGTACCTGCAGGGGGGCTACAAGAAAGCTGGGGAGGGGCTGTTGCAAGGGCATGTAGCGATAGGACAAGGGGCAGTGGTTTTAAACTAGAGCAGGGTAGGTTTAGATTAGACATTAGGACGAAGTTCTTTACAATGAGGGTGGTGAGACACTGGCACAGGTTGCCCAGAGAGGTGGTGGAGGCCCCATCCCTGGAGACATTCAAGGCCAGGCTTGATGAGGCTCTGAGCAACCTGATCTAGTTGAAGATGTCCCTGCTTACTGCAGGGGGGTTGGACTAGATGACCTTTAAAAGTCCCTTCCAACCCAACACATTCTGTGATTCTATGATACAAACAGCATTTATAAATTACTGCATTGGCAGGTTTATGTCACAGAGCAGCATGGAAGAGCTTTGCTTACTTCATGCATGTGTGAATGCACATGCACACACATTCAAGTGTGTATGTAGCTCCTTTCCAAAGGTGCTATTTTACTTCCCTAAAATCCCCTCACTTTGGTTACAGGAACAGGAAACATCCCACCCTCTGGACATGGTCTGTAGCAGTTTCAGCCTCAGCTCCAGTTCACTCCTGTCCATCATGACTGGCAGCCACTGCAGTGACCTGTACTCTGTCACACAGTGCCTCAGCCATATGCCTTGCATTAACCAGTGAGGCTTAAGAGTTTCTCCTGTTCTCACAAGTCAAGGCAAGGCAAGCCATGGCAGGATTCATCAATACTTGTATTATTACAAAGGTAACATAACATCCTACAGTAGCTTTTGAACTCCAAAGAGAAGGAAACAGAGGGCAATTAGAAAACAACTTCAAGTATAAGCAAATGAGTTGTCCCAAACCAAGAAGCATCATCATCTTCCTGTAATGTTTACTTGAAAACCCCTTCCAGGTTCCTGTTGACATTTTTTTAATAACTAGAGGTGTTACCAAACACGCCGTCCCCTTTTCATACCAAGCCCAACACGGGGCGAGCTCTGATGCTTACAAGTGTAACTCAAAGAACAAGAGTCGCCCATCTGGTACTCCAAATCAAATCCTTTCTACATGGCACAGAACTCCAAGCCAGTGGAGAGCCCGTTACCAAGCCTTTGTATTTGGATTCAAGTTGCTGAAGTCTTGAATGCAACACCTCCCATCTCCCTGTCTTCTACTTTCTTTATCCTAACAGTAAAGCAGTTGAGTTGATGCAAAGAGCAGCAAATCCTTTCAGCAGCAGCACTGAGTAGCAGGGTTTGACAAAAGCTATTAGTAGACAATATCAGGTGTTGCAGCCTTTTTAAGTAGAAGGAAGACATACATGGGGCAAGAATCTTCAAATACTCAGTCACCATTTGTTTGAAATCTTCCTCTGGATTGGTATGGCTTACATCCAGAAAGTAACAGAATCCAGAAACTCAATTTAAAGACAGGAAGAACAGGAAGCGTCTTCCTATCACTTCTTCATAAGATGTACTGAAATCATTAGGAGAGGAAAGGTGCTGTGCATTTCACCAATGTAATCAGAAAGTTCTTCTACCCAAGAGAACACGCAGACTTCAGCCAGACTAATTCCTCCTTACTCCACTTTTGCCCTTGTCTGACTCACCCTAATGAAACATGCGTATTTGGCCAACAGTGCTGACATTAATACCAATGTAAGCGTTAAAGGCCACTTTGAGAATATTAATAAACACTGCAGCACCCCGCAAAGAAGCAATACAAGTTCCTGGGGAAAAAAAATCTTAGCAAGTTGCCTTCAGGAATTTATTGATTCCACTGAAATCTCACAAACTCTCAACACATATAGAAAACGGTAAAGAGCCTTGGACAGATGGCATCTTCAAAATTGAGGTAGAATTGGACCCAACCTTGAGAGAAAGGTGCACCACGATGCAGAACAGCACTGTTGTTTTAAGAAAGGCACTACAGTATAGATAGCTTAATTTCCAGTTGTGCACCAGGATCCTCATGCATGAAATCCAGCAATGAATAAAAAATGGCACCTGCTACTCCGTACTCCGGGGATCCAAGTAAGTGTCCCTACACTCAAGGCATGCAATCTTAAAAAACAAAAGCAAAAACCAACCTACTCTTGACATAAGGCATCTTAAATTACTGAATACATTAAGATGGGAGTTCCAGCAAAAGCAACACCTTGCTGTGCAAAGAGCAGCTGCCATTTAAAAAGCACTACATAAATTCTTTTAAGTATTCTCTTGGAATCAAGTTCTTTCAGGTTCTTTCTCTCAGGTGGGATGTTCTGCAATCTTAGTATTTTATACTTATTAGTAACCAGGGCACATTTGCTGCAAGAGCAGCAGGCCATCGCTGCTCTCTTCCAGACCCACTTTTCACATAGTGAGCTGTCAGAATGACAGCATGACTCCCTCCTACTAGCGCCCACATCCCAACCCCACCCCCCCCTTTTTTTTTTTTAAGACAGCAGTATCTTATTCTACCAGGGCAAGTAAATCAAGCTGGACTGAATAGAGGTTCAGTGAAGGTTTCATGATGAGCTTATTCCTCTCCATTAGCAGCAAGTGATGTGTTTGCTAATTTTATGGCTCACGCGTTAGCCAAAAATGCGTTTGGCTGGCATTACATTTACAATAACACTATTTGTGTATCAAAGCACATTTCAGTGGCCACAGACACTAAGACGGGTGCTTCCTGTTGCTTTTCCTTCTACTATAAAGATACATATATAGAGAGTTATGTGTAAAAGAGGATTTTTACAAATATTCACAGAGCTTGCAAATTATTTCTTAGCCAAACCGGCTACAAGAGACTTGTAAACTGGGTATTCAGATTCAGCAAGATGAGTTATGAGGTTTGTTGTCCAGGAATAAAGCCCCAAAGCACAGAAAAGAATTGTGTCAAAGACTGGAAGAGCTTTTTGCTCTGCCAAAGTCAGCTTTTCCCCAGAAAGTCACACGGTGCTGCAAATCTGCAATGCTTTAGTACTGTTTATTACATTTCTCCGTATCAAACTCTACAAATCCAATTTTGCATCTATTTCTGTTAAAGGTGCCTCTGTCATTTTTACTGAGTGCTGGCTACTTAAGGCATTACAAGTTTTCTTATATTTCATAAGATTTTAACATTTAAAGAGTGATACTCCTCTCCCCTCCTTTTCTTATAACTTTATATGGGGTTTTTTTTCTGTTTTAAACCACTAGAACTGTCAACTGTTGTTTTAAAACCTCTTCTCCAAGACAAGAAAAATTCAAGTAAAGACAGTAAAATTAAGTCACTCATTTACATTCAAGGTCAAAAACTAACATAATTTTCCAAACAAGGTTCAAGTGTATTCCTGATATGGCCTTTAGAAGCTTAGGAGAGTTTTGTTCCCCTTAATTTTTCTTTGGGGAGTACTTTAACAGAACTATAAAACCTCCAAGGTATCTAGCTGGAATACATTACCACTGAACAGTTCTGTCCTTTGAGGATTTATACCACAATTGGACCCCAACTGACATCAAGCAGTAATGCACAGTCAAAAAGAAAAAAATATATCTCACAAATACAGCTCCATTGTGAGACAAACGAAGGCTACATCTCTCTCTGCCTCACAGTCCAATGCAGCATGTCTCATGTGACTGAACAAACATCTGGGTTTTATCTTGAGATTCCTGATATTTTTCAGTACAGACACATAGACACACACACACACACAGATTGCAAGTGTGCTGGGCAAGACAACTTGGCATATTTATTGTTCAAAGAGTAGGAAGATACAGAACTTCTACATATAATACTATTTTTAAAAAAATTTATTGGCATTTTTGAATTTTATCAATTGTAATGCTATCTTTTTTTTTAAATTTTCATTCAAAAACATAAAAAGGCATTCAGCTTTTAACATTTTAAAATCAACGTGCTCAACCTTGTAATACAATATACTCAAACTGCAGCACTAGGGATCTCATTAGACATTTTCCAGAAGTCTCCACACAGCGCTTAGTTTCACTATCAAATACACATGTATAACTACAGGTCCAAAAGTAAGAATTACTAAACGCTGACTGCCACTTAATGATTTTTAAGACTACAAAAATACCCGTTTGTACTAAATGTTTTATATGACTGCTAGTCACTGCAGCTTTCTACAGCTGCAAGATAAAACTCTCAACTCTACCAGTGCTAGAGGCAAAAAAGAAAAGAGAAAGAAAAAAACCCAGCTGGATAAAATATCTTAAGGTCAGGCTTTTTACATGTAAAGCAGCCACAGCAAAATTATTCACATTCTTAGCACATAGCTGACCGGGACAAGATTCCAGGGAGAGGTAAACAATTCCCCCAATAGAGCAGCTGCATCTTCCTCAGTTGGGAGCTACTGGGGGGAGGGAGAAATGCCCACTGGGGTCCCCAAAACTGACCAGAAGCAGGAAGAAAATGAAAGACTGCTTGTGCTCCATGGTAATGCTTCACATGACTGCTCCTTTTCTGTGCTCCGTGAGAATAGAGAAGTGTAAATATAAATAAATAAATACATTTTTAAAAAGGCAGTTGGTAACACACACTTTGACTGATGTCCTAGAGGAACCTTGTAAGCAGACACCCAAGTCCAGTTCAACATAGAAGAGCAGGGGGCAAATATTAGATAATATTGAACAGAGCAACTAAAAGGAATACAGTCATCCAGCTTTGCTTTTATTGTGCAATTATTTTCAAAAGTATCTATTGAAAGTATAAAACCATTTCTTTCTAGGTTTCCACAATATTTCTCTTAAACTGTCTTTTTTTTTTTCGTCTGGCATTTCCTTAGCAGCACCTTTACTCAGTTCATCTCGATGTTATTTCTGTTGGCTACTGGCCAAGCAGCACGCTTTAATAGTAAAGACACACAGTACTGAAGAAGCGTCTTTCTTGCTCCACTCCATTTATGTGCAGTCTGTGATATGAATTTTAGGTTGCTGTAAGAAAAGAAATCCTCTTGCAAGATCCTCCTCAATGCCATCCCCTTAACATTAGCATCTCCTCACAAAACTGACATTAGCCATCAGTGAAATCGGCCGCAGCAACACAAAAAACAACCATATCACTACTTTCAACATTCATAACTTAGCATTCGTATATTATCTTCCAGCTGCAAGTGTGTCGGCAGAAAACTACTTCCACCTCATCCTTGGCTGCCTCTCACTGCTCCCTCTGCCCAAGGTATCACCTGCTTCCCTCTTGCCTGACCACACTGGGGTCCGCTTGCCGCCAGAGACAGCTGCGTTAGCACAGGCCGATGATTTAGCTGTTGAAGCTAACTCAGCTCATTTTGACCCAAGTGAGCTGGGGTTAACTCCAATCAGCAGCTCAGCTGGGGCAGTAAGACCTGGGTGAGAGGAGGAGTAAGAAGAGACAGCACTGAGCAGATGGCCATCTCTGGAGCACAGCTGGAAGGAGGAGAGCACGTGAGCGCAGGCTGAGCTTTCTCTCGGCATTTCCTCTGATGGTGGTTGACAGCCAAGGCAGCTGCCACCACTCTCAACTTCTCTGCTCTTTTCTGTGCCCCCCGCCGTACCCCGAATTGTGTTGGTGTCCCTCCCAGCACCCCCAAAAAAGTTATTTTTAACCTGGATCAGTTCCCTGATCAGTCACCACTCAGCTCTGCAAACACTGTGCTGGCACAGCTTGCTGGAATGAACCGGGGAGGAACCAGCGGGAAGACAGCAGCTCTGGCAGCACCACCAAAAGCTGCTCTCCTGGAGCTTCTGCACAGGATTCTCCTTTTCTTCCTTCACACCAACCTACAAACTTCCCAGGTGAAGGGAATATGCTTGTGATATCTCAGACCATAAGGTTTTTCTTTTTTTTTTTTTCCCTCTATCTATGCTGCCTTAAGAAAGTTTTTAATTGCAGTATTTTGTGTGTTGGTGTCATTAAGTTTAACAAGCTAATCCCTCTCTTACTTGTGCAGTTATCACCTAATATTTCAAGGCAACAACAGGACATTTTTCAGAAATATATTTGATCATCTTAAAAAGATATAGCCAAAGGGAAACAGTCTTACATGACAGGCTATAAATCAACATGTTAGACAAGTAATTTTAAACCACAGGAGGAAGAAAAAAAATCTCACTGTATCAAGCCAATAAAAACCCTGTAACGCTGACTCTAGAAGACACTGGACCTATTCCATAACTACATTTCTTAGGAAAATACAGTATTTTGAACTGTAAAGAAGTCTGAACTTGATTAGACTGAAACAAAGGAGAGGGAGGAAAGCGGAGCAGAGGACATGATTCCACTCCACAGTTGAAGTCTGAGGAGGGAGCTTGCGAAGGCTCAAGCTGATAAAGAAACTGTTCCCTTGATCAAGTCACTCAGCATTGACACATTTGCTTACCAGTTCCCGGTAATCCTGGCAGTGCATCAATGTTCCTCACCTCCCTCCTTCAAGCCTATGCTGAAACTTTTAGGAGACTGTTGTTTTCCAATGTTCTAACTGGCAATTGTTTTTCAGGCTTCATCATCATCGTTAGTATTATTATTATTACAGCACATGCTCAGCTGCATGAATAATATTCAAAGACAGCAATGTTTCTTCTGAGATCTTTAAGGGTGCAAAATATTAAGAAACCAATAGGAGACGAGTAATCACGGAATTCATGGAATCTTCAGAGTTGGAAGGGACCTCTAGAGATCATCTAGTCCAACTCCCCTGCTAGAGCAGGACTGCCTAAAGCAGATCCCTCAGGGCTGCATCCAGGCGGGTCTTGAAAATCTCCAGAGAAGGGGACTCCACAACCTCCCTGGGCAGCCTGTTCCAGTGCTCTGTCACCCTCACTGTAAAGAAGTTTTTCTGTGTATTTGAATGGAACTTTTCTTCCTTGAAAAAACGTATTCTTAGAAGTGAGATCTACAGCAAAATCATGCTGGGCAAAATTCTTCTCGAATATTTCAGATGCAGAGTGAAACTTGGCCAGTGGTTTCATGGGGTAACATTGTAAGTAATAAGCACAATGCTACATGGCATGAAGGGAAGCTTCAGAACATAGAGTCCCAGAAACTAAGACTCTGCAATCTGCAGTAGTGCACTGGTGAACATCTCTGTTTCTAGACGAAGTAAAAAAATATACTTTCTATGCACCTGTTCAACAAAGCTGCCAAAGGCGAGGATATATGTCTGCTTAGGCAATCAAGTTTCAAGTTCCTAAATTTTCCCTATGAGAATTGGGCGGAGACAGTACTCCTACTGGTTTCTAACCTGTGTGCATGTTGCCAAGTACTGTTAAACAGACGCCATTGCACCACACTGCCCTGCAGGTTCATGAGAAGATCTGCATTCATACTCTTTGAGCATGCCAAGCCCAAAACAAAGCTAAGCCTCCATGGTAATGATACATGGAGACAGTCCTTATATTTTGATGACTGAGTTCACACTACACCAGTAAGCTCTGAGAGGCTGTGTTGGAGTAATTTCTACAGCTCCAGAGAAATGCTCTTTCCTCACTTCTACTGTGTATGCATCTTATACAGGCTCCCGTCCACGTGCACACTGCCTTGGATAATGCTGTGCAACACAGAATTATAGATGCAATGATTCCTGAACGGCAGCATTCAAGAAGACACTCTGCTTCCAAGGTCAACATTCACTTCCTGTAACAAGCACTGCAACTGTCTATTCCTTTTCTCCGAGGCATCCAATTAGCTCTTAAAATTGTCAACATTATGATTAATTATTTTTAATCAAGCTTTCCCGTATCTGCCACCACCTTCAGAGACTAGCCACAGAGGCCAGTGATAAGAAAGCTTAGAAGTATGTGTATATATATACACATATATATATGAGTCACCACCCCTAGAGGTATTTAATAAACGTCTAGATTTGGCACTTCGGGTCATGCTCTAGTGACAGAGATTGTAGGGGTTTTTTTTGTTTTGGGTTTTTTTTGGGGTTTTGTTGGGGGGGGGGGGTGTGTGTGTGTGTGTGTGTGTGTGTGTGTGTGTGTGTGTGTGGTTGGACTCGATGATCTCAAAGGTCCTTTCCAACCATGAAAATTCTATGATTCTACATATAATTATGCATGAAAACCTGAATTAGGCAATTTTTTTCCACAACTGAAATTTGTACGATTTGTGTTCCACAACATGCAATATCTGAGGTGTTGGAACTATCTGAAGTACTGCCATGCAAAGAAAACAGTAATATAGTCATAGTAGCTCTATATGCAGCCCATTTCTTGAATGACTATAATGATTCTGGTATATCTATTTTAGTAGTCAGTTTTTAACTTTCAGCTTGTGTCTGCAGAAAAGTAGAGCTAAGAATCTAAAGCAGAAGTACCCTAACCTGTAATAATCTGACAGGTTACATCTTAAACAGGATCTATTTAAGCTAATGAGCTTTCAATGACTATTAAAATGCTCCCATCTAAGTGATGTATCTGCCAAGCAACTTCTGCATTCTTTCTAACCTGAAATGTATGGGCTTGGGCATCCCACCAGCTGACTAATCATTTACTCCTGCTCTGAACATCTACCCACATCTTCAAGATAACCTCAAGCTCTCCTCTTGAAGAACATTAAGCAGACAGTAAGAATGACAGAGATACTTATGTGACCAATAAAACCACTAAATATCATTATCCTTTTATCTTCTCTGTGCTGCAACCTTCGTACATCCCTACCTTAGGAACATCAGTTCAGGCTGTAATGTCTTCTGGGTAGAGACCTCATTTTTTTGCAGTAATGTTGCACCAGACAGCCTTACTGCAATGCCAATGTAACAGCGGCTTTATATTTGATTATCACTCTAACAGAGCAATGCAAATGTGAAACCCAAGGTGAACAGTAAAATTCTTGTTAGCAATTTACCAAAGTAACACAATCCATACCACAAGAAGCTTCTCCCAATTTCTAACACACAGGTCATAGACCAAACATCCTGTTCTGCCAGGAAAGGTACCATCATGTTTTCTTATAATGTCATTACAAATGCTTGGAAAACTCTGTGGACACCAACCTCATAATTTAAAGAAGAAAGAAGGAAAATACCAGGTATGCTTCACATTACAGGAATATCTTCACTGGTTATTAATTATCACATATAGATGGGTTTAACCATCCATGTAATTTGAAATCCAAGCTACTGATATTAGATGGGTTTGAACAGATTTCCATTTAAGGCCAAAATCTGTGCCAAAACCTAAGTCTAAGTAAATGGACTTTGCATGTGTGTGTACTGGTGGAACGGGAAGATTCTTACTGCTCAAAATAAACAGTAAACTCTGGCCTGATGAAATCAATAGGAATTTTACTGCTGATTTCAATGAGGATAAAATTTCAGACCAAGAATCTTCACCTTCCAGCACGGTGGAGCTGGGGATACGGTCCCAGTCTAGATATGCACATTCGATCTGCAATCCCAAACGCTCTATTCCTCCCAACTCTCTCATCTCACTGCATTCTGCACAGCAGTGCTCAGAGAACAGAGCTAAGTTCTACCAGAAACTCAGATTGTATAAGCTCTCCACGTTTTGTCTTCTGACTCCAGCATCCAAGGGACCCTCTGTTATTGTAGGTGGGGTCTGAGGAAGGACGACACTGTTACTCAGTAGCTGATGAAATGAAAAGGCCTCCCCACCCACCCCAGCACTTCCTGCAGTGCTCCATACACTAAAGTCATATACCACTACAAGCTGGATCGCAGCTCAGCGCATTCCACTGCACTTTGTCACGCTTCCCTGACCGACAGTATGCCAAAAATGACTAACTTTAACAGTCCTCTGGTGAATAAAAGACTTTTGCAACTCTGAAACAGAGCTGAGTTTTTAATTAATGTTAAATCTGGCGAATAAAAGACTTTTGCAACTCTGAAACAGAGCTGAGTTTTTAATTAATGTTAAATCTGCTTTTCTGTTCTGAACGAACATTTTTAATGCTGCCTGTGATTCCCCTTCTGTGTTTTTTTCTGACTTATGTACTGACTTTGTGAAGATAAAGGGAAAATTCAAGCTGCCTAGTTTTCAAAAGCCTTAAAGCACCCTCTAAAATATGCCTGAAGGAAGTAAAAATATGAACTAGCAAAATAGGAAGATGAAAAAGATCCACATCATGTTCATATAAATCTAGAAATACATGGCAATGAGCCAGGAGACTCACAAAACAGCTACCACAGAGAACAAAATCCAAAGTACAGATGAGCTATCTAAATAAGTACAGAGCAACATTACCCAAGATTTGCACATTTACTGTTTATTTACTCAGTACCCAACTGCGCACCATCTTGGGGAATAATACAGACTGCTCCTGCAAACATCCCTTCCCTACTCTAAGCACTTGTAGCTGCCCAAAGAAACTTTCCTTTGTAATCTTTTATTCAAAACCCATGCCTACAATTACCAAAAGAACATGATTATGAGAAAACTGTAAAACTAACGTAAGTACTTAACAGAGTAAAGTGCTCATTATGTCAATGCTTGGCTCCCCTCCACAACAGAAGAATACCAGTATGTTGCATGTGCACCCAAAAAAGGGATCCCACTTCTCTCCATGCCAGTTAGCTTTGCTCAGCACATCAAGAACTGTTGCTGGTTCCAGTCCATTTTTGGAACAGAGGGTTTCACTATCCAGCCCCATCTCCAAGCTGACCTGGAAATATGCCTGCCCTGACTGCTACTCGCGTATGGAAATAATACAGCTATTTTTACATGAAAAACTAATCCTTTATTTTCCCAAATGCAAGAACAGTCATTGCAAGCATAGAAGCCAGGCGTTTAGAATACAGGAGGGTGTTACCTACAAGTACAAAAAGCAATTAAGCTTTGTGAACAGAGCATGTGGGCAGGATAAGGGGTTAAGCATGACTTTACACAGCAAGCACACAAAAAGCCACTGAAGAGGGAAGTGGGGAGGAGGAAAGCAAGGCAACCTGGAGCTTTTAAATTCAACACGCTGGCAAAGTGGGGAAGACGCCTCTCCTCCTCTGCAGTACCCGCCAGCTAGCAAGCAGCAGACACTTGCTGATGGGGGGCACTGCTGGGAACCCCACGCTGCTTTCCCTGGTGTACAGGGAGTCGCTCTGGCTCAGGCTGCTGTTTCTTCCACACCGCAGAGTTGAAGAAACAGATTTTCCTAAGACCTGAGCACAAGCCCTTGCTGAAATGCGCTGGCTTCAGTCATACAGGCAGCTTGGGGGCTGAGAGACCAAAACAGCACTTCAGTACGAATGATCAAGATTCTCATCCTCAAAAACAACATCAAATTTTCAAGATACTTTATTAGCACTAATGTTCCTCCAGTTAAAACAACCAGTTTGCTATTCACAGTTGAACTCAGCACTACCAGCTCTGTGACCCAATTGCCCTTCTCCTCAAGTGATTCCCAATCATTCTCTCTGCTCACACATCCAGTTCCTGCTTTTTAGCAGGGACTTCATCCTTGTTATGCTTCCCATCTGCCCTCATGATTGTCAGTTATCACTTTCCTCTCAGAATAATCAGCAGTAATACCTCCTCTATCCCCAATTCCCAGACTGGGAAACCACAAAACTACCACGTGAAAGTGGCAAAACAAAGGAAATCTGTAGCCTAGTGGCAGGGTTTTCCCCAAATTCATGGACTCAAAACTTTGTGTGCAAGGAGCGTCGATGCTGCCCTGCAAGTTTGACTCACGGTTTTATCTAGCGCTGGCCAACTGGTCCTATTTCAAGGTAATGGAAGAGAGGAAGGGAAGGAAGTTTTATGTGCAGCTTATAGTAAGCTAACTGGCCTCCCCTAGATGCTCTGCTTAATGCCATGGCTGCCGTTGCTTGGCGCATGTAGGGCAGGGTGATGACCGAGTTCAAACTCCGGTAGACAGCAGAGAACTTGGGAGGACAAACCCTCCTCCATGAAGCAAGAGGAAAAAAAACAGCTCTTTGCAAAAAAACAAGGAATCGTGCTAAACACATAGTGCTGCTATTTGCCCAACATAGCGTTCCTGGAGATGCTGAACGCATAGCGGGACATTCTGACCTTCTCAGGAATCTGGGAGAAGGCAGCTCTGCCTCCAACACAGGAGCTCTGCCACAGACTGTGCTGCAGCTCAGACTCTCCTTTGCCTCCTGAGCAGAGGTGTTCCAGGCTCAGAAGTTTGGCAGTAAATCTGAGCACCCAGTTCTGCATAAGTGTAGAGCGGGGCCTGCAACAGCAAGTTCTCAACCTCCAGCAGTTTCTAACACTTACAAACCACAGGGAAGTTCCTGGAGAAGTGGAACTGATTCGTTACAGAAGGTTTTACAGCACCGAAGTACTGAAAAATACTTTTTCTAGGTTACTTTCATGTGGCTAAAACCCCTGAAGGTTCACTTCTCAGTAAACAGAGAGATGGGGGGTGGGGGGATGCACAGCAACGCAAATGAAAATTCTTGTGGCTTGCTTTTGAATTTGCTGGCACTTCCCAGTGAGGTCCTGCTTTTGTAGTATGGGGAGCTGGCTCGCCACGTGCCCTGGCAGAGACCAAGGACTTTTGCCCGCTTGTAAATTCCTAGGCTTGAGGTCTTTGGTTTGCCCTGTTGAGCACTGCACCAACATCTTCTCTCCACCATTTGCAAGACTGCAACACCACACGTTTCACAGGTTCTTTATAAAAGACCTTCAAAAAATGCACTCGGTGAACTTAGTGCTTGCATTAGAGAACATAATAAAAAAAAATTCAGAATGGGAGGGATGGTCAAGGTGCAAGAAATGATCACAGAAAGGAGATGGAAGCGAGTTTCCAGCATAGCAACTGCTGGAGCACTTGAAAGAAAAAGAGGAATTCCAGCCTGCTCCAGCACACAGCCAGCTGGTTGCTACCAAGTCTGGGCAGTACACATTACACAGGCAATCAGGGCATCGCCTAAAAGCATGATCAAGAAACTGCCCTGGACAAGCAGAAAAAACAGGCTCCAGCAAGGTGGAATGCACATCTCTCACAAAAATTACTCAGCACTCATTTGGAGCCAGGACAAAAATAGCCCAAAATGGAGTGGATTTGTCTTGATTCAGAGATCTCTGTCATAGGGTCACAACTTTTAAATATTTTTAGTTGAGACAGCCAGAGATTTTTTCTGTAAACCAGGATATCCTGCACATATTAGTATTTCCAAGTTTCCAGTTACATTGATTACATTAGATTTTATGCATCTTTATCAGGCTGACATCTGTCAGGAAGGTGCCATGAACACAGTGATTGTGGCAAAGCTGGAAGAAAAGCAGGACAGGTGGCTAGTTTAAGCAGAGACTTTGGAGTCCTGACACTGAATGGAAGAAAAGATGCAGAAATGAAAATATATGGGGTGTGCTGTCAAAGTCACATTACAGTTGCATCTATAATTCTTTAGGATGTCACATCATATCTAAAAAATAAGGTTGAAGTCTATAAGAATTCTTTCTTAATAGTTTGCAATTAGTAAAAAAAAATTAACTCAGGGTATTCAGAGGAACACGGAGAAAAGCATGTAGGAGGTGTTGAATATTAGTCATTCAAACCAATGGAGCAGAAAAAAATAGTGCAATAGCACAACAGGTAAAAGAAGGTACAGACTTGAATAGCCTTGAAGATATTTAGGAGTTGATACAGCGGAAGAACAAAATGAACAGCGGCAGAAAGAAGCTGCAGAGCAGCAACGATGATCTCTGAGTCTGTGCTGACATTTTCTTCTGTTTTGAAATAACACACATCCAATGCATTCATAAATGCTGCATAAAATACAAACCTAACCATATAAAGACTTATGCAGGAGTAATTTTACACTGCTGGTTGTCCTACTGAAGTCAATCTTTTTGAAGGGCAAGAACTGTATTATCGCCTAGTATCAGCAGTCATCTTTCTAGCATTTTATGCATGCAAGGAGTAACACACTGCATCTTTGCATGCTTCAGATGAAATGAGTAATTTACAAATCATGCATTAGAGTAAGTAACGAAGGATACGGAGAACAGTTGAAAAATGCGTGGTCATTCAAGCAATCTACATTTAAATCTCAACATATTTACATTGCATTTATATTTCTCTAAATGCGTCAAAGACAAAGCAGTAGAGAAAATAGTTATTCTCACAGGCTGTCCCTGCCACAGCTGTTACCTGATTCACAAAGTTATGGGTACACAGTGTTCTTTGGCTTCAGTGTTCTGAAAATTAACTGACCTAGAAATAATTTTTTTTAAAGTATTTTCATATCCTCTACAGTTCTCTTCATCCTTCGCTTCCCTAGGGAAATATTTTTAATTGCTTGGATTCAGTTAAAATGAAGAGCACAAGTTTCTCATCAGGAAAAATCCATCTCTCTTACACTGCAGGGAAGCAGAACACAGCCTCAAACATTAGAATATTGTTTACTTAGACTGAAGAAGAAATCTTCAGTGCAGTACCAGACCGTATGGATTAACTTCTTCGCAAACAGCTGGTACCATGCAAACATTGCAGTCGTCATAATACATATATGCACACATGGCTCTCTTGGGTGCCAGTAAGAGTCCAGATGTCAGGACAAGACCATTAGAACAAAACCAGTTTTGCTGTGTTGCAGCTGTAGCTGGGCAACCCCATCAACATCAGAGCTGACAGAATCACCTCAGCAGAAGCCACATGGTATCAGGGAAGACACATCAGCTTCCAAGTAACTTAAAGTAAAAAATATTCCAGCAACAGTATTTTGGGTGACCTGCAGCAGGTGTGTAGAGCAGGCAGACAGCAAGAGTTTGACCGGCTGACTTTCATCAAGCTTTTATTTAAGCATCTTCTGAAGATGGGAAATTAGGATACCTTTCAAGTCTGGACAATACGAGCCTGCAGCTGCTCTGGTAGGATAACACCAAAGACCACAATGCCACAGCACCTTCAGCCTCTATTTTGGGAATCAGAGGCATTTTTAAATTTTATTTTATTTTTTTCCAAAAAGCTAGGGAATGATGAAAACCTAGAAATAAGGACTAGCATTTTCCACTGCAAGCAACATAAAAGTGCCAGATCTAAGCTACACTCACAATTAGGTTATGAACACAAGCAGAAACAGTAAAAAAAGCTGAATGTATTTCACATGCTGTACACATGACTTATATAAGGATAAGGCCCAAAGTAACACAAATATCTGTAGCTTTAAGCAAACAGACAGCGTGTCTGTCCCTCCTTGGTTTTACTAGTGCGAACTGCATTTGTTCCAGCAGTACTTGATTGTAAACTATCTACTCTAGAGTAGCTACATTCACAGTGAGGCAGCTTGCAATTTAGACAGAATTATTTCCTAAATCAAATAAAGGAAAACCCAGGCCTGCCTGGCTGTTCATTAAGATAAATAATGAAGGTCTCTTTCTTGTCTCTCCTTGTCTACTTTAGATAGCATTGCACACATGCATTTGCAAGTCACAGAGACAGCCAGTACCCAAAGAACAAACACTATATGTACTGGAGCCTGATTTATGGTAGGTTGGGGGGATACATAGACAACACACATGGGACATGGACATTCTATAGGAGTCACCACCACCAAAAGCAGCTGCTGAGCAGGATTTGAATGCTATGCCCAAGGGAGCACCAACAAGCTGTGGTCTGCTTGACAGTGACATGATGAACCTCACAACCATAAAGCACCACTTCTGTGCTTTGTGGCACGTTCACCTTCAGAGCAACAGCAGTGTGATCCTCAGTCCCTACCTCTTGGGCATGACTATGCTGGTCACTGTTTCTCCTTCTAACAGTGGTCTGGTAAGAATTCAGCCAGCATCTAGAATACTTCCAGGAAACAGACAGACAGTTGTAATACTGCCATGCTTTCAGAAAATGCAGTCACAGTAACTTCATTCTGCCCTTGGGCAAATACGACAGTATCTGGCAATGATATTTTACAAATAAAATGGAAGAAAAAGTAGTTTAGTTCCCTTCAATTTATCAGATTATATTATGCAACTGAATGCCTGGCTACACTCTTGTAATTTAAATTACTATAAACTCATGTACCTGGTGACAGTACTAGTATTTCTACACAGGGTACAGATGAAATTACCTTTTTTTTTTTTCTTCCTGTTAACTTAGTTTCAGTTCTGCTGATCAACTAATTTCAAACTGTTTGCAAACTATTTTTTCCTGCGTGTACAGCAAGAAAAAAAAGTGAGAAAAAGGACTGCCATTGTAAATTACTCCATGTATATTTGGCCATGCTTTAGGGAAGAAAAAAAAAAGATTTAAAATAATAATAAAAGAAATCACACAAGTATGGCACATACCTGCATATGACATGAGACGCAGTCATGGATTTTTATTTGCATTCTACCGATATTCAATTAGCATCTTTAACATAAGCTTTTATTTACTTGCATCCAGTCCTTCTACCAAAATCTCTCTAATTTTAAAAGCGTCATTCCATTTTTTTGAGAAAGAAAAAACACACACACAACCAGCAAATATAATCAAAAAACCACCCCACAACCTCCCCCTCCCCCCCATGCAGAAATGCTATTTTTCAGTCTCAGCATAAAATCACATTGGTTCCTCTCGGATACAAGCTGCAAAGAACAGCAGAGATTTAGGCTGAGAACAACAAAAAAAATGCAAAAGGAACAGTTACACCCTACTACTATTGTGATATCAACTTCCTGTTATAATAATGGCAATCTTCACTTTTGGTCACAAGGGCTTTTTTATTCAGACACTGAAGTCAACACTTATGCAGAATTTTTAGTGACTGTGATGAAGCCATTTCCTTTTTCATTAAAAAAAAAATTCCATAGCTCAACCTTCTCCCAGCAATTAAATTCTAATAAATACAATTTAAGTATCCAATGCAAGTTAATCCTGCCCCCTGTTACAGCAATATAAAATTTTAGACTTTTATATTAGCTCCCGAGCTTCTAGAATGATTATCTGACATGAAGAATAGGGAAGCATTAGTTTAACATAACTCAAGATTCACACTTATCTGCAGTTGAAGTCTGGCATCTGATTCCTGTTCTGTCATTTCAATCATAATTCTACTACGAAGATGCAATTTATTCTATAGTTTGCCACAGAAAAAAGATGACTAACAAGAATAAAGGGCAGAGTTTAAAACATACTGCAGTCTTGGTCAGTGCCATATTACTGCCCAGCTGCCAAGAAGCCACATCTTGTCATGTGAAAGAATGCATGCAATCACCTACTACTGCCAAGGAATATTTCTACCACTATGAAAATCGAAGGGAAAACACAAAATTCTTTTCCTTTCTTCTGCAGGACAAGAGCATACTCTAAGCCACACTTACAGAATAAATCCAAGAGCATCTTCCCAAATATACTGCAGAAACCTCATCATGACAGAGGATTTAAGTATATTCGCTAAGACAGTGTCATCAAGAAGTGACGGCAACATAGGAAGACTGGAGACGAGAGGAACAGGATAGAAGAGAGAAGTGTTGGCAGGTATTGGCTCAAGAGTAGTCCTCGCCTCTTGCCTTCAGCCCCTGGAAAAGCTATGACTCACTCTCTGAAGCAGCTAAAAACTGAAATGATTTAAGGGGCTAACTTCAAATGTGTTGGTGGGAAAACACATTGCCTTACATGCCTTGATGGAAGAACACTGGATGATACTGGAAACTTCTCAGAAATGGGAAAAAGGTTGAAACCAAAAAGGGAGGTTAGAGAGAAAAGAAAAAAAAGTATAGAAAAAAGGTTATGAAACAAGCTCTCAACACAGATAGCAATCAGAAGACAGAGTGAACAACTTACCTTCAAATGAGGATGGCAAACGAACACACAAGAGACTGCTGGCCTGAATTATGAAATTTACAGCAGTTGCTAAAATAAAATCCTTCTCCTGCATTCAGCAGTGAGTGCCCTCATTTGAAGACCCCTTTTTTCTCCTTGTAACCCAAGAATACTTATTTCCTCCTGGCCTGCAACATAGCTTGTAATGACTCTTGCTGCCTTTAACACGTGTCCCACAGAATAACCTAGGCAATCTTATAGCAGATCATTCTTTTGCCATTTTTTATTAACAAAACAATCTGGACCCAGAACACACAGATGACAACCAAGATGTTAATCCTTGATGTTTTGGTACATAGCTGAGCAAGCAGAATTCTTAACACCAGTGAAGTTTACCCAAAAGACAAAATCTTGTTATGGGACAGGCCAACGTTATGAAATTACTTCCCCCATTTGCTCAGGGCTATTACAAAGTTTGCTGCTGTTCACCTTAAAGGCAAGCTACCTTTTTATACTACTCCTCTTAATACATACATTGCAACAGGTATTTTCCTAAAAGCAAAACTCTAGCCATTCAGTGTATAGTACATGATGCATGCTCCTGGAGGTGCATAGCCTGTAAAAAATCCCAAAACCTAATTTTTTCTTAAAAATAGCTGCCCAAACAAACCATGTCTAGAAATCTTCACCCAGAAAAGGCACCCTTGATCAAAGAAAAGAAGTTTGCTTGAGGGGGAAAAAAAAAAAAAAAAGTGACAAGTGTGTAACATTCCGCAGTTCATCCAGAACTGCTGCAGCCCACTCTAAATTACAATGTCAGTGGCTGTTTATGCTCTAAGGACGTACAGTAAGTACAGTACAGCCCATTCAGGTTGCTGGAATGTCACTGATCATATGCTCAATTGCATCTATTCATTAGAAAAATTCAATCCACAACAGCAGCTGCATTTACCACCACACCCCAAACGCCATCCAGTTGCTCCAGGTGATTCCAGCGGTTTACCAGCCTGCAGGACAGACGCTCCACACTCTTGTCCCTCCACGGTGACTGCAAGTTACGCTTCCAAGCCCAAGGAGTTGTATTTACTAAAGAACAGTATATTAGCAGTACTTTTGGCTTCAAGCTTTTGCAACAAAACAGGTCCAGCCTTTTGCAGTCACGTTCTACAAGTTTCAAAACAATTCATGCTGCACTAATTACTTTTGATTGAAACTTGCTAAATAGTTACTGTTGAAGAGATGACTTATGCAAAAAACAGACAAGTTACTCCATTTGTTTGAGAACTATGACTAATTATGTGTGTAATTTTGTTTTGTATCTCTTTTAAAAAAAAAAAAAAAAGAAAAGGTGTTTAGTCCTGGATTCAGGTCAACAACAAAGTTCCCCACTAGGTTTTGGGGGCCAAATGGCTAAAACGACATTTTTGTGAAAGAATGGAGGTCACTTAAAAGGACATTGGCAACTTTCTAGTAAATTTTAAAAAAGATATGTTTTTACATGTAACACCTATGATGACTGTAACTGAAAGACAAAAATTTTGTATTTACTTCATGAATTACACTGCATTTTATATACTGAAGTTTACCAATCAGCTTATAACCAATTTCCTGTCTGTATGGGTCTTTCATAGAGCAAGAATAAAGTAATAAAATGTTATGTTTCCTTTTTATTTAATTAAACCAATTTAAATTTAATCTTAAACCTTAGAGTCACTTAGGCAGAACATGGAGCTACAAACCTAATAGGCAATATCTCTTATAGTACGTAAAATGGTTATTGTTACAAGTCTAACCATGCTACAGATATGCTAAATGAATGGAGCTAATAAGAGTAATAAATAGAAGTACCCTTTCCCCAGACTCTAAAATGTATACTCCTTCCTTCTGAATTGTCACTGCTCCCTGTCACCCTTCCAAAAATCCTTATTGTGGCCTAACAAACAGACTGAAGAAGAATCACGATTCTTGCATGGTGTCCACCAGAACAGATTAGGTTAGGTTTACTTTCCAGTGTTCCATTTAGAACACCAAAAAGCATCAGCCCAAATCCAACTTGAAAATGGTGTTCACATAAGACCAAACTGAATAGCGCTACAGCCATCTTATTCATTCCTTCACAATGATTAGAGCTTGTTATGACAAACTGCTAACTTCAGGACACTTGCAGCCACTGAAGAGCTGATCAGCGTACTATGAAGCAGGATGAGGAGATGTAAGATCTTGTACTCTGCAGGCTTGCTGTAGGGGAAGGCTCAAGTAGACCTCTAGCTAGCTATTCATGGACTGAAATCCTTAACCTCTAAACACTCGCTCCTGGCATTTGGGGGGGTGTTCAATGCCCATTTACCAACCTCACACTGGCATTTTGTCCACAGGTAAATAAAACCACCCCCAAAGGAACTGAAGCTGACTTCTCTGTTAAATCAGGGATCTGCTAGCTGCCTACAGGACTACAGAAGATGCTCGTGTGGTAGGCATTTAAAGGTTTTGATTCACAAGCAGGGATAAGGTAGCTTGTGACAGCTACACCTACACCTCATGCTCTGAAACAGTTCAGCATTTGATTCAAAACAGCTCAGGCACCAGGAGGAAAGGAAGAATCTAGAGGTAGTAACAAAGTCTGTCACCCTACACCACGCCATCTCCAGGGCCAGATACCATTCACACCATCTCAAGAAGCTCCATTCATTCACAACCCTCCAGGACAGCCAACCTTCCTATGGCCTGGACCCACATTAGGAAACCCAGCATTTTTAGCCACAAGACTCCAGTTTTGGAACCCCTATCTGGACTCTAAGCCAAATGTGATCCTGTTTATGCTTAGGTTTAAATGCCAAACACACCAAAGGGATAAGCCCAATAATGTTGTCTCCAGGCAACAAGTCACAGCTAGGGAGAAAAACTAAATGTGAGGATGGAAGGATCATGACCAGTGAAGGGAAAAAAAAAAAACAACAAACCACCAACCAAAAGCGTGCAGCCAAATTTAAGGAGGTAGCGAAAATCTCCACATCAGAGTCAGAACTGGGCTCATTCTCAGTCCTCTATAAGAAGCAATACCATTGTATGAATGTTGAAGTCAAAATAATTAAAGATATTAAAAACTGTACATATTAGTGCATTATACCGCCTTTAATACCAAGACATTTTAACAGGTGCTCAGGTATTTCTGTTTTATACATTGGCTTAACATTTCTGTGCTGTAGTGTGCTCAAAGTACTTTCCAAGATTTCAGTCCAACAAGCCTGTTCTGTGTGTGAACGATTTGCCTATGTAACCTACCAAATGCGCATTTCCAATCCAGAATCCAGCTGTGCTCATTTAACCTTGGCTCGTATGCACAGGGAGTGTTCTCATCCTAAACAGCTAGAGAAATTTAGAGGGTAGTGTTCTAAAAAACACTGTGTTTTCATGGCATGCTTAAGATCAGAGAAAATCCTTGGTTCCTCCAGTTAAGTAATTCAGTACAGTATCTTGGTTCACTGGACTAGGAAGTGTTTAGTTGTACTGCAGCACTTCTCATTGGATCCACAATCTACTCTATCCCTGATCGTCTCACATAGCATAAACTCTTTGGAACAGAAACAGCACTAATTAATGTCTATATAGTTCCAAAGAAATGCAGACTGTTTATAATAATGCCTGATGGTAGCGTTGTTATACAGATTCTGAATATAGTTTAGGAGAGTCAAGAAACTAACACTGTGCCATGAGTGAATAGAGGTTAAGTTTTGAAATCAAGGAAATGCCACTGAAAGCACTTTGGTTTTAAATCACTCCAATTTATATCAAGGACTATAAATGGAAATGTTTCAGCTTGTCAACAACTGCCATTTGATCCCACAGGAAAGAAGTTTCTACAACAATGAGGATCTGAACCCAAAACAGCCCTTCATCTCTAAAAAGAAAAAAATTTGAACTATTCCTGGACAGAGGTGAAAGTCAACATCAACGGGGGAAGCACGTGCAAGACAAATGCAGCTTAACACAAAAAGACCATGTTCTGCACCAGGTGAATAGTTTTTGAATTAAGAATACATTCTAGTGTCAATCTTGGGATGATAAAAGCAAGCATCTCTGTGCCAAGTCCCTTACCTGAGACAGGGCTACCACCTCCTGATAGAAGCAGAGAAGGTGAGGTAGAAAAGGTGTGCACCCAACCACTGCTGGTGCTGAACATCTAGCCAGTTCCACCTGCTTCTGGCAAACAGCAAGCGAGCTTCTTCAAAGACCCTATGCTGTCTCTGTCATTTCTTCTACTTGCTTCTGACAGTGAACTGAGCTTAAATGTGCTAGACAAAATTCCACCCTATTGCTCATAGCTAAGGCTTGTTAAGGTATTGACAAGAAAAAAGAAAAGGGGAAAAAATGAGGGGAAAAAAAAAAAAAGAAGAGGGAAAGAAAACCCCACAAGCTACCCTGTTCAACCTTCTACACCAACTGAGAAAACATAAAAGAGAATAGAGGTCACCATGACTGTCTTTAACATGAATTAACCCCATACTAGGCACATCTCTCAACAGCAAGTCCATCTACTCTGCTAGTCATACAGCAGCACGACCGCCAGAAAAATTGGTGCCTTTTTCAACTGGCAAGCTTGGTAACTTCCACCCTTTCTTCAGTCCCGAGTATAAATGTGTTTTGAAGGCAGTGACAATCCCCCCTCCAAACTCATACGTACCTGATCACAACCTGCATTCACCAGTTCCTGGAGCATCTGCCTATTTACTTCAACAGCTGTTGTAATGCTTGACTCATTAGCAAAAGGCAGCAAAGAATATCTAATTTCTCGCAGAGCTTTCTGATATGGTCCAAACTTAGGCGTTTGTCTCATCTGCTGCTGCCTTGCAGCATCCTTCCCTATTAAAATCTTAGGGTCCAGAGAAGTTTCACTGCCTGGTCCAATAGGTAGCCCCTGACCTGAAGATTTGGATGGTTGCTTTAAACCTTCTCGAATCTCTTGCAACCTTTGTCTGCTGTTTCCAGAATATGTCGTAGCAGGAAAAGTCTTTGGCCTCATTGTTAATCCAGTTTTCTCTGAGCATAAATACAGCTTTATTCTTAGTTTTTTTAAGTTACTTTATTTCGAAAAAGTGTCACTTGATGGTATCAATTTCTTGTAAACATAATCCTTCGAAGAGAAAAAGAAAAGGCAAAATTCTCAAGAAATTTCTGCCAACGTTTTACTTCAGCTCACGATCTTCACATTTCCTACAGAAAATGAAAATCCTTGGAATCATCATTTTGCAGACTGACAGTGTCTGAAACAAAAGAAAATAGAAAGTACATGCAATTAAGGTGATATTGTAAATGCCTCTGAAGGGACAGCATGACAATTAATCAAGTGAAAGTGAATCAGTTTAACCTATTAAGCTGTCATGGCTGGATTCCCTTTAATGATTTTCACTTTATCTGCTTTCAAGAATAAGATTCCAAAAGGCTTTCTCAACATAATCAATAAATAATCCATTTTTCTTTAAAGTTCCATTTTCAAAATAAATGAAAATAAAACCCTTAGAAACTACAACGTTTAAGAATTTCGCAGTACCTAACTGCGGCAAGTTTCCCACCCAATTGCATAACCAAATCCTGGACAAGCCTATCCTATTTCATAATTAGGGAAGAGTATGCTCATGAAATGTTTTTCCCCACTTAAGATTTTGTTTGTTTTACACTAGCTGAGCTCAGTTTCAGAAGTTTATGAAAAAGATTTATAATGGAAATATTGATGACTCTAACCATAGCAACTCCTAGTATTTCAATAACAAAGTGAATAACAGAAACACAAGATATTTTGCCTTTCCACATGAATATCTTAGCAAAGCCTGAAGGTAAGAATTCTTCCTCAGAACTGGAAGGGGGGGGAAGAGGAGAGGGTAAATGATATTTCATTATCTGTGCCTTATAGGTAAGAAAGAGAAAAGAGAGGTAGATGGAGCTACTCAGTAGCAGCAGAAGAGGCCAAATCAGCTCAGTTAGCACCTCAACACAGAAAAAAGAAGAGACTTTGAGACAGCTTTATGCACCTCTTATGACATGTAGCAGGGAACTATGCAGCACAGCTGAGCTACTGTGCAACTTGCAATCTCCGTGTAGCATGAAGTTACAACAAGAATACTACCTTAACTAAGTCTTTGTGGCATCATCATGTTGCGTTAAGAGGCAAAGTAGCAATATTGTACAGGGAATCACAGATGTAGTGGATTCTTCGCATACTCGCTGCGGTTGTATTCTACCCTAGAAACTTTTTGATTTTATACCTTTCCTTAATGTGTGAAAAATGCTGCATTTTTCATCATTTTAGTAATTATTCCACACATCATAATAGAAATATTAAATAATGGTGCATTTGGAAGAGGATTAAAAATACAGCTTAATCAGAAATGTCATCTCGCTATTGATGCTGCTTATGCACACTTGCTTCTGCTGCTGCTATTAGCACTTGCAAAGTGACTCCTGGATGGTGGGAAGATTAGGATTTTGCTGGGAAGGTTAGGATTTTGTTCAGTTGTTTTCAAATCGCAAATACAGAAGATGTAACACACAGTACATTTCTCTTGGTCACTCAGAAGTCGACTGGATTTGTTGTTTTGTTTGGTTGTTGGGTTTTTTTTTTATTTTCACATGGTCATACTAAAACTCAACTCATTGCAACAACTCTTCCTGTGATAGCTGTATTATTTCCTAACAAAACAACCACTTCCATACATTTACCATCACTTCTCACTGCCAAGTAAACAGCTTACTACTGCGAAGGCCAAGAGAATCTGGACACATTCACCTCTGAAGCCCATCACCACTTCCTCATTAGTACAGAGTCCACCTCAAGCTTTCCTCTACAACCACGGACTGAAATGCAACAGTGAAGTCAGACCTCAGACTCTCTATGATGGTTCACCAGTTTGAAATGCAGAAGCACAGATTAACTGAGATTAATCCGTGTCAACCTCTTTTGCTAAGATTTAAATCCTCAGTTAACTAAGATACCTATAACACATTTGATGTCTTGAGCTCCTCCACTCGGTACTCTCTAAGGATATCCTGCAACCCTAACTCCTACAGGACTAAGAGTGATATAAATGCCCACATGCACATTGGACCGGGTTTGTCACTTGTTCTAAGGGAAGTGCTAAAGCTGCTCATCTAGATTTTGATATTTCCACAAACAACAAATCAGCTATTAGTCAATAACAGATCAAGTTTTCATTGTTCTCAATGAAGACAAAAGCAACTGAAGGATCCCAAGAACAGAATTTTTTCTACTTAGACAGAATATAGCAAAACATAACACATAGCCTTGTTAAAAAACCCCAACAACAGTATTGCAGCCTTTTTAGGATTACATCATAACAGCTAGTGCTTAAAAGACACAGAGCAATTAATTGGACTATAACTGTCTTTCTTTTCCTGACAGCAGCAGGCACCATATGGCCGAGTTTAGGAATCTGGGTTGTTCTTCCTTTTCAGTCCCTGTGCCAGTCCTCAGGCCTGGGACATGCTGGAAATGCTCGCAATCCCCCCACCTTTTTGCAGCAAAGGACTGCTTTCCCACTTGCACACATGCTTCACATAAAGAACTTTTGTGACCTTTAGCCTGAGCTCGAGTCTAATAATGCTAGGTCAAGCCAGCTGGCAACTTCCTCAGCTTACATTTACAATACTGCTAAAGGAGAAAGAAACATTGATCGTTTAGACAGCATGAATGAGACCAGCAATGACAGTAAGTACTGGAGCTGTAAAAGTGTTTCATATTTTGCAGAAGGATTTTTTAACTACATATGTAAAATAAGCCAAGAAATCAGAGCACTAAATATTACAGATGATTTACAAAGAAAGACAAGCTGCCTGCTTTTTAAAATCTTCCTGTGATTTGCAGTTTTAGCAAAAAATAAAAAGGGTTGATGCTTTAAAAGATACATAGTGTGTCTAACTCTGTTTCATTTCTGACTGTACATCTGGATCTGGATAACTCCAAATCCTTCTAATCTGCACCTTGCCTACAGCATGAATGTATCATAGCCTTCCTGCCATCATGAGAAATGATTTTTCAGAATTATTTTTGAGCTTCAAACCATTCTGACTAAACAATCCTAAGCTTTTTTCCAAAATGTTATACATTCTGCACTAATTAGAAGCCTGTCCATTATTCTGAAGATATAATATGTCAAATAAGTGCAGCAGTACTTTAATTGCATCAAGTGAAAACAATTTTTGAATAACTGATTCTTTTTTTTCATTTGAGAAATACAACTAATTGCTGCTCTGGCAGCAAACAACCAACAACACTGAAATTATATGCTGATGTCTATCGTCCCAGCAGCACTAGCTCTTCACTCTCCTGTTTCTTCATTCACCAACAGGCTGCATGTGCTAGTGGCTCTGTAGAGCTGGGACACAGGCAAGAAGTTGTGCTTTAAGAGCTAAGTCCCAAACCGCAGGCTGTTTCCCTGTCTATAACCATACAGGCACTGTGGCAAGCTGAACTAGTGATCACTGCATAAGGAAGGAGTAAAGTTTTAAGGAACAGCTACAATTGCCTTCCCTCCCCCAATTTACAGGCATTGTTTTGGGTTTTTTTGGATCTCAAATTCATGGAAGCAGGGGCTGTCCACTCTGTACTAGAGACTAAGATTGTCAGAGGGGTGGGCAGGTGGGATGGAGCGTTTCAGGAGTTTCATTATTATACAAACCATACTTTTCTTTCTAAGTGGGGCACATGGTGAAAGTTTAAAGAACTGAAGTGAGGACTTTTGCCAAAAATCAGTCCTCCTCTCCTTCCTCATGCTAACAAAACTCCAAAAGTAACTCCGTGCCTGCGTCCCACTGCCAACCATAAGCACTGGCCCAATCCAGCGCTGTGGGAAACAGCTCACCTTCCCCATCCACGGAAGACCAGCAATAATAGACCGCAGAGCCTGGACACTCCAAGTAACCTTTTTTTTTGCGTCATTTGCGCCAGTGCCTTTGCCGGGGAAGGGGGTATTTCAACACGCACACCACTCACGAGGCAGGAGAGAGGGTGGCGAAGTGCTGAATTTTGGCAGTGACCTTCAGCTGACTGGGAACGGCAGGGCCCCCGCCGCTGCCAGATGGGACCTGGCCGGCTCTGGATGCCCCCGCTCGGCTCCCCCTGGCCCTCGCCTTCAGAGACATCCCCCCGCGGCGGCGCCTGGCCCAGACCCTTTGCCTCCAACCCCCGTGTGCGGCCGGGTGCACCCTCGCGTAAAGCGAGCGCCCCAACTCCTTCTCCCCCAGCCCCAAACCCACTCCTTTGGCAGGCAGAAAGCTCCCAAAATAAACTCCGGCCATTTACCGGCAGCTCCGACCTGCTGGGGCACCGCGGAGCCGGTCCCCGCGGCGGTGGCGCGGGGGCGAAAAGCCGGGCTGCCCGGCCGAGGGCCTCAAGCGGGCGGGACCCCCCCCTCTGCAGGGCTGGGCTGTCACACGGGTGTCCGGAAAATGTCGGAGGGTGCGGGCAAGAGGCCGAGGCTGCCCCCGGGAAGGGGGACACACAAACGGGACGCTCACTCCCGACCCTCCTCCGCGCCCCCCACCCTCCTCCACACGATTTTTCCCCTCAGGGAACAGCAGCTGCGGGGGAGTGGGGGAAGCGCGGCGCCACCCCCCCCCCCAGCCCCCCCCCTTTTCGCTCACCTCCTCAGGGCGCCCTGCGCCGCCGACTCGCCTCCCCGTCACGGAACGGCTCAAGGGCGGCGGCGGCGACCCGGTGGTGGCGGGCCGGTCTCCATCTTTTTCCCTGGCCCACCCCCCCACGGCTTCTTCGGCCGTCCCCGGGCGCCGAGTGTGGCGGGGCGCAGTCGGGACATTCGCTACATTGTTGGCATTCCAGTCAGCGTCACGTGACCTCCGCGGCGCCCGCGTCATTCCACTCCCCCCCCGCCCCTCCCGGCGCATACCAGCGGTGGGCGGGGCTTCTGGGGCGGCAGGGCGGGAAGGGCCGTTAACGGTCGTCGCACCCCGAGGGGACCGGAGGGCGTCCTTCCTTAGGTTCACGGGCAGTTTGGACACTCTTTCCCCTCATACACCCACGCACACCCCTGCTGGGTTTTCGGGGAGAGGGTGGCTGAAGTGGTGAGGGGAGCGGCGTGGCCTCCCGCTTGCTGAGGTGAAAAGGGCTGAGGTAGGCACGTTGGAGGTGCCTGCCTGCTTGCCGGATGCCCCAAACCCTGTTTTCACCGTGAGTTTTGTGGTGAAAATCTTTTATTTGTGGTGATAAGCTTTTATTAGTGGTCCTTCCACGTTGAACTGGAACTACACACAAAGTGGTAGGGCTATCAACACCTATTTTGGCTTTTCTTTGGTTTCTTGTTTGCTTTGGTTTTTTTTGAGGGGGGTTACTTATTTTTTATGTATTTTATTGTGTTAAGAGAGCTACAAGGTGCTGGAAGAGAGCAGACAGGGAATTCACATCTGGAACAAAAATGCAGACCCAAGCTGCAAAGCGTTTTTGGGTGCAAAGCTCGTGTTTGACCTCGTTACAGATGGAGCTGCCTGGATCTGAGCCTGTTTTTCATGAAAGCAGGAATATTCTGATTTTAGATATCTCTATGGTCTTCAATAAAGACAATTATTAAAGACAAATAATCCTCACACACTCAAATACAGCAATGTTTGGATCTGGGAGGCTGGCTCTGACCCCTCAGCATGAGAAATAAGCACACTAGCTATAACTAGGGAATACTAATAGAGAGTAAGAGCAATAAGAAAGTAAGCTTTCATATATATATGCATATATCTTTCGATCATTAACGTGGAAGAAGCCTGCAGTCCTGAAATAATACTTCAAATTTCTTGAAATCCTGTTGCAAAGCTGGAAGGTGCTCATTGTAGGGGTGCTCTGTTTGGCAGGGAAAAATGTCAGTCTTGCAGATGCCTGGGACACATGGTTTTCTTTAACCATGCGACTAGTTCCAGTGTCTTCAACGGGACCCAGAGCACGTATAAAGAGAAGTCTGTGCCTAACTGTCTTTCCAGGATAGGAGCTATATTTACAGCCTTTTTGAAGCCATGTGGACTATTTTTGTAAGTAATATTACTCATGGACAGTCCTATCTAAGGATATTTCTCTGAGCTTGTTTATCATAATCCTTTTTTTTTTTTTTAAATTCCTTCTATGCAAACTGTCAATAGAGCTTATAAATGATGCTGGTTTGGAAGAAGTGACTGCCAATAGAGTGCTACATTTCATGAGAAAAATGCAGCCTGGTGCGCAGAAATTGTTTAGCGTCTCATCTGAGGGCAGCCAGTTACTGTATATAAATTACTGTCGGAATTTCAATAGTGTCATTGACTGGAATATATTGCAGGGGAGGAGGAAACCTCTGACTCTGAGGAGCTAAAGAAACCCATTAGGTTCAGAGCAGATTCCAACATCGTCAGAATATTGCAGGGTAATGTTGTTCATTTTGCAATCTTCAAATACCTGCAAAACTGAAGTAAATTTTAAATGATATGACAGATGCAGCACGACTTCATTTTCTGAATTACTGCTGTGCTTAACCGATGAAGCATAGCAACATGATTGCCCAAACCAGAGATTGCTCAATGGCTTGAGACCTTTTCCCAACAAAGTTCAGGCTGGTTTAAAGGAACAGCATCGAGATAAAAATTGCTTACTCTGTGCTAATATGCTCTTTCGTAAGATTTGGTTGTCATCCACATTCTTAAATCTAGGTAAAGCAGACATTTTCATTTATTTTTCTCCTTTAGAACGGTTTGTTTTCCTTTTGCATTCCAATCCATCTGGGAATGAGACTCAGCTGCACTATTTCACCTTCTGGTTCCAGACAGCTGTGCTTTCTGAATTTCATACGTTTGCACAGAGTTGCTGGGTTTGAATTCCCTACGGCAGAGCAGCAGGTACCGGAGACATGGGTTGAATCCGCTCTCTAGAAAGTACCTGTATTCAGCTGGTACACCACAGACTGCGACTATTTCTGCTTTTAGAACACAAAGTATTAGAAATCACGTTCCTCAAAAATACTAAGGAAATGGAATTCAGTTGGGTTGTAGCATGATACAGCTCTGTGAAAACATGGTTTGATTTCTGTAAGTTTTTGGAGATTACTGTGTATCAGTCAAGTTTTTCCTCCCAACAATGTTCTCCACAGTAAGGTATCTCCAGAAGCAAATACACTACATAAAAAGAACAATACAATTTGTCTGTACGAGCAAATCCATTCACAGACTAGACCATGAGATAATAATCTACCATGAGTAAGGGTCAGTGTGTTTATTCATGGCTCCGCTTCAGTGAGTGACTCTGCTGGATCCATGGTGATTACAGCACTCGCCTCCTGACTCGCCTGGGCAGCTGTCTGCCTCGCTGTGTAGGGGGTGGGGTGGGAGGGACCACAGCTCCACCATCTCATGTTCTTTCTCCTTCCACCCACCTGAGACAGCGAGGGGAGTGGAAGCTCTGTGCAGCTGCATCCCCTTGCATCTAATGCTGTGAGTCGCCTTGCCCCCTCCCCGTACTCTTGTTTCACCATTAGCTAGGCCACAGCGTGACTCTTTCTAAACTATTGTATTTGGAACAAATTACCAAATTGTGCTGCTAAAAATACTCCTAGCAACCAAATAATTGTGATGTGGGTGGATGAACTTTTTCTTTACACAGTGCTGGTAGCCAATAAAAGCTTGAACCCATTCAGAAAACTTGAAAGGAAAGCAAGAATATCATCAGCAATGTCTAGTTCTCTGCTAGTCTTTTTTTCAAAAACAGGAAAACACACTCACACGTGAAATGATTATGAACATGTGAACATACGTGTGCATGAGCATACAGACAAAGAATTTGCTGACTGTGACATCCTTCACTGGGACAACATGTCTAGAACAAACCACTGTGACACAAAATGAATGACGCGCACGGAAAAAAGACTTAGGTAAACATGACTGAAATGTCCTTGTTTTAATATATTTATTTTCTTTGCAGAATGATACTGGGGAATCATTGTTCCCAAATCACCAATGCAAAAACAGAAACAGGAGTTCTGAGTCCTCCAGCACAGTACAGACGACACAGCCTATATGTGAATATAATGTATACGTTTAACTGTGTTGCAAAATTACATTTGTGACAGTCAAAGTTAGGCTCGCTGCTTCAATAATTGAGTGGTTGAAAAAATAAATTCTAACCAGATTCTAACCATGGTTTAGATATGCTTTCTTTTGGTCAGGACTACGTCCACGAGATCTACCACAGCGTGCTTTTGGGGTGGCAAAGGTGGAGTGGACATAAGAGCTGGTAGTTCAGAAATACCTCTGATTTCAGCACAAAGTAGGTGAAATAGGACAAATCTGACTGGGAAACTGCCTCTGCTTTGCAGGGGAAACATGAGCCTAGGCTCACATTAACTGGGTGAGACATCCTGGGTGCTCAGACTGCCTTTATAGCCCTCACACAGGAGGTTCAAATCTCTGAATTTCACAAGGACCCATGTTCCTATGTACTCTGCCCCCAGCCGCACACTTCGTATCAATCATTGACTGCAGCTGAAGCCCAGGCAGTGCCCAAGAGGACTGCAGGAATGTTGGGACTTTGTGTGGAATTTCACAAGCGCCAGCCAGTTGTGCTCTCCGTTTGGGAATGAATCGGCCAAATTTTCAAGTCCCTGCCATCAGCTTGATGGCATCACTTTGTTCGGATGCAATGTAAGTGGCTTTTGAACATCACAGCCAACTGATTCCAGAATTTTTAGGCATCCATAGGCAGTGCCCTTCTCATCCTGGAGAAAATGAGAAGGGGGTAATGGAGGACACATGAAGCCCTGGCATGTGGTGAGGGCACCCAGCAACCATCAGTCTGGCGTGTAATTGTCTTTTCATCAAGGGCCTGGCACAGTAGCTGTTAGCATCTCCCAGCATAACAATGCCCCCGCCACAGCTCTGCCCTGCCTGCCGCAGACACCCTGAATGATTCACCCTCCAGACAGAAAGAGAAGGTGTGGGAGGAACGTTCAAAGCCCTTGGCTTGGCGCAGGGAATGGAGGACTCTGGAACTGGTGAGGACAAGGGTAGCTTCCCAAAATGCTGGTGTGGGGAGGAAAAAAATTGAGGGAACTGTGAGGAACCTCTGCCCTGAGGGAACAAATGAGGCGCTTTTTTTCTCCAGTACTCTGGAGAAGAAAATACACAGGAATTCCCAGAGCCACTGGTACGGAGGTGAAGGTTTGGGACTAGCGTACTCCTAGAGGAGTACAGGATGGGAAAGCAGCACCAGAGCACGTGGGGAAGAATGAGCCATGTGTGTAGCCTACGGAGACTACAAACTGCCCCTACACACACATGCCAGTGCAAGGGCACTTTGCAGCCATAAGAAGCCTGCATCCCAGGCTTCGGAACGGTGATACTCCACTAAAACCTTTCATGTTGATTTGGAGGAGGGGGTGGTGGCCAGGTCTGCTGAGCCAAAGATAGAGCAGATCAGCTTTTCTCCATTCCCTGTCCCACTTTGGGACTGCCAGCAAACCATTTCACTTCTCCACCTCAGCTTCCCTCTCTGTAAGGAAAGAAGACTGATTCCCATGTCTTGGAAAGACTAGGAAATCTCTGGATGAATAGTGCCTTCTGTGAGCTATCATTATGTTAAATTGATGCCTCAAAGCCCAGCATCATAATTTAGCGTTAATCTAAAAGAAAGCTGTGTTCATTTCTCCGATAATTCACTGTACCTATTTAGAAGGTCTGGTATTAAACTCCTGTGTAGCTCTTCCCGGGAGAAAATTATATATTTTTTAAAGTATCTCTCAAATTTGCATTTTGCATTAGACTGATCTATCAATTTAAAAACTGCTGGCTGCTAAGGAATTTATATTGTGACCTCTACAATAAATGACACATATTTTGAAATGAGTTTATCAAGGAAAGGATGTCTTTAATAACAGCAACAAATTGCAACTGATGAAATTCTGAGAGAAAACTGGACATGGAACAGAGTAAAGGAAGGGATGGGATAGAAAAATGGGTACTGGCATGTGTTCAGAAGTACTATTAATCTGTATTCAAAGACAATTAAAATAACAGTACAGATGGGCAAGGAAGTACAGCCACGGGTAAGAAAAAGACACACAGTGCAGAGGAAGAGAACTAGAGAGATCACAGGCTGACATCAGTAATGCACAAGGAAAAAAGGGTGAGCCAATGTAAAACATGGAAGAATTTTAAAAAGTCTGCTTTTGTATCAAAGAGTGGGGGAAGTAGGTGACAGAAGTGGCCATAAATTAAAAAAAGAAACAGAAGTAAGACCATGCTAACGCAAGGCAACCACACGTGTGGAACAGCTACTAAATGAGAACATTCCAGAGAAGCATGGGCAAGTACCAGTTAATCTTGCTATATGTGATGGCGCACTGGAAGGCTGCAATTGCTCTTAAAAAAAAAACATAATAAGGGACCAGCTCTTCAGAGCAGAGGTTACATCTCTGCAGGTAAGGTGGACAGAGAAGCTGAATGGAGAAACACGGCTAGGCTGCGTGAATGTTCACAAGGAACACAGCAATTCAGTGGCAAAGCCAGGGCTGGAACCCTCATCTCCTGACTCACGATCAGCAACTAGATCAGCCTGTCAGTAAAAAAAAAAATAAAATTAAAAAAGGATGCAAACCATGAAGAGTCAGAGGGCATGTCTAATTTCTCGGTTCCAGGATATTACCTGGACATAAAGCTCTAGGGGAAACCTGTAAAACTTAGATCTTGCCCTAGACAGTCTGCAGAAATTCAGATCCTCGCTGCTTAGCCTCTCTTTGACACGCAGTAATTTTCCAGTGGTGCTATAAGCCTATTGCTGCCTCTCATTTTCCTAACTAAACTGCCTTTTCATGGTGATGATGCCAGCTGAGCCGGCCGTGTGTTGGCACACCTGCCACATCTGTGAGACGGGGCCGAGCAGCCCCACGGCGCGGTGGGGCGAGGCAGCAGCCGCTGGCCCACGGCATCTCCTGAGCTCGGAGCACAGTGGGGCTGCAGCGCTCGCCTGCTCGAGGTCTGCCCGCAGCGGTGGCACGTTCTCAGGGCTCCTGCTGAGCCCAGCACTCGGCCACCGCATTTCTGGCGCTGTAAGAGCTGGAGAGCTGAGCAGTTGTGTGGTGCAGTTGTGAGGGGCAGGGCTCCAAGGGAAGCCTCCCCTGTTTGGATTGCCTGCAGGAAGGAAGTGGGATAACATACAACTTGGCAAGGCATCTCAAAGCAGCATAAGAAGCTCCAGTCAACAAACCTCACATATTTTCTCAGGGGAGAGAGAAAGATACTGAGGAAAGACTACAGTCACACTTCTGTGTACTGTGGGAGCTGAGATCCTGTGTGCTCTGCACTTGTTTACATACCTTTATCAGCAAAGAAGGACACCAGAAAATTGAGAGAAGGTATTTACCATTGTCTGAGGTGAGTGACTTGCATAAGTGAAATAACTTGGCCCGAATCTGACAGATGAGTTTGTGTAACCACAAGCAGGGGGGAAGGATGGGGGTAACTATTGCCTGACCTTTGCAATAGAAACAGAAAATCACATGTTGGGACTTGGCATCCATATGGCATCCGTAAGTTTTATGGAATTAGGTTCAGTATTACAGCCCCTAAAAAGTTGTCGGGGGAAAATTTGGCGAGACCCCTGCGTAGGAGACTGTGAAAAATCCCCAACTGCCCATAATGCTCTACTACAGTATCATCACGGAATAATCTAATGTGAAAACAGCATCCGAACTGAAAGACTTTCCACTCTAAAAATGCTTCACCACCGCATGTTCCCATTTGATGACTATCATTATCACCACGTGTCTCCTGGTCTTCCACGCAGTCTTTCAACTTACATCTATTTGGAACTTTCTTCCCACACCAGCCGCTGCTTTTAGCTCATTTCAGGAATACACAATTGCTTGTCTAAAAAGCTCCACAGCAGTTCTAAACATACTTTCAATTTTTAGCTATTTTCTTTCAGTCTCTGCTGTATGTTACCTTTGCGTACTGTGCTAGAGCTCATAAAATCTCAACTCCATGATTAAAGAAAAAAGGCAGTGAATGTCAGGGGTAGCTTTTATTCATCACCAGTCACTAGAAATACAAGGTGGATACCTGATTTGCAAATAATTAGAATACAGATTGTGGTTAGAATGAGAATCACCATTCTGAGTCTGTAACTTAAATGAGTGAAGTCTTCTCTAAATCTTGGAATGTGATAAACACATGAATAGTAATATTATTATACCATAAATCAAAATTGGTAGAGACACAGAAGTCACAACAAATTGTTTTAAAGTGGCATCTCATGACAGCAGGCAAAACACCCCAAGCGGCCCTTGCTTTTCTGTCACCATGACTACAAATCTTCTCTGTGCTCTGGCCATTTCTTGCTTCAGGTACTGTAATTTATTTACAGTTACTCCCCGCGTGCCTTTGTACTCCCTTTAGCCTAACAAAATCAGTCAAACTGCTCTTCCATCTACTGTCCACTTCTCATATAATCACGTATAACTCCAGCTGCTCCAGCGCTCTCCGCCATGCCATCCCCTCGGTGTGTATGTGGTAAGAGGGCAGGCTCAGGCTGTGTCACCCATTTCTCTACACACCAGGTCTGTTTAGCCATCCCCTGTGTACACAGCGATACCGGTGTGCAAATTCAGAAGTTACTTTTTAAGAAGCCTTGTGCAACGTTGTGCAATGCAAGGAAAGACCGTGTTTGTGTGCAACGAGTGTTTTCTTGGCCACTTGGAATTTCAGAGTTATTGCTGTTCTTCACGTCGTGTCCATTTGAAACATCACGGTAAATCTCGACAAATAAGAGCAGGTGTGTGCACAGAGTGGGAGACACCAAACGGCGGTACCAGTGCCCTTGGAATTGTTTGTCTGGTGGCCCCGGAAACGTGGCACTGCTGATCGTTCCCCCCTCCTCCCCAACGCACCCGATCATCTCTGCCTGCACCTTTTTAGTGGGGAAATGATTTTCTATTCTGTCCATGACTGTCCAGTTTCATATCCCTGTGGTTTTTTTAATTTCTTCTCCTGGAGTCCTTGCTGCTATTACATATTCATTCTGCTTCAAATTGATTTTTTCCAATATAAAAGTCTCAGTCTCTCTAAATCTGCTTTCAGTACTTCCTCTGTTTTTTCTGGGTTTGGGGAGGGTTTTTCTCTTCTTTCATTTTATTTCATATAACTGGTCACTCATTAAAGGCCTAATCTGAAGCTTTTGGTTTCCGTCTCAGTATCTTCTTCATCCTGAAGTGGCCCTTGCTTTTCTATCACCATGACTACAGTTCTTCTCGATGCTGTGGCCATTACTTGCTTCAGCTCCTGCAATTCGCTGACAGTTACTCTTCAGGCTCTTCAGTGCTCCCTGTTGTTAATCTACATTCTCCTCCCCGACACTTGAAGGATACCGTCTTAATCTTGGCTTTGGCTCCCTGCCCCCTCACCCTTCGGAGTTTTTCTCTGCTTTTCCCCATTCCCTCTCTTGCTTCCTGTGTGCTTCCTGATGCTCTCCTGCCACAATACCTCTTGTCTCCTGCCAGCCTCTGTTCTGCAGCCTGCCTTTGGTAGCTGCATCAGTTGATGTAATATCAGTTTTACAGGGAGGAGAACTCATGCACAGGTTCCTTAACTCCAACAGCTCATCTATGAGATCCATGACAGATTAGAAAAGAAACTCCAGTGTTTCTGAGTGGCATCCAGTCATTCAGCTCCAGGACTCCCCCTCCCCAGATCTGTCCTTCACCTCCTGCCCTGGTGATTCTTGGTCTCTGCAGGATGCATTTTCTCCATCAAGACAATTGCCTCGTGGTTTTTCTTGACCATAGAATCATAGAATGGTTTGGGTTGGAAGGGACCTTAAAGATCATCTAGTCCAACCCCCTGCCCTGGGCAGGGACACCTCCCACTAGACCAGGCTGCTCAAAGCCCCATCCAGCCTGGCCTTGAACACTTCCAGGGATGGGGCATCCACAACCTCCCTGTGCAACCTGTCCCAGTGCCTCAGCATCCTCGGAGTAAAGAATTTCTTCCTAATATCTCATCTAAATCCACTCTCTTTCAGTTTGAAACCGTTACCCCTTGTCCTATCACTACACTCCCTGATCAAGGGTCCCTCCCCATCTTTCCTGTAGGCCCCTTTTAGGTACTGGAAGGCTGCTATAAGGTCTCCCCAGAGTCTTCTCTTCTCCAGGCTGAACAACCCCAACTCTCTCAGCCTGTCGTTTGACTCTGAATTCTTTGGGAATGAGATTAGTGTTTTCCTATTTGCAAAGCACCCAGTTCACCTTTATAGCGCCATATAAATGCTTACCCCATTGTAATTATAGTAGCCAGTGGCTTAGACATGCTGTACTGTACTCAGGGAGGAAGCAGACAGATTTCTGTGCGTCACACAGAGGAAAGCGACAGACTGTGTTTGCTCGTTAATTAAAACATTTCAGTGACTTTAGCTTGAGCAATATAAAGTTGCCTTGGATAGCCTCAATGTGCCTCAATTAAGATTTCAGATAAGATCTCCTGCCAGAACTGAGAAGATGCCCTGGTAACAGTGATGGTCTGGGCAAAGTGCTGGCTCCGAAGCATGGGAACTGAAAGCACGACCCTGTCTGTCCCCTTACCGTCTGGAGCTCAAGGGGCAAATATTCCCAGAAACCTCTTTGTGTTTTAAAGGTTGAAAAATCTCCGTCATTTTTCTGGATTTATTGTTGTGACAGGTTCAAAGGCCCTTGGCCCTCCTTCCACTAAATTAACACAGCATTGACTGGGGTAATGGTTGCTTCTGTCCTGAACCAGGAGTGTTCCCATGGGGCCACAGGGCTTTAATCCCATGTAGGACCTGACCATCTCTTTGACTGTCTTTTTTTCATAATTAAGCAACTGGGTAAAGCCTTGGCCCACATCGTTATACCCAGCCTCACCAGAACCAGTCAGTGAGTGAATATCAAATACAATTATTAAGGTTGTACTTTTACTGAATAATTTACCGTGAAGACAAAAAAGTGCCAGAATGATCTATATGACACCAGGTCTCTGGTTGTTGCCTGTCCATTCAGAGCTGGAACACCTTGCCTGCAGAGGTTGTGGAGTTTCCATCCATGGAGATATTCAAAACCTGACCGGACATGGTCCTGAGCAGCCTGCTGTAGCTGACCCTGCTTGAGCAGGGGTTTGCACTAGATTATCTCAAGAGGTCCCTTCCAACCTCAGGTATTCGTGATTCTGTGAGCTGGGCCCTACTAGGTTTGTGACACCTACATCCATATGTTCAACCCAGGCAGCAAAGAGAACTCCTACATGGGATACAAAGCCCTTTGTCTGAAATCAAGCAGGGTGGGGGGAGGAGGACTCCTATTCATCCCGTAATGGAAGTTCAGCTGGAGAATTGTTCCTTTCCTAACCTTATTCTCCTATTCACGTTTTTGATGACTAACCCTTGGGAACCCAGCGTACAACAGGCTGAATTTATTCACACTCCGAGCATTATGAAAGCACCCTCTGAGGCAGTTTCCTCTCACACCGTCACACCATTGAAGCCAGCCCTGACCTTCGGGGACCACCCTCTTCAGGAATGGAGGGTTATTCAGCCTGCATCCTGTTTGAGAACCACACGCCCCTCCTGAGCGGCTGGCTCAACGCTGGAGCCGGGGCCTGACCATTTGTTTCACAGTGTTGCCGCTGCGGAGCCGTGCTCCTGAAGCGAGCGGTTGTGGAGCGTGAGCCACTCTTCCCGGTGCTGGGTCAGAGCTGAGCTCCCTCTGGGTGTATGCAGCTAAAGCAAGACTGATCCTACAAACCTGAGGGCACAGGCGTCAGCAGCTTGGCTGGCATCAGAAGGAAGACACACCCGTGGGGTATAGCCTTGCATATCATTTAATCTCAGCTGAATACGTGTAGGAAGCAGCGATCTGGCTCCCGCTAATCCTTATTCAAGATAAGCCCTTTGAAGTCCATGTACGCTGCAGGCAGGGCCAGCTTGGCATTTTTGCCAAGTCGGTGAAACGTTTTGACAGGAACTGCTCTCCTTTTCCCCAAAACAACAACTGGCTCTTGTTCTGCTTATTTTAATCCTGAAAAAAACCTTCATCACATTTCCATCTTGCTCTGCGTTACTATGAGAGAACACCATTGCTGCCACCGTTTCTCCCATGCGTGAATACACAGACTCATTGCATACAAATCTTGCTTTTCTCCGTGCCCAGCCCTCTTGGGTTGAGAGTAGTGTCTGTCCTGGCTTTCGTGCTGGTCCCAGCGAGAGGCTGGAGAAGGACAGAGCAGGTTGCAGAGCAGGGAACAGACTGTGCTTGCTATTCTTCATGCCGGGGAGAGTCAAACCAGTCCTGCCTTACAGGGAAACACAGGAATGTAAGGCTGGGAAGGATCTAGTTTAGGCTATCCCACTTCACTATGGCAGATTTTTGTCTAGTCTTAAAAACTACAGTGCAAAAATTCCACGCATTTCTCCTTGGCAGTTTGGTGCAGTGTTTCATGTCGTGTTGGAGGCTCTGACTTGAGGCTACCCTGGGTCCAGATGTGCTAAGTGTTTTCTTTTTCTGCCCAGAAAAATTGCCTGCACGGATTTTTGAGGATTGTCTGTTCCGTAGTTTGGACAGGAAGGCTACACATGTGGAAAACCTGGACGTATCCCCAGGACCTCTGCTGACCTATTGTACAATCTGTGTGCAGGAAACCGGACCAGGAAGCACTGATCTTACTCTGTGGAGGGGATGCGGTTGCTTGGCGAACACACAGTAAATTCACAGTGTCCCAAATGTGTGGGATTTACTACATATAAGCAACATCTCTGATTACAGAATCAGGGAGGAAGTACTGGATTTAGTGCGTGGGCACTGCAGAACATGACAGAAGCAGGCAACATGCTGAAACTATGATCCTGAAGATACGCAACAGCAACTGTGTGATGCCCAGGGTATTAGACACGGACACTGCTGCAGTATCTTGGGTCCTGCTTTGAGTCGCACCCATCCTTTGTGGCCAGGTCCAGCCCTCCAGGCCTGCTACCTTCTTATTGTTCCCTGGTTATTATTTTTCCCCCATATTAGGCTCACTAGGTGAACATATATTTTGGGGGGACGCCCTGGACAGAAGCACAGCAGCCCAATGCTGGCTGCAGGGCGTGACACACTCACGCTTGTCTTAAGCATGCTGAGGTGCTGCTGCCCGATGCCCTGCTGCAGCCCCAGCGCTGCACCACAGGCACAGGGGGGCAGAGCACTGGGGTGAAGAGCAGGGGGAAATTAAAAGCTACCAAGTGAAGGGACACGTATTTTTGGGGAGCAGTACTTCCCTCCATGTCTTCCAGCACTCCTCACAGTCATGCTTTTATACCAAGGCACAGCTGTTTGCGTGACCACAGGGTGACCTAGAACCTGACCTAGAAAAGGGGGAATTCCATACTAAATAGTGTTTTGGGTTTTGCTTGGGTTGTTTTTACTTCAGCCAACAAGCAGTTGTGCTGCTCTGACTGAAGCTGCTGTTTGACTGCCTCTGAGCAGAAGTGAGCAGCAGGGCCAGATGTGCCTTCGACTGGTGCTGTGCTGAAGACTGCGGCCAAGGTGGCGCAGTAGCAGCGGGGATGCCTGGCCAGCTTCATCATTCCGCCTCCACCATGTCCCCTTCCCCTGGTCATCCTCTCCACTGCCGCTTGGGTATGTCACGCAGTGCAACGGGTGGCTGTTTGGTGAACTGACCCAGGGAACCCATCCAGATGAAAAATAATCCATTAGAATAAAACCAAAAGGGACCGTTCTCAGTGCCATCCTTCCTTCAGTGGGGTCCACTGCACGGGTGGAGAGGATCAGCCAGGGGACAGCTTGGTTCACCCCCGGCTGCTGCCAAAGAAGATCCCCCATGACCCTCAGCCTTTGTCGTGTGAAAACACAGCCTGGACATGAGCAGTTTCCTCACGCCTAAATTAACCGCATTCTCATATTTTGTTTCTCAGCACAAACTTCCATTCTGAAGGGAAGGGTGGTAATTTTTCTTGAAAATTCACATTGTTTTGTTAGCAAATAAACCCATGTTTGACACAACATCCGCCATGTCTGCCAGATCGGCAGGGTTTTCTTTCTTTTCTCTGGCTCTTTTCCTCCCTGATTTTTTTTTTTCTTCCCCTTCCAGTATTCTCTTAATTTAGACTAGACCCTCCTGTAACAGCAAGTCAGTGACTTGCTTTGGGCAAAACAATTTGTACACTAGATTTATTGTCTTCCTGCTTGGATGTCCATCTTGCAATGTCTTCCGCATCCAAGCCCATCCAAGTTTCTTTCTCTCTTTTTTCCTCTTTACTTTGAGCTTAGTGTTTTGAAGGAAGTTGATCAAGCTGAGCATTCTTGTGAATTTGAGCTTGGTTGCCAAGAATGTAAGTGATTCATCCCCCTGTAAGGAAAAGTGCTGGCAATAAAACATTCCCCAGTCCCCTTTTTTTACATGCAAAATACTGTTACTGCTCAAAATAAGCAAATCTTTTTACTCAGAACAAAGTGTTACGCTATTAATTGCACGACAACTAGAATTCTTAAAATACCTTTAAGCTCTAATCTTAGAAGAAGGAAACATTACCAGCAGAGGCCTTGAGAGCGATGAGATGTAAATTACAAGCACTAATAAAGCACAATGAAATGGTACCTTGCCTCATATCCTTCATATTGTTACCTTACCCTCAGCAGGACCAAATTCCAGCAGTTTTTCCTTTATGCTTTGTGTTGCGGGTATTTTAAGAACCCTTCAGGGAAATGCAAAATAATTTCAGGGGGGAAACGTGTTATTTACTTGAATGAGGACAGCGCAGGAGCTGAATGGTCTATTCAGTGAGGGGAGTTTAACGTCCTCGTTTGTCCCCTATGGCGGTGCTGGTGCAGCAGCACAGGCGCGTATATTGGTGCCACTTAGCAAACTCCCCGGGGACCTGCCACGGCCACGTTCCCTGCGCACAGACGCCTCGCCTGCGCCATGCCCGTCTCATCCCTCTTCTGCTATGGGGAGCAAAGGTTTTCACACATCCGTCAAGCAGAGAGCCTGGCGTTCTGCTCACTCCTCTCCAAGAAGTCAGAGGACTTGTTTATAGTTCGAAGTAAGAAAAGGTGCTTTGGGATTAAATAGGTATTGTTACAGTCAGGAAAGCAGGATTCATCTTTTCTGGGAGCCTTTCTTTAAAAGCTATGCTGTTAGTAAAAGACAGCATTGCTGTTTGTCATAGCTCTGGCTTCGCTCCTGGCTGGGCCAGGAAACAGCGTGCCCAAGGTATAATTTCCCACATTTCCGCAGCGTCCCCGCAGCCTTGCTCGTGCTCTGTCAGTGACACACAGGTAGGACCAATAACACTTACACCTGACATTTTTCAAACCAAGGACCAGCTACTTTCAACTACCTTTTACCATTTATTATCTCTGCCAGCTAGTCTCCGATAAAGCCACTCACAACCCTCATTTGGATGGCTGGGATCATGGGACTGCTGTCCCAGCAAGAAGCCAGGACTCGTTCAAGCAGCCTGAGGAAACTGTAAGCCCTCCCGCAGTTCAGCTGTCAGCATCCAGTGTGTGCAGAGCTAAAGGAGCTGTACAGCTCCCACCCCACAAAGAGCAGGAGGATAAGCTTCAGAGCCCCAGAAGCAGGTACATAGCCCATTCTTGATGGCCCTCCACCACTGACAGCACCAAAAATTACCAACTTAAGAAAAAATGCTCAAAGAGTGTGAGATGAAAAAGCGTTCATCCAAATCCAGGCAACCCTGAGTGCAGATAAAGCGAGAACTTCTCCATGACTGACCAAAGATTTCATCTGCCATCTAAACGTAAAATAATGAAAAATGTGTAATGCCTTCGTATGCCAAATCATTTGCATCCACTGGCCGTAGTTCAAAGAAGAACTACAAGCTATGCTAACACAAATACACAAATCTTCCTGCTTCGTTTGTAGCCCAGGATGGATGAACACTCATGAACCTCTCATTCTGACTAGTCTTCAGGGTTTGTAATCAGAAACTGATTAATAACTCCTACAGCATATCATTTCATCTCTGGTCTTGGCTAAAATCCTTTCTGAGTCTCCTTCATGTTACTGGCTGAAGCGTGTTTGAGCAGTAGCTCCATAGCGGTTTGGGTGAAGCCAGACCCAAGTCTGAACCAAGTGCTGAGCAGCCAGAGCGCTGTACTTCAATGGCATTTTAAGATCTGGCCCATACGTCTGAATCTGTATGCAAGAATTTACCAATAACTGTGCCCCGTGTTCTTAATATTTCACTTTTATATTTTCAAACCTCTGTGCTAAGCTAATCATTTGTCTCTAACAGGCAAGGAATCTATCTGTACCTCTAGTAATAGAATTTTTGCAGTTCTTGTATTTGTGAGTTTCACTTCCTTTTGCATAATGGTGTCTCTTTTTCTAGTATTTGTTTCATTGAAAAATCTGAGATCTCTTTTTAAAAAGTAATATTAAGTGATACTGGTCTTTTAAAAATCTGAACACCTGCATTAAATTGGTGTATCAGCTGGTAATTATTAAGCCTTTGCATTCCTCAAGCACAAATAAAATGCCAGAGCATATTTTATCTTGCTTCCTATTGAACAAATCTGATCTAAGAGGTGTAGAAGAGCCATTTCTTTTTCTCTTCTATGCCCTGAAGTTTCAAAAAAATGTATCGGAATTATTCTTAGCTTGTAACAGGGGTAACAAAGCATAAAGCTGAACGTGAGGTAGTGTCAACCTAAGGCCTTTTTTTTTTTTTCCAATCCACTCTTTAAATAGTTTATTTCTTTCCTTCCCCGTTCTTCATTTGCAAAAATTTCCCTCCTGCAATTCTGTAAGGCACTTATTTATTTTTTGGAGTGCTGCATTTTCTTACACATCTTGTGCACACAAAAAAAAGAGCACTGCTCACCGCAATCTGAAATGTCACAGTCTGTCACACTGTCACATGAAATGTCACATCATACAGCTTGTCATTTGGAAACACCAGGTTACGGACAAATGTAATTTTCGTGACTCCAGCTGAACCACTGCAAGAGGATGCCCTTCATCACCATCCCCTCTGGCCCACCGATGTGCCAGCACAGCTACTGGTGTGAACCCTTCATTGCCCATTCCAGGCAAGAGCAACGAGATTAGTGTAAATAATTTAAGTATTTTTGCTAACCTGTTTCATTGTAATAAGCCTGTGAAATGTAAAAGCCGTGACTTCTTCCCGCTAGCACCCTGGCTGCAGAGTGCATCTCTGTCCATGCCCTCACGATCGCTCATCTATAACCCCAACGCGCCTCCGTTGCTCTGCCGCAAGACTTCGTAGATTTGCAACAAAATGTTCTTTAAATTTCCCCAGCACCTTTTCCCATGTGCAAAAACAAATATAATACAGCTGATAACAATAGTCACCATTACATACAGAGATTACTCTTTCTTGGTCAAAGGAATAGGTGTGCACAAATTTTCTATCACCTCTTCTTTAAAAGCTCTTGTGATCTGGGGAGCCGAAGTGATTCTGCCTTACGTTATGCCTACAATGCCGACATTCTGTTTTACTGGCACTATTCCCACCACTATCGTTAAGATTATGTCAGTGTTTCCACTAAGCACTGTGTCTCTGAGGAGCTTATGGTAACCAAGCTGTCAGAATTCATTCTGGGCTCAAACTTCACATATTGTAAATTCACAGTGATAGACATTTCCTTTCTTTAAAAAACATTGAGTTAATTGATATTGCAATACATACGACAGAGCACTCAGGAATTTGGTTTTATATTGCAGTATTCAAAATGTTACAGGTAATTTATCACAGCCAGAACATTTTGGTCATAAGTGGCCACTCAGGAGAGAAAAAAAACACAAAAAACCAAAAAAAAACACCAAAAAGAAAAAAGTTACAGAATTGCGTTTTCTGACCTGCACGTTGAGCCACAAAAGGTATTTCTGCGATGTAGCTGGGCTGTCTCGGAGTGCTGAGGCTTTGCTTTTGCTTGACAAGCCTTGTCACATGGAACTACTTATTTTGGAGGAAAGTTTTGCTCAGCTCTTTACGATGCTGCTTCTGGAGGCAGGACACATGTAACGGCTTACACGACATCAACCTTTGTTATTAAGGATACAGCAGCACTCATAAACCTTCTGCACGGCTCTGTGAGCCCCAGAACAAAACCAAATAAAATATTACTCTTGCTGTGGCTGACAAGAGAGGATTTACTTATCAACAGCTCCATTGTCATTAAATACTCGGTGTGAAACGTCACAGACACAGGGAGATTCTTTGTGTTAAGACCCATCATCCTGGGGCAGAAAACAGGGAAACAAATATCTGTTCTGGGTGTGCGGGATCCACCTTTATCCATCTGCTGTTTTCAAAAGGAACTGTGTGTGCCAGACTGGAAGCTTCTAGAGATGTATGGCAAGCTGAAGAGCAGCACAGCCACGGAGCTGCGTATAAAATATATGTACTTTGGTATACTCAGTCAGATGTCTTGGAATTTTCTGCTTTAGGAGAAAAAGTAGAGTCTTTTAATATTATTCTTCCATGGGAAGGGAAAAGAACAGATATTTAGGGGAAGATACTGGAATAACCATCAACCTAATCTGTTAATGCTTATTCATGGAAATGTTCCCACCAAAGCATGAACAGGACTGTGTCTATCTGAAGGAGATACTCACCCCCTTCTCAGACTTTTGTGTCCTGTTCAAGGATGGGATCACGTTAATCCAGGAAGCAGCCAGGGAAGGGATTTGTCTGCACAGGAAACGTAGAAGACAATATTAAGGACACCTCTTCCAGGCGATGATGTTGTGAGGGGACACGCTGGCTTTGCCACAGGGGGCGTTTTGAGGGTAGCGCTGTTGCCCTCAGAGCAGCCGGCGCAGGGGCTGCAGGTCAGGCTGACTCTGTGTTCCCTGGGCAAACTGGTGGCAGCAACACCCACAACTGGGAAAAGCACCAGCAATGAAAGTAACCTTCACAGTGGGTTTCCCACCGTGGCTGTCGGTAGCAGAGCTGCCCCAGGGAAGGAAAACCGGGAAACAGAGCTACAAGGGAGTGTAGGCAGGGGCCCATGCTGCCGACCTATTTGCGGTGAATTACAGGCTGACAAACTTCTGATGTTGGTTGGCCTCTCCGTTACACACATCTCGTACACAATTTTAAAAATTTCCACTTATTGCAGTGACAACCCATTTATTCCTTCCTTTCAGTGTATGAACGTTTCTGTACTGAGGTAATTTAATACAAACAGTAGGGGGGAAATCAAGAATCTATGGTAGAGTTTTACCCAAGTTATAAAAGCAGTTTATTACTCTATTGTGTGTCTAAAATTTCTGGAACATTGTAGCAGATGTATTTTATAGAGAAATGACAACACGTTTTAATGAAATCCAGGTTTGGATTCTGGCAACATTTCTTCCTTAATTTTATATTTTGTAACTGAGTCTACTATCCCACCAGGAAAAAAATCAATGGAATATTTAGTACATCTCACCATCACACCTTCACGTCTATTTGCATAGAGAAGAAAATAACTCTACGTGACAGACCAGGACTTACTTTTTCTTTACTTGAAACTGAATTCTGTCTTCCTCTGCTGACAACTACAAGTTCCAGTTTGTTCTGGTCTCTTCCAGGTGAAATTCAAGCAGTTATTAACAAATTTTGCTGGACTTCTCTTGCATAACACACACCCTGTTGTTGATTTAGACTGCAGTTTTGCACTGGGTTGGCCTGAAGTGCTGTGGAGCTGCTCTCCAGATCCCTTTGTCACTGCTCAGGGGACACGGGCAGGGTCCCTTATCAGTGTCCGCTGTGGGCAGCAGCGCCCTAAGGGAAAAAAGGAAAAAAGAAAGAGCCCCACTGTTCCCAGTTCCCATGCCCAGGCCTGTCACAGAGCACAGGAGGACTGTGGACATCCTTCCGAATCCCTCGCACACCCAGATGCATCAGGGACAATTTAGCTGCCCAGTAGTAGCTGGTCTCTGCTGAGTATGGATAAATTGCGGTTTTTAAAAAAGATGACAGTTCAGTCAAATAGATTTGCTTTATGAGAACATTTCCGACACAGGAGTAAGCATCTCTGCCAAACTGAGTTTCTGTCTCAAAAGTAGGTGGATGCTGCAGGTTTTCAGACAAACTGCTTTAGGTATTTAAAATTAACAAAAAAATAACAGAAATGTGAAGGATAACGTCCATCTGCTTAAAATATTATTCTTGGAAACATTTTTTCTGAAACTGAACAAAAGGCATCCTGAGGATTGCTCTTTCAGGAAACACCTGATGTGGAAAAGTTCCATCCAAAGGGCAGAATTATAACATTTGGCAACATCACAAACAACGATAAACAGGGTCTCACATGGGCAAGTACGAGGCAGCTGGTTTACAAGGCGCACCAATGGCTCTGCCTCGCGTATGACTCCTGGGTCCTGGAGCGTGCACAAGGCTGCACAGACTCACCGCTGCTACTGTCACATTAACAGTTAAATAGCAATTTTGCAATATTGCATAATAGTAAATCATCTTCAAAGTGTTTTTATCAACGTGTGGCCCCTTCTGATGACCTTAGAAAGAAAGAAGAAAACATATATGTGATCTATACACAAGTATAGATTCCGCCCATGCAGTCGAGTCTTGGTGCTCCTGAATTAGGATACTGACCCGGGGTCTCCGCGTGCTTTACATATACAGCGACAGAGTCATTTTGTACCTCGCAAACTAACAGCCTGCTCCTGCTGGCCTCTTCCACGCTGACTCACTCACCCGCTGGCTCACATGCAAGTTGAACAGGACCACAGAAGCCCAACAGTTACCAGTGCGTTTTGTGAGCCCAAATCATCTCAATTCGAAACAGGACAATGAACAAGAACTGAAGCTTAAATGAAAACAGTCTAATTTTCTAGCAACACTACAGGGTTCTTGAAATCTACACTAACTTTGGTACAAAATACCGGAAATTAAAACACTGTAACAAAATCTACTGCACATGAAGCATTTGGAACATAAAACAGATCTGTGATGTTACCATGGCACAAAAAGTAGGAAATACCAGCAATCGTATTTGCAAAGAAAATGCGACGGTTATTCTTACACCACCAGTTAAAGTCTGTGTGCAGTAGCAGCTCCATCCACTTTGAGACTTTGCTCACTAGGCTGATTGCAAAGGTGCCTGAAAGATGATTGTGCTGTTGCCAGAATAGGGTAGCTGAACCTTTCACAGTCAAGATAAAGATCAAGTCAGATAAAGACCAAACAAGCTTTATCGGATACGCATACAACCATACAAAACCGAGGAGTGGTGTGCAGCCCTGGTTAGGAAGAACTCACAAGTGCAGCCAATAACCCAGAAGTCCTGCGAGCCTTGGGAACCTGAAAACAGCACGCTGCAAAAAGTAAGGCTAATTCAGCTTCTTTGAACTGAGATTCAATATACTCACGGGTCTGAAATGTTCAGAGTTCCTTTTCTGGTCATCTGTTACAATTTTTTCTAGTTCCTTGGAGGTTTAGCTCAATAATATCGGATATCCCAGGCCCAGTTGTGCTGCTCCTTTCTATATCTTCCCAAGCACACTTTTTTGTTTACTATCATATTCTTTGTTCTGCATAGAAAGTTTTAAGTCCCACAGTATCAGCTGCTCCTTTTGTTTTTTCCCTTTCAATCAGAATTTACTTATGGTAAATGTTTCATAGGCCAATGGGCTACATGACCCATAATGCCCTTCTCTGAATGGCTCTGGCAGCTTTGCCCAGTCCCGTATCCTACTGGCGCCAACACACCATCTCATTCATACCTTTCCTAGATGCTCCACTAAACAATTAAAAGTTCACTATTTAAATACCCACTTAAACAGGAATGTGTGTTAACAATTCTTAAAGAGGCAATTAACACTTCTGAGACCACTTGCCTCAGTTCTCTACAGCCATTCCTATCTGAAAATATTTGATTCATATTTTGGGTATCTCCTTTACAGTAATAAAGACTAGAGACTTGCTTGTATATAGTCTTTCTCTGCCTCACTACCGCAACAAGGAGCTTTAATTTTCTTTATAGCATAGACTGTATACATATGTTCGCACATATATAAACTGCTGGCACAGAACTCAGCGTCCCTGAAAAGTAGAGGGACCCCTCACCCCCAAAACCTAAGAAAATGTGAAGGGAGGGTGAAGCCATCAACTGCCTCGCTGCCATTGAAGGGACAGACGCTATTCCATTCCTGTCCTCTCCCTCTGTCTCCTTGCGCCAGGTCTAGAAATCACGGAATCAGTTAGAAAGTGTCAAATACAACAAACTGACAGAAAACTCACCCCCAGCTGGATAGTTTTATCTTAAATTAGGGAATTTAACCTACTCTTGGAAGCATCTACTAAGGGCCACACCTGGCAGAAGGGAGGGAAAAACCCCTGGCATGACTGAGGGTAAGGAGAGGCAGCAGGGAGCTAAATCCCCCTCCTCTGGCAAGAGTGAGCTGCGAGACTCTCGGGTACACGTGGGACCCCAGCCTAAACTGCTGGGAACCCAGTTTACCGTGTTATGCCTTGTTGAACCAGACAGCACCGTCTCCAGTAAAACCTGCATCCTGCAGTCCCAGTTACAGATCACATAATTGCATTTTCATTTCCGAGTAATTTCCAACTTTCTCTTCCAAATACATAACAAGAATCTAAGATTTTAGACTGAAAAGAAATTGTGATTGTTAATACAGTTCATGAATAATAAATTAAGTCATGCTTGAATTTACTTAAAACTCAAGCACACCAGGTCATTTTTCACATAAATAAAGCACTCAAAAAGTTCTAGCAGAAGGAACTACTTAGATTCATAACAGAACTGTGCTTTATTTGTTACAGCTGTTCCTTTATGATACCTGATCCTAGACATAAATTCCTTTGTTTTGGAAATGGCCGTTCACATACTGAGCCCAAAGCGTGTATTATCAGGGCAGATATAATTAATTTTAGCAGTGTAATAAACTGTATCGTTGCCTGGGAAATAAAATCTTGCAAAGGCTGAGTCATTCCCTTTGGTAATAAAATGATGATATGCTATAACTTAATGTAGATTAAAAACTGTACAATACTATCCAGGCTACCACAAAAGGAAGTTAATAAAAGCTGAGGGCGAACTCTAATAGGCCATTGGTTCTTCTGTCTTGTATTAGGTGTGCCATAAATCAACATTTTAAACCAAATGCTGTTGGTTATATTAGAGGTGAACTGCAAGAGCTTTTTTTTTTAATACTACGGACTCATAACTCTCCTCTTCTTTATGATGCACACAGAAACTTCATAGGTGAATATATTTTTCTATTTTTTTTTTCTCCCCTACATATTTTTAGAATAAATAATCCATTGAAAAGATACATCTATGGTGTTTGAAAATGTGAAATCAAACCACAATATCACCCTTAGGGCACAGGTATTTCATATTTCAACAATTACAACACCTTAACAAGCATATGCTTTTTTCATGGTGCAGAATTTATTGTATTTATTTCTCTACGATACTACAGAATCACAGAATTGTTAGGGTTGGAAGGGACCTAAAAGATCACCTCGTTCCAACCCCCCTGCCATGGGCAGGGACATCTCCCACTAGATCAGGTTGCTCAGAGCCCTGTCCAGCCTGGCCTTAAAAACTTCCAGGGATGGGGCTTCCACCACCTCTCTGGGCAACCTGTTCCAGTGTCTCACCACCCTCATGGTGAAGAACTTCTTCCTAATGTCCAGTGTGAATTGACCCATCTCTAGCTTTAATCCATTCCCTCTAGTCCTACCATTACCCGACATCCTAGAAAGTCCCTCACCAGCTTTCTTGTAGGCCCCCTTAAGATACTGGTAGACCACTAAAGGTCTCCTCGGAGCCTTCTTTTCTCCAGACTGAACAACCCCAACTCTCTCAGTCTGTACTTATAGGAGAGGTGCTCCAGCCCTCTGACCATCCTCGTGGCCCTTCTCTGGACACGTTCCAGCACGTCCGTCTCTCTCTTGTAGTAGGGGCTCCAGAACTGGACGCAGTACTCCAGGTGGGGTCTCACGAGAGATCTATCTATACTTCTACTTGAGAAGCAACCTGGCACAGACGCAAATTCACCCTGGATCTCTCTACTCAGAGAAATACGTTGCAGAATGGGGACACGGAGACAGCTTCAGTGGCACGTAGTTCTGCGTTGTACTCTGCTGCAAGCATCAACAGAAAATTATGTGAGCAGCATAGGAGCACTATAATAAGAAAGCATCAAATATAGCTTAATGGGATGGTTAAGGGATGGGAGCATCTGTCACATGAGGACAGACTGAGAGAGCTGGGACTGTTCAACCTTGAGAGAGGTGCTCCTATCCCTGTATCTGACAGGAGGGAGTAAAGATGACAGAGCCAGGCTTCTCAGTGGTGCCCAGTGACAGGAGAAGAGGCAACGGGCACATACTAAGATACCAGAAGTTTAATTTAAATATAAAAACAAAAATAAACTAACATGTTGGGGTTTTTTAAACTGTGAGGGTAACTGTGCACTGGAGCAGGTTGCCCAGAGAGGTCTCCATCCTCGGATGTATTCAAAACCCACCCAAGACCCGGCCCTGAGCAACTGGCCCTTGCTGATCCTGCTTTGAGCAGGGGCTTGGACTAGGCAATCTGCTCCAGAGCACCATTCCAGCCTCAACAATTCTGTGAGTCTCTTATTTTGCACCTGCAAGCACACAAGTTTCTGCGTCATTTCACAGCAGAATTTAATTTTGTTTCACTCTTAAAACAAGAAATAAATTCACAGCACTTGAGGAAACAATATTAAGTGTAAATTCTGCAAAAACAAATGAACAGCCACTGATTCTAATATGAATAACAAACAACCATCAACATTTAAAAAAGTTATCACATCAGAAACACAGATCCTCTCCTACTTATTTTGCAGGACACCACCACAGACTCAAATTTGACCTAATACAAGACTCTATTCCTGGAAAAACAAGACCATAAATGGAAAGCATATGCATTTGATGTTTCCTGAATGTAATATTAAGGGAAACTAAATTCTCAGTATGATTTACCCCTTTGTAATTTATTTTAATCACTGCTAGTTGCAGTGGTTGATATATTGTTTACCTATGTTAGACATCTGTTTAAATCTGTCTCCATATGGGAAGAAGTGGCTTTTTCCAAAAGGCATCAGTATCAGTAGCTTATCGAAAGCTTTTCTAAGTATTAGAACAGACAAGCGATGATTCGGAGAACACGAGAGCATACCACCGAGCCGAACAAGGAGAGGCCCAGGGCAGCCCACCCTAACCCCTGCCACACCAGCCTGCAGAGCGCAACACTCTGTTCACATCAGGGACTCTGAAACTGATGTTTACAGGTTTTTAGAAGAACCGCGTCAAGTCCTGTCAGGCAACTACGGAGCATCACACTGCCCCGGAACAGGGAGCTGACAGACCCAGCAGGGCCACAGCCAGAACCGTGGCCCCAAGCCGGACTCGGGCGGCCGGTGGCGGCGCCGCCCGGCCCCGACGGACCAACAGACGGCAGCACGCCTCCCGTGGGCTGCGGCTCAGTGGCGATGGGGCAGGCTGCGGGGCCAGGGCCCACCACCCCTCCGGGGCGGGAGCCCGAGGGCCGCCCCCGGGCGGCGCCCGCCACCCTTCCCCTCAGGCCCAGGAGAAAGGCGGGGGTGGCGGCAGCCGGCGGGGGTGGCGGCAGCCGGCGGGGGTGGGGCAGCCGCACCTTCTCTCCTCCTGTAAACCTCCCCTTCGCTCTACGGCCGCTTGCCCAGCCCCGCTCCCGGGATCCAGCCAGCGGTGCCCCATGGGGGCCGCCCCCACCGAGGCGTCCGTCCATCCGTCCCTGCCTCCATACATCCCGCCCTCTCTCCCGCTCCTGGGCCAGCAGCCGCCCTCACAGCCCCCGCCCCGCCCCGCCCCGCCCGCGTGCGTGCGTGCGTGCGTGCGTGCGTGCGTGCGTGCACCGGCCGGCCCCGCCCCCTCTCTCCTCTCGCGAGATCTGAGGCGCCCGTCGGGACATCCGGGGCCGCCGGTTGTTTGCGCGGCGCGGCAAGATGGCGGTGGAGTCGCGGGTTACGCAGGAGGAGATTAAGAAGGAGCCGGAGAAGCCCATCGACCGGGAGAAGGTGCCGGGGGTGGTGCCGCCTTACCTCTTGCGCCGCTCCCGGGCGCGGCAGGGCGGGCACCGGGAGTGGGGGGAGGAGGGAAGGGTAGGGTGGCTCCTCGGTGGGGGGGCGGTTGGGGATGGTGACCGGCCCCTCATCCCCGCCTCGCCCCGCAGACGTGTCCGCTGCTGCTTCGCGTCTTCACCACCAACAACGGGCGGCACCACCGCATGGACGAGTTCTCCCGCGGCAACGTGCCCTCCAGCGAGCTGCAGATCTACACCTGGTGAGTGCGCGGCGGCGGCCCGGGCCCCCCCGCCCGGCCCTGGGGCACGGAGGCGAGCGGGGCCGCCGGCGGTGTCGAGGAACTTGCGCGGCTTGAACTCTTTCTGCGGTACCCGGCTGCAAGGGGGAGTTGATAGGCCTCGTTTAAAGCGAGAAACGTGGGGAGGATTCCGTGGGGGCAGGTGTGCGCTCCGCTGCGGTGGCGGGTCCGCGGGGGAAGGCAGCTGCCGCTGAAATGCGGCGCTTCTGCCTATGGCCATGGCAGCTCCGTCCACGGAAGCGCAGCTTCAGCCAAGTGCTGATTGCTGCGCACTGAAACTTACTGCGGTTGAGTTGCCCAATTATTGATGCTTGTCATCAGAGGTTTGTGTTGTGTTTGGTTATCACAATGAATCTGTTCAATACAGAGGTTTTCCTTTAGCTAATGCTTAAGTTTTGTTCCAACAGCCCTGTTTTTTTTTTTCAGTAGAAATAGTTGTCCCGTAATGCTTGAGCCGTTGTGCGAATGGTGTGTTGGTTTTAAGTCAGAGCCTCTTCAGAGTGGAGTAAGGTGTTTCTTTTTGTCTCCTCAGGTAGCAGTGCTTCAACAGAGCTGCTTTTTATTGTTTTCAAATTTAGTTTGGAGGACTGTGTTAGTCTGCATTGCAAACATATTAGGTTTTGTTTATAGTGTTTTGACGAATGCTTTTGAAAGTGAATTGTGCTACTTTTAAAATCGTATTTTTCCTTCAAGATGTCTGGTAGGGTTATAACTTGTATGTCATATGGTTGAATAAATCCATTTTTGTGGCTAGCAAAGCATGCAGTTCTAATTTACTTCTTAATGGGATTTATGGACTCAGTCCAGGCTATTGATGGTCTCTGAGCTGTTGCCATCTGCAGAAGTCAGAATGGGCATTGTCTATCAACACACTGCTCCTCGGTTACTGGAAGCTTGGCGTGAGTGTACAGTGTCTATAACTAGAGCTGCTTTAGTTGTGATGATTGAGTCCTTTTGTTCTTGAAATTCTAGAAATGAGCTTTAGCACTTGTCTGGTTGAAGGCTGGGAAAAGGAGTGCTGCCTGTTGGGGCAGAAATGGAAACCTTATGCAAATGGAAAACCATTCATGATTTTTTATTTTACATTTCCTTTAGTATTCAATAAGCTATTTTAACATAGATACCAACGTAGATGAGGAAACACAGTACTCACTGTATAAATGCATTAATGCATTAAAAAAAAGTTCCTTGTTGTTTAAATAGTTATTCTTTTGGGAGACATGGAAAAGCAGATGTTGAAACAGGCACAGAGGTGAAGAGGCTTGTCTAATATAGCAGTATGTTAGAAGCTAATACAGCTAGAATCACATTTGTACTTTGTATGCTTATTTGTATGCTTTGTACCACATTTGTACAATATAATTAGAGCAATTTCTTGTCACTTGATGGTTAGACCGAAATGTATTGTTTGGAATGCCGTGTGGTTGTGAAATCAATAGCTCACCATGTAGCCGAAATGTAAGATCTTGCTTATCTTCAGGTATCGACAGAAAGTATGCAAAGGCAAGGAAATGCATGATTAAGTTGTAGCAATCTATTGATTCCACCTTGAGTCGGATTGGGGAAGCTTTTTTTATTGTTTTTGTTGTTGAGAATTTGAATGGCTTTGGTTTTTTTGTTTAATCTAGGATGGACGCCACTCTGAAAGAGCTGACCAGCTTAGTGAAAGAAGTCTACCCGGAAGCACGGAAGAAGGGCACGCACTTCAACTTTGCAATTGTTTTTACAGATCTCAAGAGGCCTGGATATAGGTAAACGGCATTTCTTCTCTGGGTTAATAGAAGACTTCAGGCACTGGAGCCGTAAATTAATTTTCATTAACACTGATTTAAAGTTCAGAACGCACAAATCAAACTTCTAAAGTTCTTGATAACAGACTATATGATGACCACTGCAAACTCTACATCCTGCTTGGTGGCCATCGTTGTTGATGGGTTCCCAGAACAATGAGCCTGTGCGCTTGAAGGCTTTGGTCGCTCTATTGGCAGCCAACCAGAACGTGGACCTACAGCTTGAGATACAGCTTTGTTTGTGGTGATATAAGGGGTAGTAGGTCTGGAATCTGAGAATGTATTTGGGTTTTAGCAGTGATCCTGTTGCAGGCATCCATCTTGCAAAACTGTATGAGCCAACCTTTGTCAGCAACCAGTAGATATGTCCTTCTCCGTGGGGTCTTGTTCTGTGTGTGTATGGAAGGGGACAAGGGATTCTCTAGTATTTAACTTAATACGGGAGAAGGTTCCCCCGCCCCTCTGCTCCATGAGAAAGAGGATTCGGTGTGGCTTTTCTTGGCGCACCTGGTAGCGGAGAGAAAAATGCCAGCATCCTGTGCATGTAGCTTAACGTGCAGAGGATGGCATGGCGGGTGGCCATGAGCCGCTACAGTTCCTGGTGTGGGCATCTAGAGAGATTTGCCTCTGCTAACCACCTTGCCTTTCCTCTCCTGCACGCAGGGTGAAGGAGATCGGCAGTACCATGTCGGGCAGGAAGGGCACAGATGATTCCATGACATTGCAGTCTCAGAAATTCCAGATAGGAGACTACTTGGATATAGCAATTACTCCTCCGAATCGTGCGCCGCCCCCATCAAGCCGCATGAGACCATACTAAGCTATTGCTTCTTTGTATGATCACATCTGTTTATTCCTACTTGCTGTTCTAAAGCAGGCTTCTTTTTTTTTTTTTTTTGCTTTTGTTGCTAAGCGAGAACACCTGAAGACAAAGCTAAGCATCAGAAATGAAAGTTAACTTTTAAACCTTTTAGTTTATTTGTTTAGAAGAAACATTTATCTTTAGCAGTGCCATCATCCTATCCCTGATTGTTATAGTTTGAACAGTAAGTCAGCGTGTCCAGTGTTTCAAGACTTCCATAAAATACAACCAGAAGGATTACAGGTGTTCTGTAGTTCTGTCCTGTTTGGAATAAAGATTGATGTTATTAATCTTTTGATAGCGTGGTGGTTTGGTTTGTTTGTTAAAGTGGATTTCTGCAGAGAAATTTGGAAGTCGGCTTTTAAGCAGCAGTTGATACTGAAAGGAGGGCCAGTCTTTATCTGGTAACTTTTGGGCTTGTTGAGTAGAGGTAGGTGTCCTCATGGGGATTCCTTGTACCAGAGGATTTTTCTAAACCACTGCTGTCCGGATTCTGGAGGATGAGCCTGTGAGCCATGTGGTCGAAGGCAGGTAAACTCAGTGTTATGCTCCCTGACAACAGGGAAAGTCAGAAATGAGCTGTGTAAGGCTGCCTGTCCAGGGGCGTGAGGGCAGACCACTGCGGCTTCCAGGGGCTGCTCCGTCTTGTGCTGAGACAATGCCCATCCATGGACTGGGAGTGGCCTCAGTGGCACCAGTGTATCCCAGGATACTGAGGAGCCTTAACCAGAGGAAGGTGTGGTTTGGCACACTTGCACATCATCCTTATTTGAGTTCTGAAGGAATTAGTGTCATCTTTAAAAACAGAAGGTATAAAGCTGTCTTTCAAGATCTTGCTTTCTTTAGAACAGTCATCTCTCTTTGTTTTGATTGCACACCCCATCAGTAAAACATTTTTGAGCGTACACCCCCAAAATTGTTTAAAATAAATCATACACATGTACTACCATACTAATATATGCATTTTAAAACTACACAAAAATAGAAATGAAAAATGGTGAAATACTTTAAGAATATTTTGAAATTGTATTTATTAATGATTCCAAAAATATTTTCTTCCTGCATACCACTTGTGTGCATACTGCTTTGGAGATTGTCTTGTCTTGCACACCCCACTTTGGAGACCACTGTTTTGGAAGATGGGAGTGTCTGCAGAGACCTGGCTAGAAGAAATCCGGTGTTTTCAGATCAAGGTTGATGAAGGAGTGCCCAGAACTATTTCCTAATGAAGATATAATGGCTGGTGCTCTGTCCTGAGATGCTCTTGCCTGCAGTTTAGATGAACCGAGAAGAGGTCAGGCAGCAAGTCCGTACTCTGGCAGGACGTGTGGGAGTCCTGACCCTGACCACTGGGCTCTTGGCCAAGCAGACCTGTGGGGTGGAGGCAGTTGGCTCACATGCCTGGATCTCCTGGGCTGTTGACCACAAGCAATATATTGTCAGTGTACACTGACCAAGAGGACAACACCCAATTTTGGCTTCCAGACTAAGGAAGGTGAATACTGTAGCCTCTTTCCCTTAGTTATCTTCATCTAATGAACACCTATGATTTTGAACCTTACACTGACCACTCTGAGCTCTGTAAATGTTGCTGCTTGGGCCTCAGTAATGTAATTTTCAGAAATACTTGCAGCTTGTACTGAGCACTATTTTCTCAATTTACTGTAACCTTTGGGTGTCAGGGCAAAGCCAAGGAGCAGTGAGGTACCAAGGTTCAAGGCTGTTCTGTGTTAAAAGTTACTGATGAAGCTGGAGGGTGTTGAGGGTGGCTAGTGGCCAGCTTCCAGAACCTCAAAACAGAGGAAGAGGTAGCAATGGGGTCTTGGTTGTCCATGGGGAAACTGGAAGGCTGGTCTGCGTGATGGACACTGCTCTCTGGGAGGCAGCTGATGCTGCCTGGTACCTTAAGGAGCAGGAGAAAGAAGGGGTGGCTCATCTCCCAGGAAATCAGTGCAGCACGGAAGTTGGGGCCTGTGGCTTCCCAGAGTTCAGTGCTTGCCAGTTTCTTCTGTCACTGCAGGGGGAGATCTTGAGACATGTAGGTGCCTCTGGTCTTAGAACAGGCTCCAGCTGTCTGGGCTGTGAGCCCTGAGCATCCAGCATGTAATTACAGCATTGCGCAGCCTCCCACCGAAGCCACGACAGACCTGCCATTAAAGGTACACAGAAAAATGGGCATTTCCTCCTTTTTCTGTCCTGGTTTTTGCTTCAATTGCATTTAAGGATAATTATCAAAATTAAATGTCAGTATATAAGGCAACAGCAGCAAGGGAGCCTGTGTCTGTGACTCAGCTGCTCTGGAAGGCTCAGCTTTGCTGCTGGAATGGGAGACATGGCCCATTGAGGGCAGGGGCAGGTCTTCACACACTTGAGAGAAAAAGAGGAACAATGTACTGGCTTTATCTTTGGCGGCAAAATCCCCAGGAAATGAATATGCAGACCTGCCTTCAGTAGCACATCCTTCAGCTTGAGCGCTTAGGTGTGGAGTTCACCTTTGCATGACTTCCATGGAAGTATAAACCTCAGCTGACCTCTTCCCTGGCTGCTTCGGGCTAAGCATCTCTTGAGAAAGAGATTTTCCCTCAAACACTTGCGCTTCGTACAGAAAGGTAATGCAGAAGTGAAAAAAGTTCAACTTTATGTACCTATTTTTATGGGGAAAAGACACTTGAGCGATCAGTCCTGTTAGGATTCCCTGCATCAAAAATCCACTATGCAATTGAGGCCAACAGCAGCGGTTTTGAACTCGGACATTGGGATACAGCGAGCAGCTGTGAGAAGAGTCAGTACTGGGTACAACCATCCAACTGTTGCAAGAGGTAGAATGGTAAGTTAAAGTTATCACTTGCTGAGCTTCTGCTGCACAGGAGGGAATTTACTCAGTAACGAGGTCGTGTGTCTCTTTCCAAGCTACTATAAAAGCTAAGGAAGGATGTCAGTCCCTAAAAAGAGCAAAATATGTACAGCACTGTGGTTTGGGGAAAATAAAACATGGTCTCAAAACTCAACAGTGAGCAATCCCATATGCTCAGGAAGCAAAGTAACATAGACAACACTACACCCAGATCTGTCAATCTACAGGACTTGCTTTGTATGCAGCAATTTCATGAGGGAATTTTTGTCCCTCATCAAGGCAGCTGGATGAGAGGTTTTTTTTTTCCCTTTCCTTTTTGGATGCTTAAAGCCCTGACAGACACAACTCTCAGTTTCATCTCTGCACTTTCACCAGCAACCACCCCTCCACAGCTCTTTTTATCTCCCAGCTGCATAAGGCAAAGAACTAGGATGATAGTTTTCAAAAAAAGGTTTCCTGACATCATTTCTTAGCGGTAAACCCTGCCGCCCGCAGCACTGCCTGCAGCTCTCGGCTCCTGCCCAGACCCCTCCAGGGATACTACACCTCTCCTCCCCCTTTGCAGTGACCCACCAGTCCTCGCCTTGTCCCTGTCCTTCCTCAGAGGGCCTCAGTTTTTCTCTGCCTTTAACCGGTGACAAACTCCTGGGCCGCTCATGCAGGTCTCTGGCCCCTGTGAGCCCCGGCCCCTCTGGCTGCAGCAGTGAGCTGGCTGAGCCGGCCAAGGCCACAACTGCCCTGCGTCCCTCGCCTGTGGGCAGTCAAACGGACCCAGCTATGAAACCAAGGCAACTTCCCCTCATTTCTCAACTTGAATTAAATGAGATCAAAGGAATTCACAGACCTAGTCAGCTCCCTACTGTGGCAGCACGACCCTTATAAAAGCTTTTCTGCAGTGCTTTTGGGAGCAGCTGGCTGCATCTCGGGGGAGGAACTGGTGTCTGGGCTAAGTCCCTCCCTAGTTAAGCAGCGAGGACAAGGCTCACACACACTTTGTCAATAACCCGGGCTGCATCAGACACACTCCATGCTCCAGCACTGTGTTCTCCATCGGACCGCAGCAGGTGCGAGGACTTAAGTTTTGTTTTACTGCTCTGGAAAAAGCAGAAACAGTCCTGATGCAACAGGAAAACATTAAGCATCATCACCAAGGTCTCACTCTTGTGATGGAAAGCATGGAAAAATGAGATGGTCTCAGAAACTTTGTTGCGTCAGAACAAATGAATGACAACAGCTACAGTTGTGTTCAAAGAACAGTACTGTAAGTAATGCGACAGCCAAGACACGACCTGCCAAAACCAAAGTGATCCAGTTACCTGCTGTTCTTGTCTCAGCCCTTGTGTCTGGACATTGCAGCAGATCAGCTGGGTTAAAAAAAAAGCATCAGCTCCTCCGACAGAACAGGACACTGAGGAATGTGAACTGTCAAACACCCGTGTGGTGTGGGGCACAGCAGGCGCTGTGCCTGGCCACAAAGACCTGTCGGTGAGGAGAAGGAGGTGTCTGGCTGGCACACCAGTCAAGGCATGGGAGATAAAAAATGGCTAAGGGCTGGAGGGTTCAGAGGGGCCGGGGTGTTTGGGACCCTCGCTGGGGTGTTTCCAGTCTCACAGAGCTGACAGGCTTAAGTAGAGGCATCCTGTCCCAAAAACTCACTTGACCTTTTCAACACTTGGCAAGAAAATCCAGTAAACGCCGAAGTGACAGCCTCGAGGACACCTCTGTGTGAGCTCCTTAGTGCTGGCTGAGGTACAAATTCCCCACCCTGTGCTTCAGGCAAACATGAGTTAGAGTCTTCAGGCTTGAAGATACTATAGCAGGAGCCTGAAACCTTCACCTGCCCCAGACAACCCCACTGTTGGATCCAAGCATTCCTTTTCTTGAGTCTTCAGTGTACATTTAGGAGATGTAGAAGACCTGCCACCACTCTGTTGCTAAGCAAGAGACAGAAGCAAGCATAGCTGACCCTTTTCCTTCTAGTCTTTTAGCTGAAAGCCATGAAACACATACCCCAGAATTCAGGGGGCAGGAGGGGAGAGCCCCAACAGTGGTCCCAGGTAGGGCATTTGAAGAACAGCACCAGGTATGCGGCAGTCCTGTACCAACACCCAGCTCAGCTGGGGCTGTGCACCATCCCACAGCCCTCACCTAGATGAGGGTCTGCTGGCAACCATGCCACGCTCCTGCTGCCTTTGGTTCAAGAACTGCACTGGAGAGCAGGAAGCTTATGCTTGAAAAGAAGGGAAGCACATGCATGTAAGAGTACTAAAGGTTTGAAATATGGTCCCACCAACACCACATCACAAGTCTACACAGCCAGGACTGAACCACACCACCCTGCACCTATGGGGCCGTCTTGCAAGGGTGAGGTTTGTCACAGCAGCTGTGTCCTCTTCAGCCTAATTCAGGCACAACCGCCCAAGCAGCTGCCCCAGGAGAAGGAGGAGGGTTTGGGAGCAGCAGCAAGGGGTGGTGGGGTGAAGAAGAGGAACTGCTTCAGCTGCCATAGAAGTGCTTGTGGGACAACAGCCTCAGGAAACCTTACTAAAGCAGAGAGACAGGATACAGTTTCTGGAGCACCTTAAGCTGCCAGTGAAGGAGGATGTCCTGGCTCCCACTGCCTCCGCCCGTTCCCTCCTCTTGCCTCAACACCCGTCCGTGCCTTCGCAGGTGAGCAGTGATTTGGGTCAGCATGCAGAGTCCATGAATAATTTAACCTTGGAAAACAACAATTAGTTCCTGGTGGCTGGGCAAGCAGGAATGGCTTCCCCTGCAGCCACAACAGTGATGAAACCCAGGGCGTGGGATCTGCAGCAGGGGAGAGAAAAGGCAGGACCGAGCAGCAGGGCCTTAGATTGGTTTACAACCCTTGCGTCAGCAATCATTAGGGAGTGTAATCACAGGGCTTTAAGCCAGAAATTATGAAAGTATTTGAACACCTTCCTGCTGGGCATTTGGCAAACTATCCTTCGCTTGGTCTCTCCCCAGGAGAAACGCCTGTGTATCACCACATCTTTTTCCGTGGACTCTTTCCTGGGTGTGCATATTTGTTTTTTAAACTGTTCAACTTGCATAAGAAAGACAAGGTCAAAGATATTCACAGACCTGGTCATCTCCCTACCATGATGTCAATTGCCCCTTTGTAAAAGTGGATATTACTGTAAGAACAGTATGAACTTTCATGTTAAGTTGATAGATAATACAGCCAGCACTGACTGATGTCTTCCTGGTAGGAAACTGTATTCCTGGGGACTGGTGTACATGCGATTCCATAGTGCGGCCACTGGATGTTGTCATTGCTCCTTATAAATGCCACAGTCTCTGTATTACTGTCCCATGGGGAAACAAGGTACTCCCAAAATATAAGGCAGCTCCAACATCAGCTACAGCTGTTGCTGGAGCACATGCAAACACCACAAGTACTGGAACATCCGAATAATAACAACAGGGAACAAAGCAAATATCACATCTTACTGAAAGTTTAAAGCATCCATGATGCTTTAAATAACCAAGGAAGCCTGGATTCCAGTTACTGCTCTACTGATTTATAAAAAACATCAATAGCACAACAGGAGGCACTAAAAGTGATGCTTGTCATTTATCCATGTGACAGCCATCTGTGAAGTTTCATTTCACTGCAAGGTCTATATTTGTAATTTAACCTCAGGCAAAATATTTCTAAGATAAGAAAGCATTGACCACTTAACTGGGGTTATAAGGCAGAACAACTGAGATGCTCCTTTGACAACAAATGGGACTGTAGAGAGAAGCTTTTGTTAGCTGACACTTTCGATATACATAAATGAAAAAAAAAGATTAAGCACCACAGCAAGTGAAGGAAAACTAAAGGCTATGCTTTTTTGGTTGCTTCCTAGACGTCCCTAAACATTGAAGTGCGATTTTGTGCTGGGTTCAATCTTTCTGACTGCAGGCTACTGAGAGAGGATGTGACCCTGTTCTCATCCTTCCATCTGATCTAGCAACCACAAACTCAGCTTCTGCCTGGGTGATCACTGTTAGAGAGGATAAGCTAGAAAAATTAATTAGCCTTTCAGTTGCTCAGCAAGTAGAAGGAATCCATCATAAAACTGCAGGACCTCTGAATTCTGTGCGCAAAAAATGGTGAAAAAGCCTCTAGTGGAAGGAGCCCCCAGTAAAACTGGATTAAGCATAACACAGAACTGCAGTTTGAATCAACTCCCCCTGTTTTCAAGTGACGACTGTCCCTTACAGAACTACTGCACTTGCTACTTATTTAGCTACTGTTTATCCAAACTGCACTTTCTGACAGGCCGATGCTGCAATCAGTTTCATCCAACAAACCAACATGCAACTTTTAAGTTCTTTTGCATTATTCCCACTCTGACATGTCATATGAAAGTGCACAGCGGGGTGGATTAAGGGGAGTCTCAACCTCCTCTGGCCCCATGGCCACATCCTTGGTTGCTCCAGTGTTTGAACACGTGCAGTTTATCAGATGGCCACACAGACACCTGTGTGAGAGAACAGATCTCAGCAGGGGGGAAAAAAAAAAAAAAAAGAAAAAAACCCACAAAACTGTCCACCCCCCCTCCACAGCTTATTTTGAATACAGATCAGTTTCCAACACTCCTTAAGCTTTCACTTCTGCCAACTTTTCTCTCCCCACCCCCGATACTCAAACTACTGCCTTACTGAAACCTAAAAGGTTTTCAAAGGTAAAGCATGACAAACCAAAACTAGTTTTTGTTTCGCTGCTCTGATTATACCCACCTCAGAGCAATAGTCATGCTACAAAGAACATAAATACAAACAGAACTATTACTTGTATTAGGATAATATTGTAGGCAAGAAAAACAAAACTAACTAGTAAAACTTCATTTCTAGATTCCAAAAATCCCATGCCAGCATCATGTCACAATAGCTTGAGTAGACCAGATGTTAAGATTTCAATTGTCATCTTGAAGATAATTTGTATCTCAAAATATTAATTGAATCCCTTTCATATTAGTTAATGAAATAGCTATGAAACGTAGCAGAAAATCTTATTTAACAGGCAAGAAAAATTATGCAAGTGTCTTACAGTGAGAACCCCAGAACTGCTGTGTACAACCCTACAGGTCCCTAATGGAGGAAAGGGCAGTAGAGTGCAGAGCTGTTCTCAAGACATTTATAAACCCTTTGGGAATTTCATTAGTTGAAGGGAGCCGGGGGGGAGGGGGGCAGGAATACAGCAAGGTCCAGGACAGTAGTGCTGCTTGTTCCATTTGATTAAATAGTCTTTCAGGGTATCTGGATTGCTTCATGGCAAGAAAGTAGCTATACAGCAGAGTGGAAGAATGCAGGCTGCGAAACCCCTCCTGGATAGTGCTGATAAATCTGTCTGGCTGAAAGATTCTTGCTTTGCAGCACATGTTGTACCTTTTTACAGCCATGAAATTCCATGACTAGCAGCCAGCCCATTAAATGGTTTTAGTCTGTGAAGATGCTGGAAGCAGGTCTGGCCTTCACTCTCTGAAGGAGTTGGGTATAACAAGTGCCTGCTTTTATAGCAGCAGGTCATTAGTTTTGCAAGCAGCCACCAAGCATCAGAGACGTTTATTTAGTTTTCAAAAGTGTTGATCAAGCTCAAAGACTGACACATAATAATAATACAGACATTTTTCAACAGAACCTACCACAGAAAAATGATAGTATGCTCATGCCAGAACTAGTAGAAAATCAGCTTCTCCAGTTAATTTAATGTATGCTTATCCTGGAAAATGATTGGAATAGCAGGAAAAAGCTCCTTTACTTGCTAGGTTTTAGCTAGGATAAGTCCACCTAATCAACTGGAGAAATAATTCTGGGTATCTCCAGATGTTTGCATATCCTGAGGACTTAAAAACAAAAATAATAAAAAACGTGGAGCTGTGTTCAGGAACTTCAGAAAAGCATACACTTCTCCCCATCTCCTGGGACAGTCTCTCCCTTCTCACGTGTTGCATGCCTGCCCTCATATAAATGACAGGATTTTAGCGATCAACAGGAAGACCACGTACAGCTGGTAAGAGCAGTCTTGGAGTCACTCAGAGGAACAGCTGACACTGGAAGTGGCAAACTGGCTTCAGACAAGCATATCTAGTTGGGATTTTTTATGGACAAAAGTCCCAATTACTTTGACTACAAGATACCAAAAAAGCACCCAACAGCTCTGAGAACTCAAGCTTGGTCAGCCTATTAGAGGGATAGACATGCATGTTTACAAGTGACACCACCACTTACAGAACGCACATGGCAGCAGTGCAGGAGAGTAAGCAATCACCTACATGCCTGCCAGCAAATATTTCCAGCAATTGAAGATATATATATAAGCAGTACCATTGCATGATATGTTTTCAAATAATTCATATTCGAGCCAGAGTCACCTTTTAGGGTTGGAGAGGTTAGGCTGTCAAAAGGAAAACAGATGTAGAGCACATGATGTCAATGTAAGAAAACTAAAATAGGAAAGAAGCAGCAGCATAAGAAATACCTGTCCATCAGAGGGGTAACAGCCTAATGCAGGGATAGGTTTGATATGTCTTAGTATTGCAGAAGTGACTAATAGCACAGAGGTGCTTTAAACAGAAGTTACTCTTCACAGAAAAAGACTTGTTTCTGTTGAAGATACCAAATACTGTTGAAGTACTACACTTCCAAGCGCAGCCCTGAAGAGATATACAGTGTCACCAGAACTGCCAGAGATATCCACTTTCTGGGGGAATATACTGTATTTTCCCTTCATTGCAACCTAACTACATTCTCTACAGCCTGCTGCAAACGCAAGCATAGACAACGAGAATCATGTGAAACAACTGCAGTACTACCTCATACGCGACCCCAGTCCTCTTTGAAGCATATGTATATTTAAAAACCCTCAACAGATTCTGTCAATAATTTCAATTAAAAATTAAGCACAAATTGTTCATGCAAACAAGTTTATCTACATCAAACTTTCTCCATTAAAAAAAGCTTTTCCTTCATACAGCTCTTTCTTCCCACCAGTATTTTCTTTTGCTTTTTGAGGTTGTTATGATTCAGTGATAAGATCCATGAATGTGAAAGTCTCAACATGGTCTTCAGCTTGCTTTCAGATGTTTGGCTTGAAAAATCCAGGATATCCTCTGCAAATATATCCAGGAGAGTTCATGAACTTATTATATCAATCATATTTTGAATTAGCAGAAGACATAAATGTTGAAAACTTTTTTTAATTTATTATCTTGACAAGAAAAAAAGAAGGGTCAGCTAAAGTGAGAGCTTTGCTCCATTTGATTACTCAAATGGATTCCAACTCCAAGTATATTAAGATATCTACTTTTATCAGTCTCATTCTGGGTTGTTCTGATTATTATTTGACTTCGTAGATGTTCCTCGTACCTCTTACCTAAATAATCTGTACTGACCCCAAGTTTAACAAATAATCAACAAATGTAATATACATTACATGTGATCAGGAATATCTACACTTGACCAAGTTGTCAGAAAAACTTCTTTCTATTCAAATTGATCAAGTTCTTTTTAAAGCTATTATTGCATTGTTCAAAGATTACGAATACTTATTGTAGACTAATTTCACCTCACATATTATTCATAAGGTGGCTTTACATTTCAAATAAATTTGTCTTTGACAAAACAACTGTGAAATCGGTTGTCACTTATAGAATTTTCTCCAATTCCTTTGTTTTATTGCCTAAATTTACTCAGAGGAAAGCAGTCACCAGTGCTTTAATTGACACAAAGCAAAATATACCTACAGACAAAACAGTACAACTCTACTTTTTTTTCTTTTTCTTAAGTTGGGAGGATTCAAACACATCATCAATTAGAATATTTGCTCTCTACAATAAAGGAAGTCGGATAACATGCCAAAGAATAGTTATTTAGTCACAGCAACAAAAGCAAGCAACTGCATGAGTTTCTAAATGCGTTAAAGCATTTTCATAGCTCCTTCAAATTAAATTACTTAACCAAATTTGTAAAATTTGATCATACCTGTTTTCTTTGTTGCAGGAATCAGTAAAGTCACTTTCATACCTCATAGTATTTCCTGCCTTGGTCTCCATTTCCTTAGCTTTAGAAGAGTCTACTTTATGATTATACTTGGACAGAATCTACAGGAAACATTAAAAGGGAATTAAAAAAAATTACCTAAGAACTCAAAACAAGATTACAGTTCATACATTTTCAATAAATGGCAAATAACTTTATTTTTGAATAACAATATTTGATAGAACTACGCCCTTTTAATTTTTTTTCCTTAAATAGTTTTAACGTCAAAATAGTAAAAGGATATTAGCTAACCTGTAGAACATCATCTGGTATCCTTGTTATTTCTGGAGCTGGAGGAGTATTGAGTAACTGGTCATAGTGTTTTATTTTGGGAGGAGAAGGGTCTTCAAAATGTTTAAGATACTCATTAGAGCTCACAGCAGAAGGAATACTATCTTCTATGTGTTGTTTATCTGTTGCATCATTTTTTGTCACACACTCCATCTTTTCCCCCTGCTTTACCTGCTGCAAAAGAGATATTACATGCCTTCAGTTAACTTACTTATCTTAGGTATTTAATAAATGTTCTTACAAAATTAGCATTAGAAAGATCTTCTACAATCACACAAGAAAATGTAGTATTTGAAAAGAATCCCAAACTGACATTTGAAAAACTGCTTGTGGTAAAAAGTGTGTGAAAAAGTACATAATTGCTATTTACTACCTTAGCTTCTGTTTTTAGCCATCTTGTTTCAAAATCTGGAAACTGTGGTGTTTGAGTGGGACGAGGCAGTTCATTTATCTCTGGTGACCTTGATAATGTGCAATTTGTTCGGGAAGGAGTTTTCATATCAGGAGTACAGAACACAAGTATCATAGGAGAAGCCATCCAGTCAGCTGCTGAAATTAGGAGGGGGAAAAAAAAATTAAACACACACACACATTTAATTATTATCAGTTCCAGTGCCCCAGTTTAGTTTTCCGAGTCTACTAGTTTTTCATAGATTTACATATTCTAAAAACCTGTATCATTTTAGCTGGTATTCTCAATCCACCTCACTGTCCACTCATCTAACCCACACTTCCTCAGCTTACCTATGAGGACATTACGGGAGACAGCGTCAAAAGCCTCGCTAAAGTCGAGACAGACAACATCCGCTGCTCTCCCCTCATCTGCCCAGCCAGTCATGCCATCATAGAAGGCTCTCAGATTGGTCAAGCATGATTTCCCCTTGGTGAATTCATGTTGACCATTCCTGATAACCTCCTCTTCCTCCACATGCTTAGATATGACATCCATTTCAAATAACGATAAGTTGCAGTTACAAAATGAGGGATCCCTCTGCATAATTCCAGATGGATATGAGAAGAATACGCAAAGATTTATACTGAAGTGAGAGACTTTCCCATAGAAGCCATCAACATTTCATTTTCTACACATTAGTACTCATGCAACGACTGGGCCTAAATTAACTATATTTGACAAGAAACACAGTTTAAAAGCTTAGCATATGTTCACAATGCATTTACACCTGCATTACATAAAAAATGCATACATATATTTATTTCACATATTTTTAACTTACCATTATCAGCTGTCACTTTTGGTTTTTGCCCAGGAGTAACCATGATTTTCCTGGATGTCATTTGTGGTATATTCACTTCATGATCGTCTTTTTTAACCAACCTGAAAACCAAAACCCTCAGTTAGCTCTAAAGTAATATGAGGAAATCACAATTAAAGGAATACTGTCAACCTGATCACTTTTCCAGTATCTGTTCATCAACATGCAAGTCAAAAATTCATTTCCTCAAAGATTTTTTTTTTCCATAGATTTTTCATCTGTGATTCTACTGCAGCAATTTGTAGCATGCAAATGTTCAGTCCATCCACAAACTATCAAATACACTAAGATTTCAATCCAAGGCATTAAAAAACCCCAAATGAAACAGACAAAAAGCGTCCAGAGTAGGATCAATTTTCTTCATCGCAGATGATCAACTCTGTGCTGGGGGTACAGTCTATTTTATTTTGAATTGCCTGTTGCCTACAAAATTCTAAACAGGCAATATTTTTTGCTCTTGACCTACTAATGTTATTGTAAACACTAAAAGATTTTTAATTACATTTTTCATAAGATTACTTATGTTAATCACTAGCTGACTTCAGAGTGAAAAGCTGTCCTGGTTCCGGTGGGGATAGGGTTAACTTTTCCTGGTATTCCATGCCATGTGAGCCACGCCCACCCTGAGCTGCCGGGGGAGGGGGCAGGAAGTTGCTGCTTAAAAGCGGGCTGGGGCGGCCCGGGTCCAGCCGGCGAGCGGCGGTTCCGTAATCGCGTTTGTATATTCCCCTATCCGTGTTGTTGTTGTTTGCCTGTTCCCTTTGCTGTTCTATTAAACTGCCTTTGTCTCAACCCAAGAGTCTTGCCTTTTCTTACGATTCTTCCTGTGTTTGGAAGGCACGAGCGAGCGGCACGTGGTTCTTTGTTGCCGTCTGAGGCTAAACCACGGCAAAAGCCATTTAGTATCAATTCCACAAAACTAGAACCTGAAATTTTTAAAATTCTTTTTTCATATCCAAGATATTCTAGCGGAATAAGGATCTAGGCAGTTAAGAGACAATACCAGACAAAAAGTGGAAATTTACCTAAACTCTACACAAAAGTGTGTCTATAAGATAATTTAAATATTCAAAAAGTTATCTTAGCTATGACAACCAGATATAGAACTTCTCTACAAAAAGCCTAAACTTTAAAAAAAAAATAATTCATTTGAGACAGTATATTTTACTTAGCTGAACACAGATTAAATTTTGAGTAAAAGACAAAAAATTGTTTCAAGTCAGTTTTGCCTTGAAAGTATTCTAGATACCTGAAACAATATGATTTTTAGTTTTTACAATGGAGAAGAATAACTATAACAATAAACACTTTGGATCAGACACTATCCTTTTTTTTTTTTCTCCTTCCTTTATTTCCTAGTTACTTTTGGTGTCAGTTTTGTAGTAGGTGCACCGAAGCATATTGTTCTTTTAACCTGCTTCAAAACCGAAAACCTGAAAAATAAAGTTGGAGGAGTTGAGGTCTACTACATATTTTTAAGAACTTTTAAAGTGTTTTCACAGAATGCACAGCTGCTAGACAGATTTCAGGTAGGCACAAGACCTGGCTGGCACGAGTAAGGCCTGTGGAAGGGCAAGACTGTCTCCAAGAAAGTCAGAATTATTACCAGTCTTTGTACCTGGAAACTACAGGTAAAAGGCTACCTCATTTATACTATTTTTTTTTTTGCTTATCTGATTCTCAAGGAAGAGATTCTGCCCGTTATCCAGTGAAAAAATATCTTTCTTTTATTATTTTTTTTTTAAATGGTTGCCTTAGCATTCTGCCCATTTAACATGCTGAGCTTTCTCACTAAGAGGCGAAATGAGTGCTTCTTGGAGGTAACAAGCTGCATAATTGTTTCAACCTTTCTGATCAAACTTCAAGCTAACTCTAAAATAATGATGCAAAATAAGCAAATTAGCTAAGATAGTTAAATATTTCAACTTTAATGACTTAATGTCATGAACTCATATATGCAACTAATTCTGAATCGATACGCAGCTTTAGTCACAATTAATGCGTGCCCATCTGTTTTTGGTCATTAACAACAATGACTATTAAAGCGCAATCATGCTATAACTACTTCTATACAGAATTTTAGTATTATCACTAGGGTATGGAAGACTGATAGTGTGATTTTATTTTTTTTCCCCTGGTATTATATATAAACATGGCTAGTGGACTGCCTAATTGTTTTACTAGAAGCCACAGAAATAGAATCTACATTTGTGGATGTATCCATTTATAAGTTACAGCCATAACTAGAGCTGAAGATCCCATTTAAAACAGTTCTTATCAAATAGGAAAAGTAGTACAACCCCACAAAAAGTTATAGATGGCAAAAGAACATAAATTGTGAAACTATTTTCAAAGTGTTATTTGAAGGAGTGATTTTTGAATTAATCTCTTTCAGGATTCAGTAACAGTTTTCCTGTTATTACAATTCAGATACTACAAAGCTTTATAGATGTTATAGTATTTACATAACTATTCAAAAGGAGAGATCTCAAAACTATTTTAAAGGATGTTTTCACTGCTAAGGTGTTCTACGCCTCACTACTGCAAATTATTTTCTTTTAAATTTTAAATAGAACAGTGAAAACAGTGAAAATCCGGAGATGTCTTTTCAACAGAAGACTGGAGAAAAGAGAGCTGACTGCTTGTAAGGTGGGGTTGGATAATGTAAGATATAATACACTGTTTCTGCAATCAGGAATTTTACCGAATGCTTTATAAGCTTTTTCTGGGTCTATATTCCTAAAGCTTTTGGAACACTTAAATTGGCTATGTAATATCTACTGCAGACAACACATCCTCAAATCCAAGGTTGAGGAAAGCAAGAGATATACAGATATACTGTACATTTTCCCTTCGTAAATAGATTGGGTATGGAAGATTCTTATCATGGTGCAGTCAAGGGAAGAAGGATATCAAAAGATGTGTTTCTTGGCAGCATCTGGCACTGCAGAGGGTACATGAAAAGACACGCAGAGAGTTGAATAAAGACACAGGACTAACTAGCTTGTACATAATAACATGTCACCTGCTTGAAGAAAAAGAGAAGAGCAATAGCAGCAAGAAATTAGTACAGCAAGAATAAACTACAGGAAGTTCATTAGAGAAACAATCTGAACTTAAGTAATTTACTCACTTGCTTGTCTGAGCAGCTTTACGAATAAGTGACATTGTAAAATCTTCATTCATACACATGGTATGTTCACTAATGCCAAAGTGTTCAAGTTTTGGTGTTGCACACTCATAATCGTCCATCTTAAGCATACGTTTTGGTGTTTTGGGCAAAATACAGGGGCTCTGTGTTTTTAGAAGAGTTCTGTTCTTTGAATTTTCTTGATGTGCATTTGTTGCATGTTGTCCTTTCACTGCACTCCAAGGCCTGGAGAACGCATATTGTGAAAGACCAAAATCAGAAAGCTGGGGGTTACGCAGTGGGTCTTTGGGCACCGGTGGCTTCTCAGTACAAGCAGGAAGATGAGATATATCATCCGCTTTTTCTTCATCAGATTTATTCTGGACAGACACTGCCAAATCACTGTTAACTTCTTCCTCCTCTTCTGTTTGAGAAAAGTAATTAGGAAAAAAAAAAGTCACGTCAGAACTTTCTGATTTAAGAATTTATAAAATAAATTGGCATTTCTCTCACCCCCTTTTTTAATTTGTTATTGTAAAAAAGAAATTCCTTCTTTCATTTCAAAGCAATGAACTTGAAGCTACAACAGACATCAAAAGCTCATATCAGGCTAAGCTATATTTTTTAATACAGCTCACATTTACTGTATTCACTCTATTGGTAAATATCATTTCTAGGAAAAATGAAATTGAAAGATTTTGTTATACGAATGTATTTTTAATAGAATTTATCTCCCTACATGGAGTGGGCAGGAAGTGCTAATCTTAAATATATTTATTTATTTTTATTTCAGTGCAAAAGTGGAAATTCATTAAAAATGTACAACATAAATAACAATGAAAACAAAGTTTGTATAGAATTGAAAATGGTTTGGGGGAAAGAGCAGAGGATGCATACAGTACTAGAACACTCATTCTTCAGAAAAATAATATTGAAGAAAAGTTATGAAGCAGCAACTAAAAACTCATGAAAGAGGGTTGCTTTTCAGATAACAAGAGTAATCCACTGCAGAAATAAGCAAACGTGCAATTTGTACATTTCTGTAGTTGGATAAACTGAAACACCTCCAAACACTTGTGAATTCCTGCGTGATGTAAGAAGCAGAGGGGGGGGTAAAAAAGCGCTATTTAAAATAATATGGCAGAGGCATTACATTTTTATGTATATAAAATAAACATTTTTATGTATTCAGATAAGCTTAAAAATATCTCTTAAAATAAATTAACCTTGCGTCTCTGTCTGTAGTCTTCTTTAAAGGCAGAGGGAAGACAGGAAGAAAGGTACTATAAAATTAAAGCCTTCTGCCATATCTTGTAAAACAGTTGCAGTAGCTTAACTCAGAGGTGAATATGGTCCATGATCACAATTCCCAATTTTGTTTTGTGCAATGACTGGATAATGCTCAGGGGAAGGTTAAGGCATGCCCTGCCAAAGGCTTCTTGAAGATTGATTGGGCCCTTGATACTGACAGGGGTATGTATAGTACTGAGAGTTACAGAATTTTAAACTCATTTGTCATTTCTCGATTTTTCACATAGGCATGTGTGCACTTTCTGACTCCATTAAGGATCTCTCTCCCTCAATCAATCAAGCTACTGCTGCTTCACAGATTGCCACACATCACCTAATCCCTGTACATGCTTCCTTTGTCCCACTTGTACTGTGGAGCACATTATTTTAATATTTTCTCTATGGTGATTTAAGTTAATGGAATCATCACATATGAATACGAACCAATTTAGATCCATCTACAATAGTTTCCCATGCATGAGAAGCTGAAGCAGCATAATTCTCTGGGTTACCAAAACATGTTTGCTAACCTGTTTTCTGAGTATAACTATTACTAGAGAAAAAAAGCAACCCATACACTAACTCAAAAGCACACCAGGAGATCTAACTTTGAAGTTTTTGTATTTTGGTTTATTCTTATGGCACCAATGACAACAGAATATTACACCCTCTGGATATTATTATAAAGCAAACAACATAAATGTACTTGACCTCTTAATTATTGGAAATATACACATAGCTAAAGAGAAACACTGGAAAATTACATTTGCCTTCCCATACTATATTGCCAAGAAATATTACCTGTAGAGTCTTTGACATGTGGTTTGTAGCCATATTTCTGGAACAGCTCTCTTATTTTTCCAAGATCTGCTCCATTTCTTTGCATCAGTATTTCACTTGCCTTCATAAAGTCATGAATTGCTTGTTTTTCAGAACAACTCTTACCAAGACTGGCATTAACATCTTCCTTTGGGGGTGCAGCGGAAGAGGGAAACATAGAGATATTGGTTTTCAAATCACCACATGGTAGCTGTTTACACATGAAGTGTTTTGGGAATAAGTATTGACCATCAATTCAGACAAAGATAAGGAGCACATTTAGGTCTTATCTATACCTGAAATCTAGGTTACAAAATATCAGGAATACATAGGGCATGAGCATACAAAAACTTACAAAAGTTAAACTGTTCACAGTATGATAACTACTTACTCGTAATGTCTCAAACAAACTCCATGAAAATATGAGATAACAGCAATTACTTTGGACTCTTACTCCCCTACATACAAAGAACTTGTGCAGAGCAGGTAGTAAACCTCAAGTTTATATCCTAGCTTACTTCTCAATTATTTCTACACTTGCTCATTTATATAGCCCATTTTTCCTACTTCTACTAAAGAAATAAAGAACATTCTTTACAAGTTTAATGGCTGAAGGTACTGAAAGTTCTGCAAAAGTTTTCTTGATTCTAAGTGCTAGTCATTGAACACAAGCAAGCATACCTCTTCTCTAGGGAGCTGCTGCTCCCAAGTCCTTCTCCCCTATACCTACGCCCTGGCACAGATACAGCTTCCCTTTCACCTTTGTCTCCTGCTGATCTGAGCAACAACAGCGACTGCAAACTAATAAACAGTGCTAAATCCACTTTTAAGTTACCCAAAAGTTTTTGGACACTACCCTGTCATCTACAGCCAGTATGATTAGAGAAAAATGAATAAAAATAAGGGTCAGAACTGCTAACATAGCTGTATTGTGGCTTAATGATCAAAAATAGAACCATAAGTTTATGGAACACCCACCCCACAGCCACCAATTTTTCAAGAAGGAAGTGAGTCAAGACGTTACCTTCAGAGTTCTCATTTCACAATGGAGGTCATGTAAGACTCTTATTGGAGATTCATCTTCATAGTCTTCGATATGCATGTTCGCATAAAAGAGTTTGGAAAGAAAAAATGGATTTAGTATTTTAGCATGTAAGTACATTCTACATCAGAACGTAATCTCCTGTATTAGAGATGTTGGAGTCATATGTAAAGTCAAGACAGAGAAAACCAAAAAGAAACTAGTTCATATTGGGTACCTTGTGCAGCATGAGACTGCAATTTGTACATTATGTTAAACTACACAGAGAAACTGCAGAGGCTTCCATTTTACTGTTGCAGCTAATACTGTAAAAATTAATGTATAGCAGATGTTGGTACAATAGGTGGGTCCGTGGGCTGTTGAGAATTATTTATACTCAATTCTTATCCTTAAAGAGCTTGAACTTGAAATAATAAAAATTGAAAAAAGTAATATAGACACCACTGTAAAACAAAAAGCTGGATTCTTCCACCTTATTTGAACGTGGGCAGCTGTTGGCATTGTTCACTTACACATGCAGCAGTCATTACTTCTTTCACTAGAAATCAAGGTTAATGCCAATAGTGTAAAAGAGTACACCTGCTATATGACAAGCCATAGCAAAGATATAAATCCAATTAGAAACTTGAGCTATCTGTGCAGAGAGAGAACAAGCCCTGCAAATGCGTTTTCCTGTCTCAATCCACAAAAACAGTAAAAGCAAGAATGTGATTCCCCACTCATTCCGGTTTTCCCCATGACAAAAGCTCACCTACACAGCCACAAAGGAGCTCAGAGAGACAATGATATGAGGGGGAGCCCAAAAAATACCCTGCCGAGCTACTCCCAGGCCCATCCCTGGGGCCACCAGCTCACTGAAGGCCCATCTCCGCATGCCCAGAGGGGCACAACGGCAGGCGGGAACCCAAACCAAGGACTCCCGAGGAACAACCGCTCCCCGGGGTATCCCAGCAGAGCCGTCAGCCCCAGCATGTAGGTGCGACACCCATCACCAAGAGTGATCGGGAGCAACTCTCCAGATCGCGTTCCCAACTCGGGGTGTTGCTGCCTGGGGCTGGGACGGACACGCCGGCAGGAGCCCCGGAGCAGGCCTGCGGCCCTCGGAGCGGCAGAGCCCTGAGAAGGAGACGGGACGAGGCCTGCACTCACCCGTGTCCTCTCTGCGCAGGGCCCGCTCCAGCTGCCTCGCCTCCTTCTCCAGCGTGAGGGCGAGGGCGCGCAGCTTTCCGAAGAAGTCCCTCGACGCGTCCATCACCCACGGGGAACAGGAGGCCCAGAAACCCCCTGAACACCCGTTAACAGCCGCCCCGAGGCCGGCAGCGGCGCTGAGGGGAGCCGGGCCGGGCCCGGCCGCGCGCTGCCGACCGAGAACGGTTACTGCCCGCCGCCAGCTTCGAACCGCGGGCAGCGCGCGCCTCATTGGTGCCGCCAGGCCCCGCCCGCCAGCAGCCAAGATCTCGCGAGACCTCGCGAGAGGTGCCGCCCGCAGCCATCTTGCTTCCCGGTGAGGGGGCTGGAGCCGTTAGGGCGGTTGGTGAGTGAGGGCGGGCGGGAGCGACTTGTTAGCGGCGGGGTTCGGAGCGCTTCATCCTCACGGGTGTGGGGTGTCTGTTCGGGCCCTGAACCGGGAGATGACCGCGGTAGGGAACGGGCAGGAGATCCTTCTCCCCAGGCTGCAGCGCTCCGCCGCGCAGGCCGAGTCTGGCGGCCCAGGCGGCTCCTGTGGCACGGGAGAGCCCTGGAGGGTAGCTGTGCCGCCTCGGCATCCATCCCTGTCGAGGCTGGAGCGGGTGCAGGCCTGAGGGCGAGCGGCTGGCGCTGTCCTGCAGACAGGCAGCTCTGCCCTGCCCTACCGGGAGGGGAAACAGGGGCGGAGGCAGCCGTGCCCCCGCCAGGCCCCACAGCTGCGCTTCGAACGGGGTCAGAGAGGGGAACAGCAGCGTGCGGCTGCACCATGGGAATGGGGTATGGCGGGGCGGCTTCTCTCAGCAGTTGTGCTGCTTTATGCCGGGTTCAGGTGCTTGGCTGACTTGTTAGTTGATAAAGATGCGGCGTAATGAGAGGCCTAGGAGTTAGGCATGTTTAGGCCTAATAAATAAGTTAATGAAGAGCATGTATGTCAAATCTAAATGTAGCTTGGCCTTTCTTGCCTCTTTGTCACACCTGTGTATAACGTTGGACGCTGTATTTGTGCTTTCTACTTAACACTAGTTGGTCTAAAACAGGATATTGTTTTTCTCTACAAATCTGATTTCCCCTAGTTCATAAACAAGACCAGGTAATTGTATTCTAGTATGTTTATGGACAGACTGTAGTTCAAAAGTTAACACTGAGGAAAGGCTAGATGTGGATCTAGCAGATGAACCTGGAATTACCCTCTGTTTTGATGATGCAGTTACCTATTTGAAGAAGGAATGGATGAAGTGAATCCTTTGTTTAATAGTATCTGGGACTGTATTTTTCATAAATAATTTATGGAGGAGATGCTTTAGTCTCAACATAAGGATAACTGAGTAAACTCTTTAGCTAAATAAATATTTTTGGTTTCCTTTTCTGGTCTTACATTTCCAATATGTCTGGCATTGTACTGTCTGCTGTACATAATGGTTGGTTGTGAATATCAGGTTCTGAACTTCAAATCAGACAGTTAAAAAGCAGTAGAGTAAGTGTGTGCAGACTTTTCATTTTTCTTGTTAAATTTTTAACTTACGTCCCAATCTAATGACCATTTTATATTTTTGTCTGTATTTTAAGGCACAATGTTTTTAACAACAGCATTACTCCGAAAGAGAATTCCTGGAAAACAGTGGATTGGAAAATACAGGCAACCAAGAGCGGTTACCCAGTCAATGAAGCAAGCAATGATCCGAAGGCTGGAAATTGAAGCAGAGAATGAATATTGGCTGAGTCGACCTTACCTGACCCGGGAGCAGGAGTACAAACATAACACAGAAGAGAGACGTGCAAAATGGGAAGCTTTCAAAAGACTGGTGACAGCCAAGTTGCCTGAGCATAGATATATGAGTGATCACTTAGACCACTTAAATGTGACGAAGAAGTGGACATCTTGAATAATACGGTGTATTTCTATTTGGCACGTGTTATGCACTATCGTGGGATCTGCTGTTGTACCTAGTACGGTAGTTTTGTAATTCAATATAATAAGGGTAGATGACAAATGAGACTTTGTTACGGTATACAAAATCTTACATTAAAAGCAGTCCTACAGTGTGTTTTCTTATTATTGCCTCTTTAGAAGATAGTTCTTTCTGTGGCTCTTTACCACCTGCCTGCCTTCTGTTCTCCAGGGCTTTTCATAACTCAGCCTGTGTTCCCAAGTGCCGTGATGATGACTTGAACTAGATGTACAGCTTCACTAATTTCCCTTTGAAAGCTAGAACACACCTGCTCTGTTGAAAGGGATTATGTGCTGTTACTGACCAGATGGCTCTTGCTGGTCCCTCTCCTGAAGGGACACTTCTGTGCACATTAATACTGGAGACACAACTGACAGCACTTGCACAGTGCTCACTTCATCAGGCATGCGAAGACCAAGGTGAACTAGAATTACAAAGTTAGCTGTATGAGGCTGGAACTCATGGAAGATTCTAAAATGTTCCAGTTTTTTTAAACTTCTTGGAAAGAACTGTTGAATTTAAATGGCAGGGTCATTGTCACGTCAGCATCAACTTAAGTGTTACTGCCCTCTCTTGCAGAGATTATTTCTGATCGAAAAGGAACACAGCTGACCGGCAGTCTGATTTCTAAGTCTTGCTTAGTGTCCTGAAGGAATACAGTCAGCCACAAGTTAGAGGTTTTTTTTTTTTTTACTTCCCCTCTCAAGACCAAGTGACCTGGAAGGTATGTCAGGAGCGAGTGTAATCTTGGGTTTGTTGCAGCTGGAGCGTAAAAATTGTGGAACAGTTACAGAATGTTTCCCAGGTAGGCAGTTTTTCTCACTGATCTAATACACACATGCTACAGCTAAGCGATTTTCAGATTCTTTCACATACATTTATTAAGTTGATGTTGCATTCACTGATGAATTAAAGTGTCAGGTCCATTCATATTTTATCTCTTTGGAAAAGAGGCCTAAAGTGGTACAACTTTTTTATTTAAACATGAATTATACTTCAGAGAAGTACGAACAGGTTTGAACACTGATGTACAAAATCTTGAAATCACTTTCAATGGTTATAAACGGCTTAAGATAACATTTATGGAAAAGCATACATATGGGGAAATTGCACAATACAATTAAAACATGAAGGAACTTCCAGGCAAAGCAATGTGATTTTGTATTTAATTCATTTATAAAAGCCCATTTAAAAAAGTTACTTCAAGTATTAAACTATAAATGGCAACATGTTTTCTCTGTGCATAGGACTAGTCCTATCTGTAACATACAAAAACTTACAATAAACGTGTCATTATTACATACACCTTTTACACTTCACCTCCGACTTTAAATACAGCTCGTTACAAGTTTAGGCAGCACAATTAAGAGTAACTGTGGAAGTAGAACAGCTGGGACATTGATTAGTGCAAATGTTGATGACCCTTGCTGGCAAATACAAAAATAATTGCGGCAATAACCTAGGGGTGTTTAATTCATCCAAGTTAAAAAACGGACAGGGAGAGGGGGCAGGTTTTGAGCAGCAGGACTGCTGCCTCTTCTGTGCTATTTTTGATTGTAAATTGCTGTTCAGAAAGATTGAAGTTTCTCACAATAAAGCTGATCGCAACAGGTTAAGGGACAGGAGAACTCAGAAACATGCTGAGCGTGTACGTTGTCAGCCAGGCAGCGTAAACGGAAGGGACTCTGCCTGTCACCATTAATGCTTTGGTGCCAATAAAGGTGATCCCAGTGCGTCATCCCAACACATCTGCCTGACTGCTGAGCACGTGCTCTCTGTGTCTTGGGGAAGAAAAATGGGGACACCCCCCCAAAACAAAGCAAGCAATCCTGTAAACATTATTGGACTTCACTACCTAATGGAAACAAGATTCAAGTAATTGCTGCAGAAAACAAAACAGCCAAACACCAGTTTTAATCAGCACTAAAACTAACTACAACTTGTAGCTTCATTACATTTCATGACAGTTATGTAGTTAAGAAAAATGCATATAAAAAGCTGTCTATATATACAAAATAAATTGATAGAAATGAGTGCAGTAATGTGTTCAGTATTATAACAAATCACTTTATATGCAGCTGCTCTCTTTGGTGCCATTTAGGGATAGCAGCGCCCCTGGCGTTGCACACCTCCCTGTTTTTTACGTACTGTGAAAGATGTGTTCTTGATCTGCGCTGAGTTCAAGGAGGTGCCATTTGGAGCCTCTGTAAATACATACCTGAATTCCCCGATTATGTACAATTTTAGATAGTGTCCTCAAAGAACATATACTATGAAGCTCAAAGTTTGGCTGTTTTTTTTTTTTAATTTTTACTAAGTACGATCAGTCAATGCTCCTCATCTAGGCAGATCTGCTTAATTTATGTCAGTCAATGCATCTCTTGGTAAATCTGCCAGACACTAGAGCCGCTGCAAACGCTGCTTTTTTCCTCCTCTTGGGGCTGTGGGGAGCTACAACTGGACCATACTTCAGCTACATCAAGAAATTCTTTGAGTGCATATCAAATGGTATTGAACTTAAACAAAACTTCCAAACCCCAAAACATCATTTACAATACAGAAGAGCCACACAAGATCAAATGAGGGAAGAAACAGTACCTGAAAACGGTAGGCATTTAAGCGCGCTGGACAACAGGACCAGTTTCTACAAATAGCATACCAAAAGGAGCTTGGTACCTTCATTCCACACTCAAGGGGCAGCTTTAACAAAAATGTTCCCATAATTTCTGCTTAAGTTACTAAAAATAAAAGTGCCTGAAGTCCCTCTAAAATAACACCCTGAATATTTAAAGTGGAAGTTTCCAATCAAAGGCTTACGATGCATCTAACTTGTGACGCTGCAATCTTGGCATAATACTGTAGGCAATGAGTTATGACAGAAACCTACAGCTCTTCCTGCCCTTCTCCTGTAAACATGCCTTTGGTAGGAGCAGCAGTTATATGTATGTTGTACAGTCTGTGAATAAATCATCGTAAGAAAAAAACAGCTGTGTAGTTTTAAGTGTTCTTTTCTATTTATGGATCTCCTTGCCTTATCTTCACCAGGACAGGTCTATCATCTTAGGACGTTTCAGAAATCTGGAGGAGAAATCACACTGAAATCTTGCCCTGCATCAGGCTTCTGTCCTCACACTGGGAGTTTAATGTCATTTTGTGTCCATGACTCTTGTGTGTATGTGGGTTTATTTTAAAGAAAAAAGCAATAAGAAATACTAAAACATAGTTTGTAATTGCAGCCAATGTCAACTATCCTACAGTAACTACAATACTATTTATGGCCTGCAATAGTAATTGTTTTGATGGCCCTAAAAGCTTATGGGCTGTTATTTTCAGTGACAATTTACGTATTTTCAAGACTTTCTGATACAGAGTGGGTTAAAGCACAAAACCAGCGTGTACAACATGACCCAGCACCCAAACCAGTTGTTTTCTCAGGATCAATCTCCCTTTGGGCCTTCTGAACAGGTAGGGCTGCTCTTCCCACTGCATTCCCTGAAGTTTCCAGCTCTTCAGTGCATGGGCCAAAAGGACCTATTTCCTGGAGCACCCCTACGTCCCCCTGCCTCTGCTGGGCACAATACTTAAGTCTGCTTACAACTCAACAGCCAACAGCTGTTTGTCCTCACCAACTTTTTAATTCCTGGCTTGCTCCCTCCTTTTGCCTATCTCACTCTTCGATACTGCACAGAGTACCCTTGCTTATGGCTGGGGAGCTGGCAGGACAGAGCTCTGGAAGACACAAGATGTTGTCCTGCCACCTTAGAGGTGATACCTCCTCTACAGCCAGGGCCTGCCAGGAAAACCTGACCCCCTCCCCCATCCCACTCACTGGTGGGCCCTTAGAGCTCATCAACACAATTCCCTTAAAGAACTTAATTCTTTCTATTAGTCTGGGGTTTCTCTTAGTAACCAGTTCTCTGGGGTAAAAAAATGGAGCATGGGGGTGGTGAATTTGGAAGAATCATATTTGAATCATTTTACATGTTTCATGTTTGCCAAAGTGACTTTTCAGTAATGCCTGCTTTTACACCAACAGGAACTCTGGCCTCAAGAGTATCCTAAGCACCCTGCTCTCCTCACCTGAAACATGAGAAAAATCTGGGACAAAACGTACCCGTGATCTGCATAAAGATGTCAGAAACATCAGCTCTTCATGAAAAGCCACAAAAATGTCCACCAGGTGTAAAAAGAATTGGCTTCAGAAGACCAGCACTTGCTACAGAACACACATGGATTTAGCCCAGTCTGTTTACTTGAGTTTTTCCTGTAGATTAGCTAGCCTGACTTAAAAATCAAACAAGTTATACTGCTGTTAGCCTACAGTATATACATATTCATATAGGGGTATATTGAGCAGAGACCATATTGCTAAATCAGTGATATTTACCACATTAGAGACCTAGATTTTGGTTATAGTTCTGCTAGAGGATGACTGTGCATGTGTTATCTTAGCTGCAAGACGCTGATATAGCAAAAGCCAGATGACATTCCAGGCGCTCCGTTACAGCTGCACCAGTGTTTGGGACTGCAGGTTTTGGTATTCAGAAAAAGCCATTTGAACTTGCAGTATTCTGTCTCTCTGGTCTTCCCCAGGAAATTCTGCTGGTGCAGTACTGTTGAGAGCTCAGATTCAGATGAGGACTTCTCACTTGACATTTGAGAAGAAAAAGCTGAACCTTTGAGATTAATGTGTAGCGAATGTTTTAGTAAGTTTTGAAATTAACAAATGCAAAATTTCTTGTACAAAGTTTGAAGAAACATTCTGCAACTTTTATAAAACATGCAAGTTTGGACTATTACTTCTGTCTCAAGAACATCCAACAGCAACCAAAGCATGTTCATAGGTTCTCAAAGTGTTCTTGTTCTAGAAGATTAATATCTAAGAAAAATTTATTCTTTCCAAAGACAAAAAATACTTGTTTTAAACCTTACAGTATGTTTTATACCTTAGTATTGCCATCATAAACATATTTGAATTAAGTAGCAATCAGTCTGTGAGAGAAGCCAAACAGGTTCTTTCAGTCTAGATCAACTCTGCTACTACCTTCAGTCTCAAAAGGGCTCATATCTATTTGTAATCAGCATCAACTGAACATCAGAAAAGTTACAGACAGGAAAATAGTACTTGTCACTTTTTCCAGGTGCAAAATTCCAATACCACCCAAAGATGAGTTAGCAGTCTTCTTTATAGAAGAGCGAGGGAAAAAAAAACCATGTTGTTTGCTGTAAGTCTTGAGCATAGGATGGACTTCATTCCTTACACGGTAAACACATTTTGCCTTTTGTGAACAGGTACATCACTGCACAGAACACTCAATCTTTAGCAACATCAGCATCACTTAAACTGGACTTGAAAGTGGCAGACTAAAGCATACACATTTTCAGTGTGTTAACACAGACGTATGATCCAACACTAATTTTCTCTTAAGTACTTTATATTTGTTTAAATGGTACTTTAGAACCAATAAAAACTTGTGCCTTTATTAAAAAGATAAAACAAAAGTATAAAACAGTATTTATAAACCATCGAGAGTCCCATAGAAAAAGCAGTACTCTTCCAGTTCCGTTTTCTAACAACGCACAACTGCAATAAGGTTTTTCTCAGGGGTACTTTACCATTTTGTTACTGCCTCATACAGAACAATGCAGACATTAACAGAAAATGTAACAATTGTTAATTCCTTTTTGGATTGGCTTTTCTTTGTATGCTGATAGACAATTGCTGGAAAGTAACAATCCATGTTTTTTGAACTAAAAACCAAGTTTGCCTCTTTGAGCTCTATTCTTGATATGGTTAAATAAATCAAGTTAAAACTATGAGGTGGCTCAATCTCATAGCAAAAAAGCAACGCCCAAGTAAAAGGCTTTTACGTTGTTGGCATTGCCTTGCTCCAAAGCACAGCTAGTAGAAGGAATCCTCAGTCCTGAAAGACTTGGAGAGCTATGATCACGTTTAGTAGAAAGAGGGGAGAAGACATCATCCAGTCCCTTCCCCATCACCTGGTGTTTGAACTATGCATAGTCGCACTTCAGACTCACCGGCCATGCTCTATGTTGATTTATCTTTTTTTAATTTTTTTTCCTTTTTTCTTTCTTTCTGTACCCTGGAGACCTGCTATGGAAGTGACTTCTGCAGTGCCTAAGGTATGAAGTTTGCCCGTGGGGAGGTAGGAGTCTCTGCAATCTACCCCCACCACTGCAGCATAACAGAAATGCATAGTTCCCACTCTGGACCTTGTGCATCCAAGCAGGGCACTTCAGGATTTGGCCCTTTGGTAGCAGTATATAATTCATGTTGCATAAATGCACATTAAGAATCTTAAGGCATCTGTCTTAACTTCCCTGCTCTGCAATAGTGCTTACAAGAATCCATTGTACTGTGCAGAAATTTGTATTTCTTGTCTCTTCCTAAAATGTTCATGTTCCATTTTTTACTGATCAACTTCTTCCAAACAAAATTAAGTAATATTCAAGCACAAAATGTGTTGCAGAAACCTAGTGAAACAAAAAAGGTAATTAGTGGAATTATACTACTAGCTTTCAAAATACAGGTCATAGTGCATTACAAGAACACTGCCAGGTAACATGTAATTTACAGACTCCTGATTCAGGACAGCAGTGAAGCTAACTTCAACTCATAATTAGGCTTCTGGGAGGTGTGTGTTTGTTGTTTTTTTTTTTAAAAACCTCTTATGTTTTAGAAGATTATCTGCACTAAGAACGCCAATCCATCACCACTGACCTGTGGCTGAAGTCTCTTGGATCCCTGATTCCAATAATTGCTCATTCATTTTAAATTAAATTGATAGATATGGGGACAGAAATGGTATTTGCCTAGGTAAGGCTGGGGAACTGGCCTTCTTTCGCAAATCATGCTCTTTTCTCTAGAATAATCTGGGAATTTTACTTGCCAGCCATAACTTTGATTGCTTCTGCTGTGTGTTTTAGGCTTAAAACTGAAAAATACAACTATCAGTCTGCTACAAGGTATGCGGAAGTGCATGGAACAGATGTTGGATCTCACAGCTATTGCATAGCTCCTTACAATTGCAGGGGGACTGGAATTAACCACCTTGGCCTACAGAAACTGTGATCAAATCCAACTGAACTCAGAACGGCTGAAACATTGTGCTAATGAGTTAACTATTACTTGAAATAACACATACCAAAATGCTTTTGTGTTGAGTGCAATTATGCACTATTTCTTTATACAACTTTTAAAGCTACAGCAGTTTGGCCAAGTGCAACAAAAAGTACACAATCTTCCTTTACTAAATTTGGCTTGACTTTAGGAAGAGAGGGAGGACAGAAAGGAAATTAATCCCAAACTATAACCAGTTAATTGTCTAGCCTAAGCTAGTAACTTATGCTCCCTCTCTAGGTCAGTGGAAAGAAAGACTAAGACCTGTCTATAACACCCTATCAAAGGTTGCTGGGATGAACTGCTCTCGTAAGTTATCTAGTCCTTTCTATGAAGAACAGAAAAGCCTTAATAACCTGTTTAGATCAGATTAGTTTTTACATAGCTAGAGGCTGAAAGGAGTCCCTTGCTTGGGACATTTGTTTGCACGTTTATATAAAGCGTTAAGAAAAGTTGCAAAGGGAAAACTCATCATTGGTGGGTTCTCATGGTTGAGTAGCTTTTTTAGAAGACCACTGACCAGTCTAATTTTGGGTTTGTATGAGTTTACACTGAGCAGCCTGACCAACTTCAGTCCAGGTATCACACCATCCCCCACAAAGACCTTTTAGACAGATTATTTTTTTTCTTGAAAACAAACCAAAAAAACCCCCTAACGCTGCATGAAAACAATGACTCTATATCAGAAGGCTTATTTAAAAAAAAATAAATAAAAGAAAAAAAAGTGATCCTAAAATTACTGAGCTCACAAAACTCAAATACTGTGTTTTCTTTCCAAAGAAAATGGGAATTCATTGCAAGTTCTGTCTCACTTTTTTTTTGCGGGGCGGGGTGGGGGGGGACGAAAGAGAGGGAGAAAACAGAAAAATGCAGAGGTGGTAAATGACCCAGCCTTCAGCGTCTATGGTTGCTACTTGTCCAAGCAAGATTAGCTTCTCTTCCAGAGAGAAACATTTAATGGGAGCTTATAAACTCACCACAGCATGAAGTCAACATAAGAAATGTCTAATTTAGTCACTGGAAATACACCAAGGGAAGTTTTCATATATGCAGCAGCACTCACTGTATTTCCTGAATGCAAAGTGTGCGCCAAGCTCTTACATAAAAGAAGATCACCGTCAATTCCAAGTGTGACAAAGCAGTCTGTATGGAGACACCTGTATTTACCTATTGACCTTACTTCCCTGTGCGCACACAGCTCCTTAAAGTATAAAAGCACAGCACAGACCACCAATATACAATTAAGAAAAAGACAGTTAAGGAGTTTTTCCTTAAGAATATCGCTTCCTCAAGTGAGGACTTCATCTTGAAATTGCCTATTTAGCAGATTAGATTATTTTCCCTGGTCAGGTAACAAATCCAGCACTACCCACTTCACTTTAAATTACAGGATTAGGTTGACTCATCTCAGATCTAGCCAGCCCATGTTTCCTGCACTACAGCATTACTCCCATTCTTGCCTTCTGGACAGCCATCCTGAGTTTTATTTAGACTTTTCTATTACTCATCCAACATCAGAGGACTCCTCTGCATTCCATGACTAGTGACTTTTGACTTCAAGATATCTATTTTAGTTTACTTATACAGAAACGGCAATCAATTATGTTGGTCTTACCTGTTTCTCACTGAGATGGTTGGTTAGTAACAAGCCGAGATCAGCTTTCCAATGAAACTATAATATTCTTTTTTGCCCCTAAAATGTGAGAGAATCTCAATTATGTGTTTTCGCAGATTTGCACAACAAATAGCAAAGACTTCAAACCAGAAAGCACATTTATCATGTTGTGCCTATTTTAGGAAAATACTTTTCTCCCCCTAATCAAATGTGAAAAGATCCAAAATCTCAGAACAGGAAGTGAGAAAGTCAGAATTATCTATCCATTACCTTAGTGTAGTAATTTAGTTTGGATTAGAGCATAAGATACAAGTTAGCCTTAACTTATAAACATGCTGACTTGATTCTATGGAACAAATTTTCTTCTACTTGACTCCAACCAATTCCTAAAGATGTTTTAGGTCTAAAAAAAAAAAAACAAAAAAAAAACCCACCACAAACAAAACTCTAGAATCATCACAAGTCTTACAATGCAGGCTACCTGATTTAACATTTTCCTCTTCGGGGCCACTTTCCACCCACTGACTGTCACTGGCTAGCAATCGATTTTGTGATTCGCTGAGTGGTCGAGGAGGAAAGGACTGATTGGCTCCAGAGCTGAAAAGTAAGCAAAGTCAATAGGAATTCTGTAATAGCTGTAGCTGCTTATTTCAGACATTTCTGTATTGAATATTTGTATTGAAATCACTTAAGAGCAAAGCAAACAAAAACCCCTACGCTGGCCCTCTGCCCCCAACCCAAATTCTCCTATAGGCTTGTGCCAGTCATCAGTCTAAACCCTTGCCTGACACAGGCCGTTCACAGTTCTAATGGAAAAAAGGCACAGACTGATAGACAAGAAATGGCATACTGACAACAATGCTACTGCCACACAGTTAAAAACCAGTACTGTCTGGAAGAACAACGTCATGCCATCTTTTCCCACCAGTAGATGCTAGGGCCTTCTGCTGAACATCTTCCTAATGCAAAAGGATACTCTGTTGCTTGCACAAAGGTCCTGCTCTTGTGTAAATTCCGCAGGTTATGTTGCACTGGAAGCAACTTCTCAGTCTTGCCTTTGAACCTCCCCTAATGCCTCATAACTCAGGTGATTGCTGTTGACAACAACCTGCAGCTACAAACTCACCAAACTATACCAAAGACTTCTAAAATGGCAAATGTAAACACCCCCTGAAGTTTCACATACTCCTGTGTCTTTGAATCCTCTGCAGGCTTCCTGAAAATACACTGAAGATGCAAAACATGCAAATTTAGAGGGATAAAAAGTGATAAGCTAAAAACACTCCAGTGCTAAAAACCAGCAATAGCCACAGTGATCTACCTCTCTTGCAAGCTGTGTCTCAGCATCTGTTGTTTAAGCACGCTGGAGGAAGCGAAATACAAATAATACCTCGCCTTTCTCTCATTCAAAAAAATATCTTAAGGTTCTTTTTTTTTTCCCACGGACCATTATTCAGTCTTCCCTAGGACTTTTTTGACCATTGCTAAGAGCCAGTAAGCTCTCTTACTTTCTGTATTACTGCTTCCTTAGAGCCATAGCCTCTGTTATAGGTCAAAACAAAGAAACACACTTTCTGCACAAGCAGCACCATATTTTAGCATTGATCCATTCTGTCCTTCTCTGAAGACTTACAAACTCACTCTGAAGATGACAAGAAGTATAAAAAATTAAGAGATAGTTTTGAAACATTTTTTTCTCCAGATGAAGTAGAGTACATCAATATCTTAAATGCTATAGTTACCTTTTAGCAGGTTCATTTTGGCTTGAGACAGTAAGTTGCTCTGGATCCATAATCACCAAACGAGTTGGAAAATTACACCCGTCGCCCAAACTAAACCAGAAACAAAGATTCCAATCACTGTTTGTAGTTGACTTAAATTAATGGAACAAGCATGCATGCAAAAGGCAAACACTACAGGCTCGAATCAATTACTGAGTGCAGCGTTGAACTCCAGACTTGAGCAAGGCAGTTCTACCACTAAGCCGGATGATCAGTTAATTAAATCTTGCAGCACAAATGATTCCCACCCTGTCACTCAGGATGGATTGCTGAGCACAGCATTAGTCTATGTATTTCAGAAACATCACTGTGTTTTGTAGCCCTAGTCTTCCCCCAAACCACCATGCACAAGTAGTCAGACTATCTGGTATTTATAACCCCAGAAGCTGTAGCATAAATAATATTCTGGTGGCCATGCTTTCCCCTCCACCCATCATTCTGAGGTTAGCTAAGCCTTCTTTTAAGGCAAATTTAATCAGGATAAAATCTGGTGGCAAAACAGACTGATCCATCTACGACATAGCTTCTGTCTTTTTTTAATCACATGAAAAGTCATGGTACCTCAGCGAACAGCTGAGGCAACTTAAGATCCTGTTATTACCTCTGCTGTTTGCTATCAGACCTCAGCTTCACAAAACGGGTTCACCAACTGACACACAATCCTGCAAAAGCAGTGTTGAAACACGGCACCTGCTTTGTTCTGCTGACTTTCTGGAGTGGTGGGAGTAGGCAGCAGGTCAGTCTTGCTTCATCAAGCTTCTCTGACACTTGTCTGCAAGTCCCTAACACTGGCTCAGCTGGAGTTTTAAAACCAGTATTTTGCATCCTATCAGATTTTTTTTTTTTGCACTGCTGCTTATTTACATGCATTTTTTCAGACAGCTTTCAATACTGAAACTGTCATCTACAAGACAGGAAAGCCATCAAGTTTTTTCAGGGCTAAGAGGGGGTGCTTTTAAACTGATATTTCAGTGCAGCTGAAGTTTAAGCATTTGTATCTCCTGTGAGTTGCTGATTTCCGCTCTATAATCAGACACTAATGGTGCCACCAATTTTTGAGATACGCTTCTCAAAGCTTTCCAAACTTCCATATTTAGAAGGCCCTTCTCACTGAGGCCCTTGTCTTTGAACGAAAACGCTGTGCAGAGTTTGCTTAGTTGTCTCCTCCACATTTTCCCTCCATCAATATTAATCGTGCAGGATTTAAAAGTTGGCTTTCCAGTTGTGTTTTGTTTTTTAAGAGAAGGGGAAGCAAGGCGAGAGTCATGGAATCAATTTATTCCCCAATTCATTCCCATTCAGACTGAATACCTGGTAAAGATAGGGAGTAGCCAATACTTCTTTTCATCTCCGAAAACCTCCCTCAGATTTTTGCTGCATCCAAGAGAAAAGCCATTTTTATCAGGGCCATTTCGAAATGTGGGTGCACGGAATGTTTCTGTAAAAGAAAAACAGGCAACATCTCTAGAGTGATAAGGAGTCAGGGAAGATGAATAAACAGACTCAAACTTCTCTATTGTTAATACAGCGTCGGGCAAGCTGAGGCAATCCCGATGGGTATTATGGGGGAGTGGGGAAGAGTCACCTCAAATAATCACCATTAAAAAAAATATCACAGGGTTAAATGACTAAAATAGAAATGAAAGGCAAGAAAGTTCACATAAGCTCAACAGTCATCTTTCTCTCTTTACATTTAACATAAGGTCTGAGACAGTGGGAGATGTCCCTGCCCATGGCAGGGGGGTTGGAACTAGATGATCTTTAAGGTCCCTTCCAACCCAAACCATTCTATGATTCTATGACAGCGCCTGTGAAGCCTTTGAGCAGGCTTCCCTCTTCTAGAAGCCATTTACCATAAGCACTACTGGACCTAAACCCATACAGGATAGTTTTTTCCACTTGTGTTAAGGTCTGAAGTTGAATTAAAAACATCCTGTGGTATTAGAGAAAGATAAGATCTATTACATTAGAAACACAGACACACCATGAACTATAGCCAACCACCACCATTTTTGTAGTCAGGTTACACCCTTGGCCAAGAACCGAGAAGACTCATTGCTCTCACCATACCAACAGCTTATCTTTTACAATCATGATCCAGAGAGTAAATAAAATACTGACTGTGTTGCCAATTATGATCATTGACTTTTGGGCAAGGAAGATGCTAAAATTTTCTTCAAAGCTAAAAAAGAGACTGTGAATACATCAAGAGACAAAGGACTCAATCCTCCTGTCAAGCAATCAAAAAACCTCATTTTTGTCCATCAAAAAATTCTAGCAACTTGAACATTATTTCCATTTCAATCAACCCACTTAATTTTGAGGACAGAAATTTAACTTCCATTGAAAGATATAAGATATTGCCAGTTGTGGAAATACCCACCAGTCCCCATCCCCCCCACCCCACAAAAAACACTTTCAAAAATGCTTTAGCAAGAACTTCAGATATTTTAACTAATGCACGTAACTTGCTTATGCTGGTCAATGCCATTTAAAACATTTAAGAATGGAAGTTATGGGAATCTCTTTTATTATTTAGGAAATGTGCATCAGTGTTTCCATTTTTACTGCACTGCTTTTACAAGTCACTTCCTAATAGCAAGGTCTCCGTTTTATTTCAAAGGATTTAAGAATATTCTCCTGTGTCTGGTTCAAAATGTAGTACATTCATATGCAGTAGAGTCTTCACCTTGGCTGGGGCAAAGTATTCTAACAATAGAGTTACTGGCAAGTAGCAATTGTGTTACATACTTAACACTGTATAAAAACACAACAAAAATGCAGCGCCTCAGAGACCTCAAAAATACAAACAAAGGAAATTAACATTTATCATGAATCCATATGCTTGGCTCCAGCAGAGGACCCCTACACATGCTTCATTTCCCCATATATTTCACCTTTAATTACTTTCACCAAATATGCTTCTTATTGCATAGTATTTAAAAATTCCATTTATATGTGATGGCACATCCTGTAGGCCTCACATTGTCATTGACTTCTTGGTTGTCTGGACAGGGAACAGTTGCGTATTCCAATTAACTGACCTATGGTTGATCTATTTTTGCCAACTAGCCAGCAGTGGTAGCTGAAGAGTGACAGTATGCTGATGAAGAACATGGCAGCCACAAAGAAAAGGAACAGTACGTGGAATTTTGCATGTGTATCTGGCAATTCATTCTGGGGAGAAAGAGAGAAAGAGATTAATACGTTAACATTTTTTAGCAACTAATGCAGTATTATCGCTAAAGATTTTCTGCCACACCCATTCTGCTATAGGTCTTTCACCTCGCTTTACACAAAGAAAAAAAAGCACCCCTTCCACCCGAGTTTAGCGTCATGACTGCATGCGCATCAGTTTGATAGCACTGTGTATGATCAAGGGTTAGTTTTTTAAATGCACAGTAGGGGGCAAGGAAAAAAAAATCCTATACTAAAAAAATGTTAACTGTGCAGACACAGAGAAAACATGTCCAAAATCACTTCCTCTGAAGGGAAGAAAATACAACAAAAACTTCCAAACCCTTTCCTGGAAAGGTAATAACACTGAACCTACTTCTGAACCAGTGTAAGGAACGTAAAAGGGAAATGGCTGTCATACTGCGTTTCCAAGACTGAACAACTTCTAGACAAGACCTGGACAGATCTTCAATTTTTGATGACCTCTAAGGTTTAGACAACAACCAGCATGTACCTAGCAAAATAAATTTGCTGTTTCTGACCAGGCAGAAGTGATTCACCAGAGGATCTACATGAAAAACAATTTCAGTACAACTACCATATAAAAAACCAACCTCCCACCCACACTGGATAGTTGATTCCACCCCCAGCCCCCACTATTTTTAGGCTTGCACTTTCAAGAGGCCAATGGGATTTTTAACAATACTATTCTATATATAGATATAGTTCTATATCCTCAAAATCACAGTACTTTTAAGTAGTTGACCTTTAACAGCACTATGAAAGCAGAGAGGCTATTTTTATTCATCTCTTTAGTTAGCATTTTTGCCATTACTTTTTCCATTAGCTCATTCAGTATAACCGCCCATCTAAGGCTGATTTTCTTTTAAGACTAAAACACGTTTCAATTAAGATCAAGCACACACAGGGTATATCTATATCGCTGTACATTGCCTATATTCATAGGCAACAGATTACAAGTCTCCTTCCTTCTGTGATGGTGTAAATAACTACCATGAATGACTGAAAAATTATAGTAGGAACAGTATTTAAATAATTACAGCAATATTGGATTTTACCTTTGGACAATTCTCTGCAGCTTTCCTGCGGCAAAGCTTTGCGCAAACAAAGACAATTTATTAAACACTAGTATTATGTTAAGACGAAGTGTTTGAAAACAGCATAGGCTTTGTTAAGAAAGAAATGGTTGGTGAGCACACGTGCTCTCAGACATGCCGAGTTCCAATGCCCATCAGCAGCCTTAGCCCCCATTCTCCAAGAGAATGGAGGGGAGAGTACATCAGAGCACACTGCTAACTTCCAAGGCATGAAATTTTCTACTGAAGCATAGAAGTACTGCTATTCAGACTGTGGCTGGATCACTTTCAAGAGGTTCCTCAGCTCGAACAGCACGACTACACCAGGTGCATTCTTTGCTAGTTGTTTTCATCGCAAGTAAGGTTTATGTGAATATTCTGAATGATGAAACCATTCATAAGGGTCTGAAAAGCTCAGAATACTCCAGAGAAATAAAGCAATGGTTTATAAATTACAAAATCTTTCTGACTTCAGAACATATCTACTGCCATTAGATGTAGTTTCAGTCAAAACCATAAAAAAAAATCGCCGTTCTTTGCATAATTTTTTGTTTAAAAAAAGAACCCATAACATGTCAGTACAGGTTTTCTTCTTCCCAATATCCTTCAATAATTGAGATCCATTTGTGGAATGTATCTTTAGCAGAACATCTGAAATTAAACCAGTACTTCAGAAAATAAAGCAAGAAACAGGAAAGCTTAGTTTAAATTAGCTTTTAAATTCCAAACTTTATACCTAAAGAGTGGTATTAGCCGTCTTAGCTAAGATGCTAGCTCTTAAGGAATCTGTTGTAGCCAAGATGTATGGCTTTTAAGTTCCATTAATCTGCGCAGAAAGTCTAAGGAGAGCTCAAGCTTTTACTTTGGAGTTGGGCAGATACATACAGCATTTTCAAAAATGCTGGCTACCATCAGATCACGCTAGAGTAAGCAAATGATAGCAGAGTCCAGCTCTCTGAACTGCTATCTAAGTTCAGTTTCCTTATTTAATGCCTCTTTTTGGTTTTTTTTTTTGGATGCAGTTTTGCTTAGACAGTTTGTGCAGCAGTCCCTTCTCCTCCCTGCTGCAGAGCTATGTTGTGTTTTGCAATCCTTTGAAATCGAGGCTAGAAAAACACGTACTCTAATTGCTGCCTATTCCTAAGCTTCATGTTAAAGCTATGATGATTTCTCCTACCTCAGAACACACTGCAGCATTTCCCACTTTCCTAACTGATTTTTGTAACTTCTATTTTTATGACTCTTTTGGAATTGCATATGCCAACAAAATAGTTCTCTATAAAAAAATCCTCAGGCCAGTTGATTTTGAAGCTCAAAAAGCAGTAGCAGCTCAGATTTTGTGTTTTCTGTGGGCCAGAAAATACAAGTTTATTCCAGTTGCATCTTCTTAAAACAGTAGCTCTATAATCTGGAGAAGGATTTTTTGAATTATGTATGATTAATCTGCATTATCCCCAGGGAGCATTCACATCTTCTGACCACCCAGTTTCAGCCACTGGTTTTAAGTTCTTGACTGTTCAGTTGCAGAACTGAAGCATCTTTCAAAAAAGGACGATTCCTTCCTGGAGAGAAGCACGCAGGCTTTGACTGCGTATAACAGTTGTGTTCTAGCAGCAGTCCACGTGCCACAGCACGTGAAAAGAGAGTCAAGCTTCAGACAGTTATTTAAAATCATTGTGCTCAGCAGCAGCACAGAAGCAGAGACTTGCAGGTGAGAGAGCTGCAGAGCTTACAAAGGGAAGCAATCTGCACAATAAAATTTAGGCTACTTAGCACACATAATAGACTGAAGCCAGTCGCTATTCTAAAAAGAGTCCCCTACAAACTCCTTCATAAGCATAGTCATTTGAGCATATATCAAGTAACAAAAAACCCCAAACAAAACCCCCAACAAAAAAAAAGTGCTGTCAGAGCTTGACTCATCTTTTAGTAGGTAGGTTTAACTTCAATCTAGAAAAATATCAGAAAACATGCTATATGTCCTTATGCGTGCGTGCAAGAGGAATGAGTTTTAAGTAAGGATCTGGAATCACTCTTTTTTTTTGGTCATGGGTTGGGGGTTTTTTTGTTAATACAACCAAAGTTTTGCAGAAGCCTGTGCCATCTATCCGGAACACCTGTCGCATTCTTGAATTAGTTATATTCAGGATTGCCAAAATAATTTGGAGGACAATGAAAGACACTGAAAACAGCTGGAACAGGATTCAAGGGGGAGGGAGCGCAGGAAGAATAAGAGTACCACCACGCACTATGTAAACAAAGCATCAAGGACTGGGCGTTCAGCCAGTGCTGGTGTTTGTGTCAAATACATTTGGATAAACTGAGGTTTTATCTGCTCATCTTTAACAACTTCCTAGGTACAAATAAAAATTTCATGAGTATAGGGAAAGCAGTTAAGAGTATAAAAAAAGGCGTCGTTCTTGTTCCCTTGATCTACAAAACAGATTTTTAACATCCACATCAGCGTGTGAGCCTGTGGGAAACATTTACAGCCTGTGAGGCTGTTCCACCACTGTATGAACAGTATAGAGATCTTTCTTTAGCGCTTCTGCATAGAGCATGAAAGATGCTATGTATAAGTCTTGCATGTGCAAGTGGGAAACACAAAGACTTTTTTCAACAGAAGAGGTAGGTAGATAGCCTGTCTCACAATGTTTGCAAGTACCTGCATAGGTGTGTTGTGTCTCTCTGCAAGTTTTAACAGTGCAAAACAATGGATTGCTAAAATCCGTGCAGTTATCACACACCTTCACAACCTCATACTACAAGTTCTGAAGTGACCAAGGCTACACTCCCCAAGAAGTCATTCATCTTCCACCCCAACACTGGATATATACAGCAGTTTGTTGCACACTTTCTCTGAAAAACATCTATGAGGAAACGAAAAGAAACGCTACCTTCTGAAGGGATGCTATAACATCGCCAAGCTTTGGAGGGAAAAACCAACATCTAGAGAGCCTCAACAGAAAATGTCAAAACAGTAATCTGTCTGATGCTATAGCAGACAACGCTGAGCATTAGCAATGCACTGAAGCAGTCTACAGACAGCACGTGTCAGGAGTGCTCTGATCTGATCTGGATACAGATGTAGAACCTTCCAGGACTCTATTCTGCAGTCAACAGCACTTGCATAAAAGCTTACATGCTAGAGACATACTAATTTTTGCAAGCCTACATGATTATGGTGCTGCCACCTTATTCCAGAAGTCTACTTTAACCAGGCTATTATAAGATCAGAGGAATATTAGCTTTATGTAACGAGTGATTTAATGAGTAAAGTGAGTCAGCGACCTACTCTAATGATAAGATCATGGCATCAACAGATTCTGTCTTGGAAGTAACCAGATATGAAAGCAACAAGTGCAAGCACACAACTATATTGTCTATTGTCACATTTCAGAAGTAGCCCATTCTTGCAGGAAGCACTTTAAACAACTAGATCATTAAAAAAAAAATCCCTCTTAAGTTTATGTCCTCTGCTTAAGCGTCCACTTCAATATTGTGTCCGGTGGGCTTTGGAAGAGGCTTGCTGCAAATGCTGGTATTAAATGTTCATTGTGGTCAGATGTCCTGCAGACTTTTGTGGCACTAACACTTACAAAGTGAGGTGACAAAGCAAATTAATTTTCTTTGCTCAAGCACTGACTGGTAAATATGTAAGAGCGCATCTACAGTTTCATTAGAAACTGCATACAAAGCACTGGAAAGCAGCCAGGCAGATGTTTCGGAGTGGCACATTCACAAATTAAAAATTTAACTATTTACAGTCAAACAGGACCGAACAGCAGAATCAGACCATTTCATTTGAAATATCTGTCAAGCCACAGCTATGACTGATAAATACATTTATGGCCTTCATCTCACACAATACTGACAGCTCAATTCCCACATAGTTCCTTGCTCTCCAGTGACAGGCTGCTATACAGAACTGTCAGACTAAGAGAAACATAGTACTTTGGCAGATCTGACCCATAGGCTTAGATGAACACAAACGTAGGTACTTTTTGCACCATTTATCTTACCTGTCTAATGCCAACTGTCTCAAAGTACAGCTATTCTGAATACACGATCAAGCTTCTCTTACCTGGCAATATCTTTTTGCTCTGATAAAGCTTATTTCTACAGCTACAGATAATGACTGCTTTTCTCAGCTACTCCGACAGCAACTAGCATCTAAGAAATATATGTGCTGATATTTACTTATAAAGATGTGATGGAGAGCCTTCCACTTACAGTGATTTTTCCCATGCTAGTTAATGGAAGCTGACTAAGAGAATTCTGATGCTAGCTCTTCTGTGTAGAGACAGGAGGGCACAGTACAATGTTTTGGAGATGAAAGGGAGCAACACCAGAAGACATTGTTCAGCCTCGACTGCGACTGGAACAAACCTGATAGGAGGAATATAACACCGACGTACAAGGACGCTTGCCCTTCACATAAATTTTATTAAATCTAGTAAGATGGACGTATGTGTATCGATCATTTGACAACTCGTAACAGTTGCAAGGAAGATGTGTATCATGAACACTGTGTGTATCTTAGCATTCTACCTGTATCAGGTCAACAAAAAACACTAGTACGACGTTCAGACACGCCTATGTAGGGACTTCAAAACAGAGCTCAATCAGTTCCCAAGAAATTAATCTGCCTTATCTGGTAGCAATTACCCATAAAAAAGTTTAGGAAGATACATTATAAATAACAATATAAATTGCCATTTATATTTCACATTTATCAGTACTTTTACATATACATGTGTGCATATATACATACATACATATATATATATGTGTAATTGTTTGATATAGCCAGTTCTTTCTGTACCTACAGATCTAGACCAAATAGACTCAAAAAAACCCATAGCTGTGCCACTTGATTTTGATGGAGCAGAGAAACTGCACAGTGTCCTCACTGGAACTTCTTCCCCTAATTACTCATCCTGGCCAGTGTAATACATTTAATTCATTAATATTCAGAAGGTTCTCCTGCTTCAGTCACTTTGATTGATGCTGTTAATGGTAATGAACTATGGAACAGAGTAAATGGTTAGTGACAACATGCTGATGCAGCCTCCAATAACACATGCAAGATTAAACAAATGTACAACAAAAAAAAGTCTTAGAACTTACTGTCCAAAACTTTATGAAGTACTGCAAGACTGTAGCAGCAACAAACAGACAGTACAGTAAGGAATACATTAAAAACAGGAGGAAGAATTTGTAGTTAGAAAATCCCACACAATTATTCACCCTAGAAGGAGGGGAAAGAGAAAGAGGTTACTATGATATACAAAAAATAAAATAAACCCCAATACATTCAGCTTTTGCAGAGCATAACATGTGTATGATGTCAGTGGTATGTCCAAAACAGCTGGCAACTAGTGTTTCAGAAGTATTTTAAGCCACCATTTTGAATGAAGTCTCTTTCCTCAGGCCAAATGATCTGGGCACCTCACATAAATTTTGTCCCCCATGAAGTTCTACAGGACAGGACATGAGCTGGCAAAGCATATGATACATACAGCCTGTATAGGAAGCGCCTCACACACTATGAACTAACTGCAGTCATATGAGCCTCTCCATCAATTTCAGTGAACGTTGCTTTGGTTACAAAACCACCTTCAAGTCAACTACCGATAGCAGTACTTTTATAGTGATAGCAGCTAATCTTTTTACTGACTACCAGTGAATACAAACTGCAGAAGAGTAACTGTCTGAGCGGGTCTTATGTATCATCTAGAATCAAGAGCTGATTCTCACAGTGTAGTAGGTATCTCCTCTCCTGGTACCAATACCAAACTAAGCAAAAGAAAGAAATGCTGTTTCCTTGTAGGTCTTGTTAATGCCAGGGTTTCTCTGTATAAGGAGAAACCGCATGATTTGGGCTACTGGGCCTACAACTCTATGTTGCACACACATTAAGAACAAGATTTATTTTCACATATTAAACCATCAAGAAGTTCTGTGAACATCAAGTTCTACTTCAAAGTTGCATTTTTGAAGCAGCATCTAATTCATCATGTGGGATCTAATTCATCATTATTATACTGATTATTTTTTTTTTTTTAAATAAACTTACCATGGACAGTGGTGGTCCATTTTTAGTACACATCTGAAAGACAAAATTTCCAGAAGTTAAAGCAAAAAAATACATTGTCTTTCTAAGACACATACTTTTAGCTTCTACAGGTTCAGGGCTTGTGTTGTTTTGGTGGTTTTTTTTAAGTGTTTTGTCCCACTATATCTTTTCCAAGGCCTTCTCAATCATGCCAATTTGCCGTATTATAGCAGCCATCCTTTTACCCCAAAAAAGGACCAAGTGAGATTCAGAAGAGTTTTGAAGAAAGTCTCTTAAATTAACATGGGGAGCATTAATGAGTAACACCATGTAATAGTTCATTAAGCCACACTAGTTTTATGTGCACATTGAGAGAAAACAAATCCAAAGGGCCCTTTAGAGTTGTGCGGATAAAGTCTGTTAGCCTGGCATTCACTTCAACTAAGTCTACCTTAGGGCTATTTTTGCTACCTTTTGTTTGACGCTTGCTTGTTTGTTTTTTAAAGCTGAGGAAAAGAGCAGCACAGTGGGTAATCTGAATAGTCCACATGCCATTTTCATCCAACTTTAGTATAAGGACAGATACTAGATATTTCAGACACACATTCACTGTATTTGCTAAAATTTGATTTTAGTTGTTCTTCTAGTTAACTAGGCTTCCTCAAGCTCAGGTTACTGAAGTCTCACTCATAGCCTCAGTCTTCAGTGCCCATACAGACTTCTCTGATGATTCAGAATGAGGCTAGGGAATAGCAGTGATGTCTTTGAAATCATTAAGGCGTGTAATTCCACTGTCAATCTTTGAGATAAAGATTTTTAGCATTATTAGTAACACACATCCGTTTCAAGGCGGCAGAAGCAAGATACAATGAGTTCTATAATAAGCATTTGCTGGTGCTAGTATTTCAGACCTGCCTTTCTTTACTTTCTCTCAATTGCTGTTTTTTTATTTTTTTATTTTTTAATATAAGCACTGTTTTACAAAGTTCTGCCACTTTGGATAATGGGACTGCAATAATAATATTGCCCCAAGAGGAGGAACTTTGCTCTTTCGTGAAATCCAGGTGCTGAGGGTCTGAGGGAGGAACAAATAGTAAAACCTCCTGTTATGCAAGGGGTGACAGGCTGAAGACATGAACACACTGAAGTCACGATGGCAAGAGAGAGAAAATCCATCATTTCAGATTCAGTTACTTACACATCACATGCAGAACAGTGGTGGCAGCGGTCAGGTTTGATTAGCTGGCATCGATCACAGTATCTGATTGCTGCATTCAAGTAGCAATGGTCAAGTCATTAGAACTCATTTAATTTTACAAACATTTTCCCTCTTAACGTGAACTGAATCTTAAAGAGTTTTCTGCACTCCCCTCATCTTTCCTGGATATTTTTAAACAAGCCTTCAGGCTCTTATCAATGGAAATAAGACACTAGCACAGGCAGTTTGAAAGGAGGAGGAAAGCCAACACCTACAGCTAAGCAGAACTGCTAAGAGCTGGCAAGAGCTTCCCAGGAACTTAAGACTGGGATTCCCTTAAAGGGAGGCTTGTATTCAAAAAGCCAGGCGTCCTTAAGATTTTTGGAAAGCCACAGTAAACTTTGGTAACAGTTATTCTGAGTAGTTTATGTTTCTGGAGAACTCTACAGCATTGCTAGTTTCAAGAAGAGAAACACACATACACCCCCCCCCCCCCCCCCCATAAATCTAGATTTTTTAAATGAATATACACAAGACTGCAGTTTCACAAATCATTCATATATAAGTTGAAATAAGAATGCCTATACATATTAAAGGCAAATACAGAAATAGCTCATAATTAACTTTGTACTGAATGACAGATGGTAATGAAAGAGTATTTATTCATTCTTAAATTCTAGCCTTAAGTATGATGTTTCTCCTCCTGCTGAACTGATACAGCTCAGAAAAAGAAGTTTAAAGGGGGATATAAATGATTATAAAATTGAGTAAAAAGTTGAATTTTCTCTATTTCTAGGTGTATTTCTTTGCAACGTTTATTTTTATAGCCACAATTAGAGATAAATGTCATCTATCTGCTTGCTAGAGGATGATTTCTTTTTTTTTAATTCCAAACACTGCCTACATGCTGAGATCCTCAGACAAAGGACTCCCGTTTCTCCTGGGGGAAAAAAAAACCAACCCATCCCAAACAAATAACAAAACAAGGTCATACCCTTTGCAATATGTGCTTAATAGATTGTTCACGCAGTGACATCAAATCGATTTCACTGATTTATTTACCAGTCTGTGCTTCAGGAGCACAGAATTATCTTTATATCTCACCTCTCGATGCTGTTGTCGTATAGATAGGCAAGTCTTTAGCAGCTCTTCTCAAAATCTCCTGCTGGGATTCTGGTCTCTCTTCTTTTTCATATTGTTCTTTATCAGCTTTTGACAAGCAGAACTAGGAGGGAGAGAGCAATTGGAATGAAAGGAAGAGATTATTACTTTGTGTTCTAGTCGAGCTGTAAGGAAAAGACCCTATGTATCTTAATCCTATGTCTTCGGACAACCCCCACCCACAGACCCAAAATAACCCACATAAAGAAAAAAGAATACTACAGGAATGACAGGAGACCCTCAAAACTCCAAGATGGTCCTGGGCATATTTTAATAAATAAATAAATATTTATGTCTGTTGCATTTTCTATGGCATTTTCCCTCCAACACAAAGGAGCCAGATACTCAGGAGTTTTAAGGTACAACCTTTCCTTTAATTCCTGATAAGCATAAATTAAGTGATCTGTGAACAAGAGGAACGTGCAACAGTCCTTTGCTGCTCTAAGGCACTAAAGTTCTCTTATCCGACTTCCTCTCTTAGAGAGGAACCTTAGAGAGAGGTACAAGCCACAGTGGAGAAAAAAAAAGGGGGGGAGGGCGGGCTTCATGGCTTCAGCACAGGAGTTGAAAGAGCTTAACTAGAATTTTTACTTGGGAGTAGTCAGAACTAGTCTCAAAATCCATGAGCTGTATTGAAAGCAACCTCAGCAAAGCCTTTCAGAGAGTTACACAATTCTGAGTAAAGCATGAGGAGCATTCCTCTTGAAGCCTCACTGAAGTGTAAAGTTTTACCAGAAGAACCTGGAGTGCTTTTACTCACTTGTGAAACACTTTGGTATCCAACTGAAATTAAGATCTTTACCATTAAGACCCACAAAACCCAGTGTGCTGACAAGCCCCTGCAGAGTTGGGGCTAAACTCACTATTTCCTTTGGTATTTTTCTGTTCCAAAGCACTTTTCAACTCTGAGCTTCCTGCATGGACTACAAGAGCCCTTTTTATGACTGCACATAGACGAAGTATTCATGGTAGTGAGTGGAAAATGCTGTGTGTGCAACTGGAACAAAAACTGGCTTAGTGTGGTTTAATATGACCATATTTTCCTAGCAAGAACATGTATATGATTAGTTCACATGCATTTTCCTCTCATCCTGTACTTTTTCCTCTTCTGGATTACAGTAAGTTGGCAAGCAACAATGAAGACTCCACTTACAGAAAGAAGGAAGCAGTAAGACACCGCTGCAATTTCTCTGCGTTATTTCCTAATCCAGAATGCAAATAAATTGCCTGGTATCTCACAGAATCTAGTTAAGTCTCCCGTTACATACAGTATCATCTCAGTTATTGAGCCTGTCCACCATTCAAGGATACAACGTGAAACATAATCTCCTTTTAAATAATCAGAAATGGGATCAATCTATGCAAAGACTGCAATTAAAGTTTAACATTTCAGTCACCACAAAGAGTTTGATCTCAATTTTTAATATCCGTCTCCAAGCTAGATATTTACTCAAAAACGAAAACTGGAGATGCTCCCATAAAAAGTTTAAGACTGATACAAAGCATCAAGCCAGCAAGCAGCAGTGCAATATGCCTTCCTCCCTATTGCCCTTGCAAGTCTGCTAGGTGACCGAATGCCTGTCTCCATGACCTGCAATCAAGCAGGTGGCATTAAACACAAAATACTACTTCTAGACGACGTTTCTATAGCAAACCATTAACGCACAGAAAAGGAACTAAATCATAACATTTAAAACTTTTTTTAAGTTGTCCAGATAACATCATAATATCACTCCAAAAATCCTGGAGAGGATTTTTGTTTTCTGCACAGCTGTATTTTTGTTCTAATTTCAGAAATTAAGAGGGCACAGCCTCTTTGGACAATGGCAGGATATGTTCAAAGACATCAAAAGTTGTCTGTTACCACATAGCTAACAGAATTTCCAATGAGGTTGCAGCAGTTCTTATTGAAAACAGAAAGAGTCCCTTTGTTTCCTTCCTCTTTCTGGATCTTGTATAATGTTGATTGTTCTTTCTTATGACAAGTGTACAGGGATTACACTAAGACAACAGCAGCTGCAGAATCTTTTTTTAGTTCAATAGTAAGATCACAGGATGCTATTTGTTTTGCAAGAATGGCTAATTTGAATGACTAAAAATATATACATTTACACTCTCATACAATGGGGAGATTCTCAAGTCAGGTGTTTGTTCTTAAGTACTCACCGGTACATGAACAGAAGGGACTTGCCCAGAGAGAGAAAAAGTGGTGGTGGTTTTTTTTTAATTTGATTGATTTTTGTGGGGGTTTTGATGTGTGGTTTTTTGTTGTTTGTTGTTGTAGGTTGTGTTTTTTTTTATTTTCTTTTTAAAGCTAGCTCTAGAAGCAAATTGTATTAAAACTGATCTACCCCCACATCTGATATAGGAGATATTCGTTACATGCCATATGCCCAAACCACCCCTTTCACTCACCAAATATAAAAAGCTTGCTACAACATTACTGCAACTACAGGATGAGTACTGTCAGAAGTTTTCTATTATTGAAGAATCCAAGCAGACAGTAAAAGTTACTAGGCATTAGCTTTATGAGCAGCTCTAGTTCATATAGCTTTACAAAACCTGCAATAACATGGTTCCAAAGACATTTTAATTAGCTAACCTGCTTAGCTGCTTCCTACAGAAGCATCCCAGATAAAGCCGAAACAAACCACCCTATAGACAAGTCCCTTTGAATTTTTAGGTTTAACAGTTCATTACTACTCTTTGTTCTTAGCTGAACAGCAGAATTGTCTTTAGCTTTTTTCACTTGATATCCTACAGCTTTCTAAGATTCAGATCTCTAAGCCATAATTAAGCACTGCAGAGCACAGTTTCCTTTTCCTTAGAAGCATTGTTTTAACTCTTTTCAAAAATGTTTAAGGTTGACATTAGCACTAAAAGTTGGTCTTGATAAAAACAGAATAAAAATGCAACCGCCATGGAGCAAGCAAAACCCCAGTTTAGCCATTTTAAAAGCTTTATAAAACCAGGGAATGGAAGTATTTTAAATTTGGTGCCAGTATTTAATCCTTATATACACACACCTTACAGAAAACAAGGTAATCCATCTCAGACTTATTACAATTAATACTGTTCTTTTTCAAAACAAAACTTCTTACAGTCATCATGCATTCTTTTGCAATTATGTAAAGCTCCTTTATGTATTTAGTTCTCAATTGTTACTAAACCTTACCCCTTGACTTCGTAGTAAGTGGTTCAGTCCTCCAGGTTACAAGTATACATTGCATTACTACTTTTTCTTACCCAAATAAAGGTCAAAACTGTCTCAAATTGAAATATAAAAATGTTGTTACTGTATTTGATTTATTGGTGTTAAAGTTCAGGTTTCAAGGAAGCTACTTTATAGCAAAGGACTGTGCATGACTGTCAAACTTGCAGTGAATTAAACAGGCATTTTGTAAAAGGAAATGTCATGACACAAACTATACAGTATTTTAAGAGTAATTTGACAATTTTCATTCATGATACACTGTCATGCTGTTCTATTTTAGATGATGAGAAGCAAAAGGTGAATCATGCAGTACTGCAAACAAGTTTCATCACTGAAAACAGTTCAGCTATTTATAAAAAAGGCATTGACATTTTTCTAGCGTTATATTTACCTCATTAGAGGGGGATGCAGGAAATGTGAAAATTGTCTTCCAATAGGACCATACAAACATGACAAATGACAGATGAAAAACCACAAGGTAGACAACTGCAATAAAATATACAAATAAGAGTTCAGTGAAAATCGCTGAAAAGAACAAGAAATAAAATCCCTGACCTTTGATGAAGGCTGAACTACTACACTATGAATCACCTGATAAAATTAAGTTATATCAAACCCCCTTCACTGGGAACACTTAGTACTCTACGAGTGCACACTTATTTTTTTTTTTCTCTATTATTTTTTTTAATCGCCAAACGTAATGGTTGCTATTCCTAAAGGAAATAATAAGCTTTATGTACCATTCCAAAACAGACTTTGAAGGGAAAAAGCCAAATCAAACAAAACCAACGAGAACTGAACACAGCTTCACCTGTGGTATGTAAGCGACTAAACCTTTTTGGATAAAAAAAGATGCTACAATTCTGTTCTAGATTATAGTAAAGTATTTGATAACTGACCTACAGAACTCAATTTAATTTCTACTTCTAGTAGAAAAGGCACAGCATTGTGCCATTGTAGAAGGCACTGGTCTTCAATGACAGTAAAAACTCCAAACCAGGGGTTTGGAGAGGACTGCACTCCTAGATAGAGCTGTCGGAGTTAAAAATTATCTGTGTATCTTCTTTCAAATCATCACAGGAATATAATCTGGAAGAGTCCTGCTATTATAGTCACAGCGGCAACAAAATGTAAGTGGCTTTAGTAGAGTGTTTGCTCAATTTATGAATGGGTTTGTGTGATGTGGTTGCCTTAAAGACCAGAGACCCAGACCTTAAAACTCAGGAAGCTTCTTCCAATCTTGTTTCCTCTAACAGTTTCTTTTACCACTTGTCAAAAGGAAACAGATCAGTTGTGCCAGAACAGCAAGCCTTAGAAAAGAAGTCATACTAAATATTTACATTATCTTCACTTATATTATCTTTAGTTGCAGGAAGAAGGAAACCTGACCTACTTCCCCGTGCACATAAAGAGAGTCCTTTAAGAAGCCATATGACGCACTTAGTGGGTCGCAAAACAGGCTCGAAACTTTGGGAACTTCCAACAGCTCAGAAAATGCTTATACACAGTCACTGAAGACGTGGTCTTAATTTATCATCTTTCAGGATTTTCATTGCTTGTTACAGTAAAAAATCCAAACAAACTGTATTTGAGCTTTCTTCAGAGAATTGTGCTTTTTATCTTTGCCTCTGGCTCCTCCAACCTTACAGACAGATCTGGCAAATTTTCAGCTGTAGAGCTAACTGAAAATGCAAGAAGCAAAACGTTTTTCTAAAGCCATTCTAAAATTGTCATCCAGATAGGAAAGAACTCGTGTATCACTGTACTAGGCACTGCATAATTAGAAATTGTCTTTTATTAAAGCCCTACTATACACATTCAAGCATAATGCAGTTAAGCAATTAAAGTATGAGAAAATGGTTTGTAAAAGAGAAGAAACGGACACAAAATTGGAGTGGAATCAGCTGCATAGATCAGAGCTTTGGGAAAGAAGAGGGTTAGAGGAGTTGAATAGAAGGAAAGAGCAAATGAGATACAGGGGAGGGCAAGGCACAGCAAAACTAACTTACACAGTAAACGGTTCTATTCTGTCCATAAAAATCATCCCCAGAATTCAAGTTATTTTGAAGGATTACTTTTAGTGCACACACAATACTGCAAACAGCAGAACCTCAAAGTCTGTCACAGGCTGTAAATGCCCAAACAACACACAGAGTAACAGGCACCACAGCTGGCTGCAGTGACGGTGCAGATCTGTGCCAGTGCTACCAGTATTTACTAGAAAGGGGCAGACGTTAAAGTGCTCTTCTCTCTTGCAATAACCAAGGTCTTGCAATCTGTCACCACTGTTAATAGCCAAGGGCCTGTCCTCAGCAGCCAAACTGGAGTAACTCCAGGAAGAGCAAGGCTTTCACAGCTGTTCCAGTGATGGGCACCACCCAGGCTAGAGGAGAAAGAGCCTGCAATCAGCAGTCCATGCTGAAGAAGTTTTTGTTGCTTTTCTCACTCCTGTGCTGCCATTCCTACTGTGGTTACAGGTATCTGTCCTGTCAGCACTCCCCAGTAAATGAGAGGGAGGAAAGACACCATTTTGGAGAGTTTTACTTTGGCAGTCCATCTACCCACCGTTTTGGGTAGCAGTATCTCCTCTGCAGACTACTCCCTGAAGCATCTTGGATCAGTTTCCAGTACAAATATAAGCCAGCTTCATTCCTAATTCAGCTCATTTTCTTGTAATTACAAGCTAGATGGAAAATACGTCAAAAACGTCAAACCCCAATAACTGCCAGTTCAGCCAGACTCAGTCACGAGGAAGTCCTGGCTAAGCGAAGGGAATACAGGATTCTTGGTGCCATGCTGTGACCGAGTGAAGTCATTTCTTTTTAAATGCACTGATGCATATTAGACCATAATTTATGCCCTCAGGAAGACAATGTCTTAAGACATGCTCCTAGCATCCTCCTAGAATATGCTAAGCACTCCTAAGATTTAACATCCTTTTCTGAATCATTCTTAACACTACTTCCAAGACAGAGTCACATTACAGAGAGGAAATTATATATAGCACAAGTATATTATATTGTTGAGGGATTCAGAGTTGACTTTATTCCCCTATCCTAATGGATATAAATCTAGACAAGAATATGACAATGTTACAACAAAACAACTAGCCTTAATGAGATGAAAAAATTGCCACTAATTTAATCAAAAGTTGTAATTAAGTACTGAAGTAAAAGGATTTGAACACAGTACACTGAAATATGGAGCACAATATATTTGCTAAGATGCACATTATTGATTTACATAGCAGTGTCACTGGTACTTTGGCCTTTTGACCCTTCTGATGTTATTTTCCTGGCTATTGCGAGTTAACTTATACAAACTTTAAAAAACTTAAAAATGCTTTCATTTCAAATGAAAAAAAACCACTTAACATCTCATTTTAAGATCATCCTCCATGGTAAGATCAATCTCCATGCATTCATGCATGCAGGATGCCTGTGACATTCTCTAGAATTGAAGGAGTAAAAAGCGTGCAGGTGACAGGTATTAAAAGTCTAACAGTCAGGTTCCAATGATACTGTCAGTCTCATTAATTAACCAAGCATTTTTCTTCTCTGATAGATTTAAGAGCACCTGCTTCAGTCAGACAGGCACTGAATTTGTATTAAAGCCAGAGATCTGACTATGCAACACCAACATCGTTGCTCTGCCAGGCTTCCTTAACTGACACATAGATCTTGCCTTTCTGGAAGAAACTAGAAAGTAAAACTTATTCATATACAAGTCAACAGTAAAGCACAGTGGCAATCTGCAGAATTTTGTGAAGTCTACGTGAAGCCCAGCCGTGCAATGTGATGTGAAAATCCAGGGTAAGACACAACTCCCATCTTGAACAACTCACAGTTTATTTTGAAGGTTTTCCCACTCTTTCACCTCTTAATTAGAAAATGAAAGAAGACAGATTCCATCAAGGTTCCTTCCTTTCAGAGTGTTCTCCCAGAACACTCTGAAACACCCATCAGGAAGAAAATCGCTAGATTAGCTTCAAATTTTATGCTCTTTTGCAAAAATAAGAGATGAGAGCCTCTTACCCATGGTCTCACACTCTGAAGACAGCCCTCTGCGGACAGACAAAATGCAAATCTATGCTTAGTCTACCACTCACGTCCCCTCATAAGCTGAAATAACTCCCAAACAAATATCCCATCAATCATGTATAATTCTGTGGGGGGCAGGTGGGAGATAAAGTTCTATAAAAAAACCCTCTGTATTTTGAACTTCTGGAATTGAATCATCATTTATACTAGTTTTTGTTCACAATTAAAAGAAGTGGCAGAGCAAGAATGCTGGCATTTTTTTGGTCAGTTTGTATCTCTCTAAGTACTAGCCATTGTGGCATACACTTGCCAAAGCCAATATGAAGACTTAAGGAAAGTTTGTCAAAACAAGGCCTTAACCACTTGATCTGGAAATTTAAAATTATAATGTATAGCCACCTTTGAAATAGCTGTGTTTACATAGTTCCAACCAGTCCTAAAGAATGGAGTTCCGAAGAATTTGGTAAGCTGTTTGGAAAATAGCAAGCACTAGAACAATTATTCCTCTTCCAGAAGTCTTTCAGGTCACAGGGTGTGTTCAGGAATAAACACAAAATGGACTTGTGGATCTGCTGCAGTTCCTTCTCTCTTCTCCTTTTTCTGTTCTTAGAAGGTACCCATTTAAAAATATTTGCAAACCTAAATCATAGTTGTGTTACTTACAGGTCTTGTCACCATCCCAAGCTTGTGGTACTAGAAGCTAAACAGACTCAACCTCACAATATTTACCTTGTTTCTTAGCACTAATCCATTCACTATACAGAGCTTACACATATAGGAGTACTTTTAAATTCTATGTCCCTTAAGACTCGTGTGCAACAAAACTATTCATGTCTAAAAAAAAATTAAAAAAAAATTACCTTTTTCTGCAGTTGAAGAAATAGTAACTGGAAGAGAAAAAAAAAAAGATATATGGTAAGTAAACACGTCCTGAATCAAAAGTTTGGCTATAAGTGAGATATATGAGATAGCTGACTTGTTCCAAAACATACTTCAGGTGTTAGTAGAGCCTCCCTGCCCCAGTCTGGGGTAAAACAGGAGTTAGTATTCCTCCTGACAGCCCTTGAGGCTTGGTGAGTCAACGGAAGAGCTGCAGAGATCCAGTTCCCTGCACTAACCAAGCGAGCACATTCCTTTTCACAGACATTAATTAGATCATAATTTATGCATGCTCCCCTTCAGATATGCACCTAGCAAAGTTTTCTGAGGCATGTCAACAACTAGGCCAACAGCTGTATCACTGGAAAGCAGAAAATGAAATAAAAGAAGTTCATACAGAAGTTCTTGTGAAACTGTGTTACATGTAACCTACTTTCCTCTTAGTTGTTTCCCACCACTTCTCTCTTCCTGTCACATGCTATTTTTGACTTTTTTACCCTGACTATTTTGACCCTTTGACTTTTTTACCCTAACTATTCTTCAGGCATAGTTAAAACCGCTCCACTTCTTTCTCTTCTACATCCTCATACCCTTTTATCCCAACAGCAGATTCTATTGTTCAAATCTACCTTGTATACTGCCTGACTAGTACATCGTCCAGCCCTGAGGCTTCTCCAAAATCTTCACACTTCATTAATCAGTTTAGGTACGATGCTGAACAGAGAGCTGCTGTACTTACTGGGTCACTTTGTTCATATCACTCCCCTTGCTGGATCTCTTCCTTAAGACACTGAATTTCTGAAATTCTATAAGAAAAAGATATTTTCTTGACTCTGTCTTATACAGCAAATTTAAGCTTCTGGTCATCAGCATGAGCAAAAGGTTAACAGGGCACACCCTGCCTGCTGCAGTTCACCTCACTCCACCTTGTCTCCTCTCTCTCAGCTCTAATATTTCTACAGTCATCAGTCTGTGTGCCAGTTCAAAAGTGCTTTTTCGTGATGCATACTATAGAGTCTTAAATTTGCAGGGCTTCATTATGCACTGCAGACCTCGTTCTGAAAGGTTACTTCAGTCACAGAGGTGGCATGTGTCTCACTTAACTGCAGTTAAGGGTCTGCAACTGTATTATGCAACCATGCCTCTTTTTATAGTCAACAGAGACGTAATGAGGTGATATCTCAATGTATAGATGATGCTTTTTGTTCAGATATGTGATTTTTGTTTGGTTGGGTTTTTTTTTTTTTCCTTTTTCTTTGTCCCCCTCCCTTAAAATATTCACTCAGCACCCTCTATCTGTCCATGGAAGCCTCTATGAAGTTAATGGAAAAGGTTGTGGTTCCTTCCACCTAAAGGAAGGAAGGAATTACCATCTAGAATAGAACAAGGCTGGCTTCAAACTAAAGGAGGTCAATCCTAAAGAACAGCTTAATTTCACATTAGCTATGCATACTTGCACATCCTCCTCCTGTGTTTCTGTCTGAAACAGGGACACAATCCACATAGAAGAATAGACTTGAAGTACATGATAAGCTGCAAAGTATGCATGTAAATATAAGAACAGGTCCAGTTGTGTCACCATACAGTCTCAGAACTACTTCACTGCACGCTGCAGAAGTGGCATTATTTTCAAAGCAAATCCTACGTGTGTTTCTGCTTGAAATTTCACTGATGTGTTATTTCTCCAGTTAAAACTTTTTCAACAACACATGGAGAAGATAAAATTATTAAAAAGGTGAAAAGTAAAACAAGCTTGCTGAGTAGGGTTCTTTGCTCAACTTAAAAAAAATAAATTAAAAGTACTTTAGATTAAGCTTTTACTTTGGCTCCTCAGATATCTTGAGTAAACACTTTTGCACACAGCTGGACAAACATGTACTTCCCTAGACAAGAAATATAAAAAAGTTCTTAATTATCCTCTAACAGAATGGGAGACCATCATTATGTATAAAACTACAGGAAGTTTTTTTAAGTAATTATGGTTAAAGCACTCCATAATCTCTAGCCTCATTTCTACTCTCAGTACAAAACAAAATTGTGAGCCAAATTTGACGTTTGAAGACTCAAAATAATGAACAGTCTTTCACGCAGAAAAAAAGCTTAATCATGGAATGACGGAATTTTTCAGAGTTGGAAGGGACCTCTAGAGATCATCTAGTCCAACTCCCCTGCTAAAGCAGGGTTGCCTAGAGCACATCACTCAGGGCTGCATCCAGGCGGGTCTTGAAAGTCTCCAGAGAAGGGAACTCCACAACCTCCCTGGGCAGCCTGTTCAGTGCTCTGTCACCCTCACTGTGAAGAAGTTTCTCATATTTGATTGGAACTTCCTATGTTCCAGCTCGTGCCCGTTACCCCTCGTCCTGTTACTGGGAACCACTGAAAAGAGCCTGGCTCCATCCTCCTTAAACCCACCCTTTAGATACTTGTAAACATTAATAAGGTCTCCCCTCAGCCTTCTCTTCTCCAGGCTAAAGAGTCCCAGCTCTCTCAGCCTTTCCTCACAAGGGAGATGCTCCAATCCCTCAGTCATCTTTGTTGCCCTACGCTGGACTCTCTCCAGTAGTTCCCTGTCCCTCTTGAACTGGGGAGCCCAGAACTGGACACAGTATTCCAGTTGTGGCCTCGCCAGTGCAGAGTAGAGGGGGAGAATGACCTCCTTTGACCTGCTGGCCACACTCTTCCCTATGCAGCCCAGAATTCTGTTGGCCTTCTTAAGATTATATGACCTATGAGACTTCATCAAAAAGATCCCTAAATAAACTTCATAAAAATTAATTAAAGCTTCACAGCACCAGGAAGATAATTTTCTCTTTTGTACCTCCGTCCCTTAGGTCAGAATGCAGTTATTAGACTGTGCAGAACAATTTTAGTTTGGCAAACTCTCACAGTTCGAGGTAAAAGCCAACACTGAAACACTTGTGATTTTCATCCTATCGTCCTCAAGTGAAACAAAAATAAAAGATGTCCAGTTCTCTTCTGCCTCAAAGTTCATGCAAGTGTTTCTATCCCTTTCACTGTTGTTATTCCCATTTTCAGATAGATTAAACAAACAACAGTCCTACCTCTTGTCCAAATTCACTCAGCAAACGGCAAATCACTAGTTTTACAGGATCTTTATATACAAACCAAACCCTTCCTTTAAATAAATTAATATTTAATCTTTGCATAAAACAGACAGCAGTATTTGCTAGGCTGGCAATATAACAAGCAGTTTTATACCATTAACAAATCAATTCTAGCTTTTGAACTCTGGTTCAGGAAAAAACCCGTATAACAAGACACATTGTGTCACTCCGTCCCTGGCCTGAAGTTTAAGTTACAAGCTTAGCTCTCTATTGCTTTTCTCCTCTGCTGCTTCTAACTACTTAGATATTGCCATCAGCTTCTGCTAAATTAATAGCATTTTCACTTCAAATATTTTTAAAACACAGTCTCTTTTTTGGGGTGTGGGATGGGGGAAAAAAGCAGCACTGCCTTTTTGCTTACTGATTTTTTTAAATAAAATAAGCACTCCACGTGATTTATACATTAACCTCAGGATGCAACGGCACTGTACAGTAGATTAGGTACATCAGCAGAAGTTAGTGCCTTCAGCACTGCAGTCAACACAAACCTGTCCATATTTCAGAACTGTAAGCATTGTTCTTTCGAGGATTTTCAATTATCTCACCATATCAGTCTATCGCTCAGACAGAAAAGGAAAAATAAGAGCAAAAATATTCTTAGGATTGCCTTCTTAATAGTCAGTTTCTGGTTTCTCAATCAGACTTATGAAATTCTAGCAAGATACAGCAGCTAGGGAAGTATAAAAAAATATGACGACAGTGAAAGCTGCAGCTCACTTCATTGCAAAGAGCTCAGAAGCAGGCACTTGCGTGCTCACGCACACTGTGAGTTTCCACAACGGCCCCGTAATTTCAAAGGATTCAATGTCTCAGCATCACAGCACTGAGCAACTCGAACGAAGTGAACAAGCCCCATCTGTCTGACTGCAGCACAGAGCTCTACCTTGGCTACCTCAGGGCTTCCAGAATCAGCTCCACTAAGGAAGGAGCTCAGCAAAGCCTGCCTGTGAAGAGAGGTAGATGGGCCTACGCTGAACTTCATGGTGCTGCAGCTTGTCCAGGATGTACAGGCCCAATACGCTCTGCTAGCCGGTCCTGTGCCACTGAGCAGCTTACACATTGGACCTCCCAACGCTTTGGGGTCACTGCAATACAAAACACACAAAACTATGTATGTGACTTTACAGAATACTACCTCCAAAATACAGGATATAGCCTTTTAATGGGATGGATTCAAATGTGCTTTTTAACTTGGCCAGCTTCGAGGACAAGCAGAAATTCCAGGTTTGACTTTAACCAAGGAAAAAGTTATCTCAGTTTTGATTTAGACCCTGGCAGCAAAGACACTTTTTCTTTGTGACTCCTGTTGTTCGTTACACCTCTTTCTAGATACTCTTCCTTACATTGTTGTCTGTTATCTTTCATGTCACCTATGTCACAGGAATGAAAGAGGCGGAAGCCTATAGGTTATCACAGGAAACAATCCTGCAGACATAGGAACATCATTAGTTGTGTAACAGATGAGAGTGGGGGGAAAATGTCATTTGTTGGAAGCATTCTTCTTCAGGCATGAACTGACAGAGGTGCAAATTTCAGAAAGCTTTGGAGAATTTTTAAAGCTGCTTCAAGTAAACCTCCCAGAACATCTTGGAAGAACAAGTATGTTTAGGGAGCCGGTTTGCTTTCAGTTTCAGACTTATTTTTAGGATTGCCATGAAGTGTTAAAGCACCTTCCAAATCACTGCGTAATAGGAAAAAATTCCAAATATCTCTATTCTGAGGCAAAGAGGTAGAATGATCTGCCAAGACCTTGCCAAGAGGTATGCTAAAAGGTGACACATTCACCTTCAACCTTGGAAGAAAAAACCCCCACCACTTTACAAAACCCACACACCACATATCCCCACTCCCCTAAAAGGCATGTTCCAATCAAAGCCAGATATGCTCCTTGCAGAGCAAGAAATTCAACTGCAACTAATGCAGAAGTACAGAAAAGGAAAAGAACTGATCTTGTTACTGATGTGCTATGTTTATTTCCCCCTGTCCCCTCCCACGATGGCTCCTAGCAGGAGTCATACTTTGGGTATTACAGCCTTTCCACGAATCTCAAGAGTAGCATTCACATTTTGGCTGACATTCCTCATGGGTGGGAAGAAAGAGTGATAAATGTGCAATTCCATCCCTTCAGCAGATGTACAGCTTTAACTTTCCTCAGTTTTTGAGGAAAAGGATTAAATTATATATATATATATACACACACACACCTGCATACACACACACATATATTCCCAGAAGTTACCAGTACTGAAACTCAATAGAAACTCCCCACGGGCATTACCACGTCCGCAAAGACAAGCACCACTGCCATTATCTCAAGTTTTTCATTTGTTCAGAGAATGGCATTTAATTGAAAGCATAACTTAGATTTATGGTAACGTAATTCCCATTTGCAAATGCAGACCTTAATCACTTACAAGAAGATGGTAGAAACATTATTTACTGATACAAGTGGGACAGACAATGAGTGAACTTCCTTGAGCAAATACTCATTTGACTTCTGCTACAAGGCAGAGCCAGCACATGGAGACCTTAGCACCTCTCCACTGTTCTCTAAAAGCTGTAATTCTGTGACCTTTCCACACTGAGCTATTTCTTATTTCCTGACTGGCAGGCACCCACTAGGTGCTTTCCTCCCTAAGCAGCAGGGAATTGTTTTTAGACAAATGACTCAAGACGACTGAGTTGACAGCATTATGTAGCCAAATGCCAATGCAGAAGATGCTGCCAGGTCCCTGCCGAAAGGCTATGGGGGCCCAGGAATCACACACATGACTTGCCACCAGCTGGAACACATGTCCTCTGCAGAAATTTGAGCCATATGAACCTAGAATTATTTTCATATGGTGCTAGATTGATGTATTTTTTTTTACTCCAGATCTCTAGGAGTAGGACACAGGTTTCCCCCCAGTGCACTGCTAGGTCATTCAGAAAGTAATGTTTTATAGAATGGTGAGGCAAGAGAGGTGGCTCCACAAGCCCTCATGCTGGGCTGGCATGAAGACACACGTGTTACCAGACTGCGGGCCCCAGCAATAGTGCTGCTTGGGGCTGGTCTGCAGCGTGGGTGCACCATCACCCAGGTCTAACACAATGCTTGTCTCAGAGGCATGACCTGTGGTGGACAACTCTTCTTGCAGGCGTGTATGAAGTTACCCCTCTCAACCATCTACCCACTCCACTATGGCAGACAAACATAGCAAAAGTGAGCCCTCGCCTTCCCAGACACTTCAGCTCAGGTTTGAGTACCAATGAAGGCAAGTTTGAGCGACCACAAACAGCAGGGAATTGCAGTGATGAAGAGTGAACGGCAGTGAATGGCCTCTTGCCCAAACCACAACACTGGGTTACGCACAGTCAGTCATGAGAGGGAAAAGAAACTCTGCCAGGGCCACTGATGTCTTAAAGCAGTGCGGCCGTTGGCACAAGCACCTGAGCTAGAGCCCAAACTCCTCACACACACCGTGCACAGCAAAATCACTTGAGTAAGCTACTTTGCAACTTCAAGTCATCACAAGATGATGCCTTCAAAGGCACTGCAGGGAGTGCAGGGGGGGAGAAATCCGGCGTGGGAGGAGAAAGGAGGAAGAAAGTACAGGCAGGGAAGAGACACCTTACTGCAAGGGGGATGCTCTGCTGTTTATGGCCACCAAGTTTTCTACGCTCATGATTGCAATGCCCATTGCTACAGGATTCAATGAAGCATTATCACAGGGACAGGTAAAATGCATTAATATTTCAAATAGGGCAGTTCAAGCTGCACTGCAGACCTTTTTTATTATTTGTTACCAGCCATAGTTACAATTTGTTGGATGGTTAAAACAATATTAATGCAATTCTTTCACTATAATGAGTAATTTTGAGCACCCAGAGGCTTGCTGCCCAGAAAACATTCTCTTGTCACAATAACAAAGGAGTTTTTTATTTAGCCAAGGTCTTCTCAGCCTCAATGCAGAGAGTACATGCATAAATACACACAGAGCTACAGCAGAAATTAGCATAATCAATGCAAGATACTCATTGGGTACTGAGTTACATTTAGTGAATTAAGCTATGACAACTTAAAAGACTTCTGCCATATATTCTGGGAACAGTAAATTTTGTGCTATCACTTCCACAGTTCAAAAACACAGCTACAAAGGCAGCTGACTTCTGGAACCCACAAAATCCTACAGATGACTCCTTACCTCTGCCTCTACAAAACATTCCTGAAAGTTATACCAAAGGTCTCCTAATGGTTTTCTCACCAAGGGTGCCTGCACATTTTAAATGATTTCACAGTCCCACACTTGCGTCCACATCAAGAACCACAATGTAATGAGCGACGTATCAGCCCAAATAACTAAAGGCTTTTTCTGCAGATTAAGTTAACATTCAGCTGCAGCAATGTACCAGGTTTGTTGTCCCTGAAAAGCCCTATTCCCTGAGAAGCACTATTCACTTTCAATTTACCATAATTGCCCAAAGAAACCTAATGTAACTCGATTTTCTTCAGCTATTTAATCACTATTGCCACTGCTCATTCTATTTGCATTTTGATGGATTTTTAAACACTAGCATTATTTCTATATGCTTTCCTCAGCTGCTTACTCAAATTATTGGTCTTTCTTCATTCAGATCTTTCCTAAAAATTCTGCTTTATCATAACAATAACAGCTTTATCACCCAGTTGTTTGGAAGTGCTGCACATAAGTTGTTTCCAATGTTGCCTTTAAGCTATCAAACACAGCCAAAAGAAAGCCGTGTTTCTTCTGGAAAGACAAAGAGAGCTCTCACTTGCACGAGTCAGTGAGCTGTGCTCCCTCTGGCACAAAGGGGAATGGGAAAAAACAGAATTGCAAGAAAGGCATGGAAACTCAGAAGCATCTGAGTGTAGCTAGCTTATGTCCACACCACTAATTAATTACATTTACATTTGAAGGAGGGGTATTTACACTCAGGCTGGCCAGATCAAGCTCATAGTAACACTACGCTCTGTGAAAGGGCTTTTTGTGTTAGGAGTAACTCCAGTGGTTCTGTAGTTAAGACACTATGAAGACACTTGCAAGATACAGGAGAGACAAACAGGACAATCAGCTGGTGTTGACAGCATGCTAGTACCATGTGTTGTACAGAGCTGTCTTATACATGAGATCAGGTGCTCTGCAGCAATACTAGAAACCAGCAACATATTTAAAGTAAAAATCAAAAGAAACAAAATACACACTCAGCCAAAAACCAACATACAATTCATTCTTATAACATAATTTTTCAGGTAATTAAGGAGTTATCATTTCTTTAAAAAAAAACCAAAAAAACCAAAAAAACCCCAAACCACTCTTCACTAATTCGCAGTTGTAACTGCCAGTCAATACCTGCCTTGAATATTGTCACTCAAAGCTGCTTGTCTTACTGGCTCAGGACGCTACTAGTAAATCCATTTACTTCTACTCTAGACAGATTAAAATAGAGTGACAGTCTTTATTTAGCTATTCCACACAGCTGAGAGGTATGATGGCAAGAGAGCAGAGGTGTCAGGAACAAAAATTACAGACACAGCTGCTGTGACCTACAGATGTGAACCATTGCCCAGTGGCAAGAGCCGTCAGCCGATGGTAGGGACCTGCTTTGTTAATCAGGCACTCTTCTTTGCATCTGGCTTATGACTCTTCCAAAATCAGTCATATCCTTAATTACTGAGCCTGCTTTCAACAATTGTTTCCTCAAATATTAGGATAAAATCTCCTTGCAAAACTCCGTGGATAAAAATCTCCTTGTAAATCTCATTACAAAGCATTAGGCACTCTGTTTTCTGAGAGAAGGGTTTTACTGTTGCCAAGTTCATCGGGTAATGGGAGAAATCAAACTGCCCAACAAGCTGACTTCCTCTCATGCATTAGGTCACTGGATTCCTCAAATGCAGTTTTAAGTTTAATTTTTTTTTGGTAGCATTGGTTAGGTTTGATTGGTATTTGCCACCTGAGATTAAATATGGAGCTAATTATAATGAAAAGAGCTAACTGTCAGCCAGCAACACATTAATAACATAGCAGCCAGTAATGTAATTTACTTGAATTCCCATCAAGATATCAGTAAGCCAAGCTTTTGAATAGAGTCCTTTAAGGAAGTTTTGTTTTGAAATATGTAATTTAAAAACAGGTCTATTGGTTGTGGGAAAGTTTAATGGTGGGGAATTCATGTCTTCAATACACTGGACTTGTAACTCCATAAATATTTAGTACTTTATTATTTTTATTATTAAAATATTTATGGAATAAATAAAAGTTGAAAGACTTATGATGATTTAGAGAATCTGTCCATATATGGCTCATCAGGTTGGCTGGTAACAAATGTTGTCATCTTTAAACAGCGGAGGCTTTATTGCTTGTTGTTCTTGCAAAATAAAATGTCACTCATTGAACCTTACTTGAACGGAAATATCTCAGGACAAACCTTGACCGTAGCTAAAGCTAATTCCTCTAGTTTCTTTGCAAAAAGGAACACATAGCCAGCAACTCCCCAGGAACATAACAAAAGATCCAGGTGCTGCAGAGGGAAAAAAACATCAAGGATAACAGGACAGAAAGTTTTGATAGAGGACAAGATCAGAAGGACATGTTTTTGTTGCAAGAGGTCTCATTTATCTGCGAGACCACTTAGGAACATGAAAAAGGAATAGCACGAAGACTGCACAAGCCACTGCAAAGGGATTTTGGGATACTTCAGAAGATTTATACTAAATTTTAGAAAGTACTCCAGAGTAAACAGAGAGGCAAGCATACAAAAGAACATCATCCATATAGCTCTCATTCAGTAAACATTGCTCTCAGTAATTAAATAAATAAATAAAATCCTCAGAGCTTACCTGCCTTCTGACAGTTGACCTCATATTCTTGGAAAGCATTAACTCAGGACTCTGTAAAAAGGTCAGCTGAAATAATATAAATCCTAATGCAATGTGTGTCAAGGAAAGAAACAGAGCTGCCTGCTACACCTCATAGGTGCATTAGCGCTCCCACAGCAAAGTACTGGGTGTAACACAGCAGGACTGCCAAACTGCCTAGCAAGAAACAAGTAGAGTTTGATGTATGGATGACACCTACTAAGAGGATTAACTTTTGCTGTCATTTTTCTAGGATATCACATATCATAATACAGTTGCAAGAATATCTACGTTTGCAGATGAAGTACTGGAGAGTGGTACACTGGTGAGAAATAGTGTTTGTGAAGAACAAGAAATTATTGCCACTGGTTTAACAAATAACTCAGGAACCACACAGAGTTACGGAAAGTCAGATGAAGAAAGTGATTACTTCTAAATATCTACAACTAAGTGCGAGATGACCCAGACCCTTAAACCTGCTGCCTCCCGAGAAGTCACACAGAAACATGCACCAGGATGGGATCAGGAAGTGCAGCCACATGTCTAAACATTACAGAGAAGCGATGCAGCAAGAGGAGAGCACTGTCACGCAGTACACAAGGAGATTATCAGAAAACCAGACAGCTGAGGCATGGCAGCACAGCTCCTGATGCCCTGTATGCGACTAACAGCTCTCCCTGACCATCCTTGCTGCTCACAAACAGATCCCTGTTTCCACTCCTAACGGCTCTTTGGCAGTCGGCTCTCCCAAGTGGCTCTGCAAGAGTGGGAAGAAGGGAAACATAGGATCTTTAAAAGTTTGAAAACATCAATAGAAAAAAAAAGCCACACACAAAAAAAAAAAAAAAAGAGAGAATGACTGACTCTAGTGTTCAATGGTCTTTAAGCTTCCCTTTGTCTGAATTCATAAATTGTCTGAATTATGAATTATTTAAAAAGTTCAAGCCAACCCTCTGCACTAGTTGCAGCTTCAGCATTATCTCAGCGGGTATCTACCCTGCAACACAGCAAATAGTATCTCTGTATGCAATTACTAGGCTGAACTCAAGCTTTTTTATATATATATAATTATTAAAAAAAAAAACAACATGAAACTTAAGGAGCAGTCGATTAAACTAATAAAAATTTACACACACAATGGATCCCCACAAAAATCCTATGTAAAATTTGCATTCTTTTCCAGATATTATAAAAAAAGACCTGCATGTTAGTTACATATTTTTTTCAAAACAGAACAGAAATCAAGTTTTGCTCTGTTTTGGGCTCCTTTGCAATGTTTGGGTAAATCTGCATGTCACAATCCCATAGACATAAAAGCCTTCAGGTACCATCAATACCCGCACTGTGGAAATACATTTTGCTTCTCTGTTTTTTTAATCCAAACTTGACAAACTTAAAAGCCATCACTACTTATCAAGAAGAATGGTCCAATAACAAGTTCTCTGCATTCACACTAAGATAAGGCACTTGCTGAGGCACTCAATGTAAGTTTTAAGTCTACCACAGACAACTGCAAACCAGCTTATAAATTAACTGTTTGTTTAGGTCACTTCAAACAAATCACATCTGTTCCTCTCAAGGTTATTTACATTTAATCTACATTTTGCTTCATTCTCTCTGCAGTGGCAGCTTGCCTAATTCCAGATGAATTATTGCTTCCATCTCTAAAATTTTTTGTTCCAAATAGGCTAAAAAAAAAAAAGAAAAGAAAAAGAAAAAAGAGCTATTTCCCAGTTTACTGCTTCACAAGAGATGCATAAGAATTCCCTGCTCTGGAGACAAACACACATCAGGACTGGAATACCACAAACAAAAAAACCCTGCATAAAAACCTCACTCAGTCTCTCTGTAAATCATAGGATTAAAATGGTTCCGTGCTTCACATTTAAGACAATGCTGCACCATATTTAGAATCAGAGAAAGCGCTGCAGAAACTGCAAAGGCAAAGCATGCTGTTCTTGTGATCCAGTTCTCTATCTCGTAAGACAATTTTAATAGTCAAAAGAGAACACGAATAAGGAACAGATGAGCCACTTGGCCTTTCCAAAAAAAACGAAAAGCAGGGGCTTGAAATGCTGCAGAGGAGGAACTTGATTTAGCACCGATAAGAGAAGACAGTCAAAGGTTACGTAGGAGGCACTCCTCTGAGGATTTGGGCGAAGCGGGGGCGGGGGCAGGAAGGGAGGGAACCAGACGAGGGGGAAAAGTCTGGGGTTCTTTCTTGACCTAGGACAGGAGGAGTTAAGCACATTCCACAGAAAACAATTTAGTGACAGCAGAAGGAGGTAATATTGGAGAAGTGGCTAAAACAACAAATGTATTTGTTGTGGACTCATTATCCCTTTTATACCTGATTCACCTCACACAGAAAAGTCACCTGTGATTACTTTGAAAATGTTTCTATTAAATTTCATACATACTAATGAGAGAAAAACGGACACTCTTGTCCTGTTACAGGAAAAACATGCACCGGGTAGGGAGGAGTGAACGACTGAGTTGAAAACTCCATAAAAGCTGCTTCAGGAAACTCAGGAACTTATGGTTTATAACACTTCTAAGGGAAGTACATGTTAAACCAGCATAAACTCTTACCAGTTGTAGGAAACTGTTGAACAAAAAGAGCTGGATAAACACTGACATTGAATGACAGGGGAAAAATGAACCCCATGAACCCTCAGCATTTACAGGCACAATTTTAGGCAGACAACTAGGATTTCTCCTACTCTCATTTTCCATCATAGGCACTCTCGTGTTCCAAAAGTTAAAGCAGGTACAGTGCCATCCAAGTGTTTCACCACAGCTCAGACACCCATCTTTGTAACACTGTAAATTCTTTGATTACGGAAAGCACATCCACACTAACTCATAAAAATATGAGCTCTTAGAGAACAAAGTTTTAATTATTTAAACTTCAATAGACAGCAGAACCTGAAGTTCACAGTATGCAGAGTGTCAATAACCTCAAACTGATGTCTACTGAAAACGTACACTTGAAATTCTGGTCCTTTTATCCATAGTGTCTTGTAGGAAAACTGGGAGACTGGTAAGTGATGAAGTAACGTAAAACCCCTGATTAAAAATAAAAGCGAGGTTTTAGTTCACTGTTCTAACTCTAAAGGCATACAGCAAGCTCCTACTGTTGTTACCAGAGAAAAATTTGAGAGAAGTTATTTTTCATAACCTTAAATACTCTACTATCCAAGCCCGTTCAAATGAAGAACAAAAGCTTTATAGTCCACATCTACAAGGCGATCAGGAAGCGCTGCACCAATGAGCGATCACAGCTACAACAAACAAGTAACACCACAAGCAGAGTTCCTGCTTAGTCTCAGATACTTGTGCTCAGCTCCTTGCTTTCCCTAAGCCCATTCCCTCCCCTACTCCAAAGCCATCCTGCCCATGGAACAGTTTCAGTCAAGTTTCAAAGCTCGGTAGAGGTCCCACACTAAGTATACGCCAGTAAGTCTCACCAAAGCTGTTCGATGGGTAGAAGCGACAAAGCCCACGCTTCTGTTGGGAAACAGCTGCTCTGAGCTCAGGTGCTTGTTTACCACCTGCCCTTTGGCAAGCTAAGTAAAACCAAACCGGTCACGGCATCCCACTTCTTTTTGACCAAATGGTAACTAGGGATCAAGGAAAGATCCCAACTACTGCAGAGCTGTTGGGAATGGTTTAGCAGAGACAGAGGAAAACTGACAATGGAGGGCTGGGGTAGGCACTGCAGATAGAGGGCTGGGAGGGAGAAGAGGGCCAGAGTCCTTCTGCTGGCAGAAGAGTAGGAAAAGCAGACAACCAGACAACTCCCCAAGAAACCAGGCTGACTAGTTCTGTTCCTCTTGGAACAATTTTTTCATTAGAGGACTGCCAAGAGAGCACATTTCATGCCATATAAAGGACACCCGTCCTTATAAACGAATATGACCAATACAGTGCAAAGCACCATATAAGAAGATAGATAAGCTTTCTACTCAAGCTGAGCATCTAGTTTTCCAATACATTTGTATCCAGTCTGAGCACTTCAACAGGAATTCTACTTATTTATAATAACAGAAAAGGTTCTCATTAAAGATCATAATATGCATGCTTGAGCTGAGACACTACCAGACAACCAAGTGCATCAAAAGCGGTTCAATTTTCTTTATTTTGAAATTCATGAGAGGCACATAAGCATAGTTAACTGTTACTAATGCTCTAAGCTGTTTTAATTTGCTGTTTCTTCTCTTGAAACAGTAACCCTCTTTTCCTACAGGAATGCTTCTTGCATGCTTAACATGCAAATGTACTTCAGTGCTGATAATTCAGCTTTTTCTGTAGTTTAAAATCAGAAGTTACCAACATACTGCTGATAATATCACCTTGCCATTGCTTGATTGCTACGGCATTAGCATTTTCAGAAGAGATTTCTCCTGGAGGAGGCAGATGGAATTACCTTCTCTCTGTTTATGCAACAGACACTTCAAATGGGAGCATTACAACAGATAACCATGTGCTTCTCATGTGGACTGTGCTTTGGGGAAATCAGAGCTGTCTCCCTACTGACAAGAGCTACTGCAGTCTCCTGGAACAGTAAGGAGTCAATTTGTACCATTAACATGAAGTTATGTATTCTAAATTACAAACTGCTTTTTTTTTGACAGGATTTTAGACGCATTAGACACTACACTGTATTAAAAAAGGCAAACCTTTCTGCAAGTAGATGCTATGATAAGAACACACAACTAGTTACTCCCGTAGCTTTCAAAATCACATTTTTCCATACTTTGCAGAGTTTGAGGCATGAAAACAGTCATACACCTACAAGAACAGTAAATCCATAAAACAAGCCATTCTCCTTACAACTCTCAGCCCAGAGAAGAGCCAGAATTGCGCTTTTCAGAACATACAGTTCTTGCTATAGAAGTAAAACCCTAACCTGAACAAGATTTTTATTTTTTTTAAATAAAACTAGCCAGTAGACCTTAGTTACGATCTGCAGACAACTCAGCCAAAGTTAACTTATTTCTCTTTTTCTGAGTGCAGACTGCACTACCAAATTCTACTAGTGTTTTATCAAAATGGTTGTCTGTAGGAAACAGGCTGGCTTCACCCACCAACTCCTACTACATGTGTCAAAACAGTGTCTTCTGACCATCCTCTAGCCAGTCTGTATTCCAGCCCATCACCTGCAAAAACATTTGGGATAGGTAATAAGATACAAGTCAGACATAAGTAAAAACGAACCACAAGAAAAGAGCTCCACTCATTTCTGAGCTTCTGAGGGATGTGGTAAGCAGACACAATCAGTCCAATTCACTAATAGCATAATACAGCCATTGTTTACAAATGCAATGTTAAAAGCAAAACATGTTTTGATAACAAGGAAGAACACATGAAATGTTTTTAAACCAGTGCAAAGCTATTTGACAATATCCCTTATGTATTTCTGGGTGTGCTTTCTTGCAAACAGAGCTCTGGACAAGTTATGTGTGAAAAGAAGAAATAATCTAGTAAGAAAGTGTTCATTCATATTTTTCTACTTAAAACTTTTTTAAAACATCTGAATGAGATGTTCCCTTGAGTCTTCTGCAGTTCCTTCAGTTACATGTGTTCACAGATTCTCTTCCACTCTGCTGACATTCCCTCAACTTCCACGCATTTGGTGAGAAAGGGCTATTTTCACCTTCCCAATTAGCTTAATAGCTAATTTACCTGATGGATCACAACTACGCAGCAACAGTGGTCTAAATAAGCCAGCGTTCACCAGCACACAACATCAATGCTTCAGCGAGATACAACAATGCTGGCAGTTTCCATGGGAGGAAAACAATAGACTAGCTCATGAATCTTCTTTCATCTTATCCACAACAGTCCTCCTCAGTGTTCACAACCAGTATATAACTAATATAATTTAGGGTTATAGAAGAGTCATAACCAAGTAAATACATACTAGCGGTGAATTACAGAGTAAAACTGAGTCTGTCAGACACCAAAAGGAAGACATTGAGCAATATGTGAGCAGCCCGGCAGAGGGGGGTGGGGCAAGCAGCACAGGGAAGCAAAACTGAAAGGAAAAGGGTGATGAGATGAAAGCAGCAACCCCAACTTTGCTGTACCATCTTCTACTTGATTATTAGGAATCTTTTACGATACTACATTAAGCTTGGCTTCCTACTTGATCTACTAACTGAATACATATGTTTAACCTTTAATACACGAGGAGAGACTAAAAGGAGAAAAAACACAAACAGGAAGAAATAGTTGGGGGAATGAAGGCTTTATCTCTTCCTGCTTCCTTGTTAGCTCACATCTTAACAGTTATCAAATCTTTAAGAATAACCTTTGAAAAACACTGGGGGGGGGGGTTGTTCAATTTCTCTTTTACTCTCAGTATTTACTCAAAAATTTCTATTGTGTCTCCTCTTTTCTAAAGCTTCCCTTCCTCCAGCTGTCTTTCCTTTTCCCATGCACACATCAGCTGCACATCACGCCCTTTGCCAAAGCCACAGAAACACAACAAGCAATATACCCTGCTTCTACACCCACTGTTATGTGAACGTCTGCAGGGACCAGCAACACCTCATTCACTGGCAGTGTGCTAACAGCACATCCTTGCTCTTCTTCATAGTACATAGTGCAGTATTTCTCAGACCAAAATAAAACATAGGGAACACTGGGAGAAAGTAAACCTACCTGCCAAGAGAAACAGAAAATCCTGTGTTTTTCTATAAAGACTCTCTATGCTGGTTTGAATTCAACTGCAGTGTATAAGAAAAGAACACAAAGGAAAAAAACAAAACAAAACAAAACCCAAACCACCCAAACACAAATCCCCTTTCCTCTGCCTTGATGAGGTGGCCTTTTACCAAGAGTGTAAACAAAATTCCAACGGGTTAAAAACAAACAAATGAAACCCTCAAAACCCCAAACTTAAAACAGACAAAACTCACAGAAAAATAAAATCCTTGGTCACCAAGTACGATTTAGACAGGTAACAACTGTAAAATTCAGCGACAGCAATAAAAAACAGTAAGTAATTTTCTTATTAAATGACCACTTTTTCCTAATAGTCTGTTTGTGCAGACATTAAGAATAAAGCTGATTTGTGAGCAAAAAGTGCCAGATGTCTAGAAACAAGATTTATAGATGTGAAAGTTCTTGCATAAACAGGAGCCAACCCTTTCAATAATTTTCATACAAATGAAACTCTAATGAACTCAGAAGGCAGCTTCTCTGTGCCTGAGAAGGAGAAATTATCCGCCAGCACCCAGCCCTGACCGACTCTATGATCAAGACAGAGAGCTGGGGCTTGGAAAGTTGGTGTTCTGTTCTCAGTTCAGCCAGAGACCACCTGTGCGACCCTGGGCAAGTCTCTTAATCTCTGAGTTTTTGTTCTTTGCTTATTGTCCTCCTGGTCAGACTGTAATGGCTACCGAAAACCTTCAGGTCACATCCGAGTCTATAACCTCACACAGACCCTCTCAGACTACTGCAAAAACTACCCATGCCCCAGACCTCCAGTATTAGAGATTGCCTAAAATTTCATTCCAGGTGTTTATAGTTTTAAGCATGATTGTCCCAGAAAGCCAGTACTATTTACTCACACAGACCACTAAACCATAGCATGGCAAGTTTGGATACACTGACATATCTGCAACTCTCTCATGTCTATGTTTCATGTAATATTTCAACAAGCATTCTTTTACAACTATATTTCTACTATTTTAAGTCCAAATAACTTTTTGCCTGTGATTTATGTTCCAGTCCACGTACATAGAGCTAACACAAAAGGCTATGAAATACCACTGGCATTCAGAAAAGTTATCCAAAAACACAAGTCCTGCAGATAAAAAGTAACTTGATTATTTCTAATAGAAGGATGTATTTACAATTTTGCCCAGACAGAAAGCACATGCAAGCCTTTTATTTCTAGCTAGAGATATCAGAGTACGTATTTTACACAAATACGAAGAAATAACGAGGACCTACAAACACTAGATAGACCTATACGTAGCTTAAAATAGTTCTTCATACTTCTGTTTTGCCTTTTTTTCCTTTTCACTTCAGTTTCCTTACTTAAACATGCCGAACGCTCAGTAACGTGGTTCCTAAGTTTTCCTACGCTGCTTCCAAGTTTTACCAAGTCTGACAAACACTGTGCATCACCGTGCCGCTCCATGCACCCTGCCCGGAGACAGCCAACATCCTCCTGATCTGAAGTTTCCTCCTGAAGACAGAAAAGGGTAAATATCATCCTGATCGGCACCCTCTGCAAAGTCAGATTTACATAACGCTGAGCCCTTGCATCCAGAAAGCCTTGATGTGGCCTGAGAGAACCCCATAAGCCCTAAATCCTTTCCCCTGCCCGCTTAAGCGGGATGTTTTCAGTCTCATTATGCTTCAATGACACTGGGCTTCTTAATTAGAAGGGGGGGGGGGGGAAGGATAAACACACTCACAAGGTGGTCAAGGAGTTATTTGATACATCAGGAACACAGATTAACAACATAAGAATAGAAAGAGGAAACTTCTTACGCGGAGCCATGGGGGGCAGGGATCCCCCGAGAGACTCCCCCTCTCGGGGGGTCCCTGCCCCTTACCGCCTCCCTGAGGGGCCTGACCCCAGACAAAGCGCCCCGGCTCCCCCGTCTGGGCCTCCTCTCCTCCGTCCCCGTCCCTCGCTTCTCCGCAGGCGACCCCGGGCCAGGACCCCGCCGCCATGAGGCGCCGGAGGGCGGGCTCCCGCCGTCCTCGCCCGGCGGCCCCGGGAAGGTGCCTGAGGTGGGGGGACAACAGGTAAACCCGTCCCCGGAGGGAGAGCCTGAGGGGAAGCGGGGGGGTGTCTCCTCTCTCCCTCTCCCTGTTCTCCTCAGAGAAGGAAAGCCTGAGGCGGGCGGAGGGAAAGGAAACCCCGCCGGAGCGCAGGGGAAAAGGGTGGTGAGGGGTCCCCCCCCGCCCGGCCGGCAGCTCCCGGCGCCCGCGACCCTCCCGGTCCACTCACACACACAGAGCTCCACCACATAGGCGTAGTAGGACCAGGCCACAACCAGGGCGATGAAGGCCACGGGCACCCAGGCCAACGCCTTCTGGCAACACTTGAGGACGTGGGACGGCGCCATCTTCCCTGCCGGGCCGCCGCAGGAGGCATCGGCGCCGGCGCTACAACGGGCGGCGGCGGCGGCTGCAGCTACGGCCGCCGCTGCGGAGCCGGTCCCGGTCGGGCGGGCGGGCAGGCCCTGGGCGGGCCGCAGTGGGCGGGAGAGGGGCGGCCCCGGCGTCCGCCACCGCCTCCTTCCCGCGGGCGCCGAAACGCCTCAGCGACCCGCCGCCCTCCACCGACTCCCTTCGCCGGGAGGGAGGCGAGCGGGTCCCGCTCTCGCAGGAGGCGTCGGTCATGGGGGTTTCACCCGGCACCGGCGGGGCCGTTTCTGGGCGGGATCCTCCCCCAGCCATAAAAAATTGTCTTAAAGCTCAACGTTGCTCTTTTGCGGTCGGTCGGTGCCGGCTATCCTGGGCACAGAGGCGCCGGGACGGGTGCGGGCAGCCATACCCGGGGACTTGCCGGGCTGTTTACCTCCTCCTGCTCGCCACGTCCGTGCACTTACAGGGCTCAAATAGCTTGTTGGATGCAGCAATGTTTATTTAGAAATAACTTGCTGTACTGCTTTCTGAACTTCAGTTAATGCCTGACAACAGCGGGCGGCACCGCGACCCTCCGCAAAGGCGTCGCCACGGGCGGTGCTCTGCGGGGCTGGTCCCCTTTCACACGGAGATTGTGAACGCGGGACGTTTCTGTCCTCGCTGTAACGTTGCTGTCGCCCGCGGTTGGACCGGCCCCGTGGCACGACCCAAATCCCTATTTCTTTCCCAAATCGGAGGGCGCCAGCGCTGTGCGCCCTCCCCTCGGGCGGCGGCGGCGGCTCCCGCGGGGCTGCGGCGCCACCTGGCGGCGGCGGGAGGCGGCGGCGGGGCCGCGGGCTGCGGCGGAGCCGGGGGGCGCTGGAAGGTAAACCCCACAGGGCGAGGGATAAGGCTTGGACAGCTGTTGTGGTTCGAGGAACCCACAACAGTTTATTGACGTTTAGACAATTATTCTCTCAGCCGATAACCCTTCCCCACCCGAGAAGGTGAACCGGGAAAAAAACAAGGAAACCTGCGGGCTGAAATATAAACAGATTTAGTGGAATAATACTAAATGCTTAACATTAGTAACACTAAAGAACCAATATTGATCCCAATACCAATATAAAATACACGAGGATTATGCTCAGCCCGTTGTATGAGCAGGAAGCTGTGCACTCCCAGCAGGGGACAGCAAACATCAGACACTGCGAGCGCTGCGGCTCCGGGAGGAAGGGAAGGGCTCAGGGCTCCGGCACCAGGGCAAGAAGTTCTCAGGATTGCAGCCATCAAGGAAGAGAGAAAACTCCTCAGCAAACTTTCTAATTTATATTGAATGTGACATTCGTAGTATGAAATAATCCTGCCGGCCAGTTTGGTTCAAGTGCCCAAGTCTCGCTCCTCCTCATCCCCACACCTGGCTAGCTCAAAACACTGAGACCTTGAAACCCACATACCATAGCTGGCTATAAAGTAAATATTTTCACAAATTCAGATGTTAGAGTCTTCTAAAAATGCAGTTTTCCCAAGCATTAGAAGAGACCTTACTGAAAAGTAAAATTACTGAAAAAGAAATTAATTCTGTGTTGCTCAAACCAGGACAACAGCCCAGAAGTGTGGGACAGGGAGGGGGGTGCCCCAAAAGGAGAAGGCTTGGAAAAAACAGCAAAGGGGGGTGGCTGGTGTAGGTGGGCAGAACCTGGATTTTGGGACCACGTAGTCCTTTCGAGTATGGAGAGGCTGAGTGGGTGGTAACGGCGATAGGATTGCCTTGACAGAAGGCACAGGCAATTATTATGGCCTTGCCTGCTGATGAGATGATGGAAAAAATACTAAGACGAGTGATCAGGAATTCAGAAGACCATGAGCCTGAAACAGCTAACAGGGAGGGGACGCCCTGGGCAAATGCTCAAGCGGCAGCAGCCTGTACATGTGGGAATGTGCCTGTGTGTGTTCATCCAGGTATTGGAGCAGAGCAAGGAACCAGTGACCTCTGATCTTGACTAGTGCAGAGCAACTGTGAAGTGGGCAAATGTGCCCAGGGACCATAGAAAGATGGAATGGAATGGGATGGAATAGAATAGAATAGAATAGTTTTGGTTGAAAGGGACTTACAATGGCCATCTAGTCCAACTGCCTGACCAATTTAGGGCTGACCAAGTTAAAGCATGTTCTTAAGGGCATTGTCCAAATGCCTCTTAAAGACTGTCAGGCTTGGGGCATCGACCACCTCTCTAGGAAGCCTGTTACAGTGTTTGACCACCCGCTTGGTAAAAAAATCATAGAATCATAGAATCTTTATGGTTGGAAAGGACCTTTGAGATCATCGAGTCCAACCATACACACACACACACACACACACAAAAACCCAACCAAATAAAAAACCCCAACAACCTACAATCTCTGCCACTAGAGCATGCCCTGAAGTGCCAAATCTGCACGTTTCTTAAATACCTCTAGGGATGGTGACTCAACCACCTCCCTGGGCAGGCTGTTCCAGTGCCTGACCACTCTTTCAGTAAAGTAACTCTTCCTAATATCTAACCTAAACCTCCCCTGCCGCAACTTCAGACCATTTCCTCTGGTCCTGTCATTATTCACTTGGGAGAAGAGGCCAACACCCACCTCTCTCCAACCTCCTTTCAGGTAGTTGTAGAGGGCAATGAGGTCTCCCCTCAGCCTCCTCTTCTCCAAGCTAAACATGCCCAGCTCCCTCAGCCTCTCCTCATATGACCTGGTCTCCAGACCCCTCACCAGCCTGGTAGCTCTCCTCTGGACACGCTCCAGCACTTCAATGTCCCTCTTGTACAGGGGGGCCCAGAACTGGACACAGTACTCGAGGTGAGGCCTCACCAGTGCTGAGTACAGAGGCACAATCACTTCCCTGCTGCTGCTGGCCACGCTATTCCTGATACAAGCCAGAATGCTGTTGGCCTTCTTGGCCAACAGCATTCCTAATCTTGGCCAAATGCTTCCTAATGTCCAGTTTGAACCTCTCCTGGTGCAGCTTTGAGCCATTCCCATGTGTCCTATCACTGGATACCAGGGAGAAGAGCTCAGCACCTCCCTCTCTGCTTCCCCTTTCAGGAAGCTGTGGAGAGCAAGGAGGTCACCCCTCAGCCATCTTTTCTCCAAACTAGACAAGCCAAAAATTCTCAGCCACTCCTCATAGGATGTGCCTTCCAGCCCTGTCACCAGCTCCGTTGCCCTCTGGACGCATTCAAGGACCTTCTCATCCTTCTTAAATGGTGGGGCCCAGAACTGCACAGTGCTCAAGGTGAGGCCGCACCAATGCTGAATACAGCAGAATGATCACCTCTCTTGAGGGGCTGGTCATACTGTGTTTGATGCACCCCAGGATGAGGTTTGCCCTCTTGGCTGCCAGGGCTCACTGCTGGCTCCTGTCGAGCTGCTGCCAACCAGCACCCCCAGACCCCTTTCTGCAGGGCTGCTCTCCAGCCACTCCTCTCCCAATTTATACTTGTGCCCAGTGTTACTCTGTCCCAGGAGCAGAATCCGCCATTTGCTTTTGTTCAGTTTGGGATCAACTCTAGGCATATGGGCATGCTAGAACATGGGAGCACTTACAGGATCAGGGAGTTACAAAACTGTACTGTTTACAGTTACAAAACTGTTAAAGAAAGGGATTCAGGAGAGGGAGAGAGCTGATGGGACAGCTTGGGCTGGCCCATTCCTAATGGAAATGGCTGGGGGAGGATAAAGCTGGAAGTCCTGGGAGGACTGACTGGTTACATGGATGGCATCTTAGTTATGGGGACTAGTCACTCGAAGAACTACCAACAAGGACTGAGCAGTTTGGATTTAATGTGAGCTAGGAAAACCTTGGGCTGATGTGCTGGTTAGAACATCAGGGATATTGTTAAAGTATTACAGCTTCTCTAATCTTCATTCTGTTTGATAAAGGTGTAAAAACATGCAATAGCTGCTGGCATGGGCTTTCCATCAAGATCTCAAGGGAGTTTTAACACAGCCTCAAGACAACGGGAACAGATTTAAATGCTCGGTGTCCTACTGATTAATATTTTTTAATACTTCTCTCAGAAGTAACATATTTTACCTTTGAAGGGGTGTGGAATGAACAAAAAAATAGAACAAATGAATTATTTTTTTGGATGGGAGCACAATGTGGGACGGGTGCAGAAGCTGCATGGAGTCTGCATGGTACCTTTGCAACCAAAGTGATACAGCCTATATATGCTGCAGGTTAGTTTGGGACACTGAGCATATCCAAACAAAACCTGGTATTAATCCTGTAAATTATAGAATGAAATTAGGAAGGGCAGAAATATGGGATAAAATATGGAATGTCAGAAATTAATTATTCTGGACTACGTTCAGAGTGTACCTCTTCCGTACTGCCTGCCTGGCAAAACTTGCCTGGCATACTGGTTGCCTGGCAAACATCATGGAAGCAATACAGAAGGTACGGGCACAGCTGACATTTAACAGCCCTAAATGCATTTGATGTTGATATGCTCACAGTTAAACTCAGGAAGGTGGGGACAGGAGGGAGGCGGCATTTTGAATCCCATACAAACTAATTCAGTAACAAACTTGGGGTGGTTATCTGATGCAGTAACAAACAATAACCACCTGGCATAGCCAAAAGTGGCACATGGCAAAAGGGGACTGCCAATTTAATGGAAAATACCTCCGAGGCATTCAATTGAACAGTATCTCTGGCTATTTCTCTGCTTGTACCAAGCACAACTGCAGGCAACTGAAACTGTGGTTCCAGACATAGAAAAAATGGGGAAAGGTAAGAAAAATGGAGAGCGAACTTCTGACAGTAGGAGTGTGAATGCCTCCACGCTGCAGGGATGCTGAGACCAGGAGACCAGCAGAGCCCCCTTGGCCAGCCCCATCCGCTCCCTGCCCAAACGACTTGGTGTGGGAGGCTGGAGCGAGGAGGTGTGGGCTTCTGCCCTGACACTGAGCAGCGGGGAGGCAAGGGGATTGTAATGCAGCATCACTGGGTGTAATCTGCAAGTTCTAAGAATGGTAATTAGCTTTACAGCTGGGTGTGCTTTTCGTCATTTAATCGCTGTGTTAGTTTCTTAGTAGTGTATTCACAGAATCAGAATCACAGAATGGTCGGGGTTGGAAGGGACCTCTGGAGATCATCTAGTCCAACCCCCCTGCCAGAGCAGGGTCACCCAGAGCAGGTTGCACAGGAACGCGTCCAGGCGGGTTTTGAATGTCTCCAGAGAAGGAGACTCCACCACCTCTCTGGGCAGCCTGTTCCAGTGCTCTGCCACCCTCAGGGTAAAGAAGTTCCTCCTCATGTTGAGATGGAATTTCCTGTGTGAATTCAGTGAATAAACATTGTACTCTTGCAGTCTAATGGGAAGGGAGCTGGACCTGGGAAGCAAAGCTACAAACAGCTTTTTCCAGGCTTGTGCTGTGTGTGGCTGCTGTTACTGAGCACTGACCCTCCGCAGCCCCCGCTCCCAACAACTTTCCTAACAAAATCCCCTCACCCTTCACAACAGGCACAATTCCTAACATGAAGACTAAGCAGCACAGCTGTGAATAAAAATAGGCTTAACTAGCAAACGATTCACCGTGCTAGGGAAGATGTGAGGAGATCCAGCATGACCCTCCCTATCCCACCCTTCCTTGCTGATGCTGACTCTGGCTTCACCCGCCGGGGTATCGTCAGGGCCACGTGTGTGTTGACACGACTGACAGTACTGAGCCGCAGGAACAGCCACCCAGCATGGTTTGGAAGGAGTCAACGCTGCCAAAGCTGGAAGCCGTGACACAGCCAGTATTTCTGTTCTGGGTCAGAGAGATGCCTTGGGTGGAACAGAAAGCTGGTGACAGCTGCATAAACCTAGGATGGGATGGATGATTTTTGACCAGCTATTGTCCAGTGACATTTCTGTGTAGCGTTTCCAGACTGGCAGGAATTGAAGTGAAACTGAATTAAACAAGGACAATGTCAAGGTTGTGAGGTGGCAGAGAGAGACTAGTCGTCCCAGATAGTCCCCCCCTTACCGCGGAGTTACGCTGCACGGGGAGCCCCACGGCACAGCTGGCAGGAACAAACATCTTCCACTTCTCAAAGCCATCTGGGACATCTCTTCAAGGACTTCTTGAGCAGAAACCAGCTCCTTGACTAGGTGCCAAGCAGGACAGAAGAAAGCTCTGCTAGAAATCACTGAGCACCTGTTTGGCTTCAAACGGCCGTGCTGCAGGTCGTGGGGAGGGACAAGCGATGACACTTGGGAGCAGACACTGGGAAGCCGAACAGCAACTGAGAATGCCGTGTCATGGGAATGGCTGCTCACCTCACTCACGTCTGATCCTGAAACTGCCAAATAGCAAAAAAACCCCCCAAAACGAAGTGTCCCCAGTCCATTTTCACATTTCACATCTCCATTTCTGGCTGCTTTAGCCACAGAAAGAACTCCAGAAGTGAAACATTTCCCCCTGCAGCCTCAGCACTGGTTAGGGTCTACTGCACAGTCTTCCAGATGTTTGTTGGTTTATTTGCAATATATAGTTTGTGCAGGTTGGCAGGAACAGGTGGCAAAATTTACTGCATTGTAAATTACTGTATCATCCCTTTCAACTTTTTTTTTTCATTAAAAATACAGCTGTCAACATCTGTTATGCATTTGGAAAGGTGTCTTAGGGCAAGACAGCGCAAACACTCCAGTTCTTCAGAATTTCTCTCTATACTATTTAGACCTCACAATCTACGATGATTTAATCTCCATTTTGCTTCTGTATTTTTTCCTCTCAGAGTATCTCATCTTAAATTCCAGGAACAATCCATCCCCAGGCATCCCAACAGCCCTTTAAATAGAAACTGATGCAAAATGATAATTTGTCTCATTAGGAATCTCATTTGCTCCTCGTACTATCATCAGATGAATCAGTTTTTTGGAGGCTTCATGTTTCTGATATACACATAAAACCAACTGAGATTGTATGCACCAACTGTGAGTGATTAGTTGCCCTTGTTTCCATTAGGTCAAGTTTCTAAATTGTGAGGACACTCTTTAGCTCAAACAGCATCTTGAAAAATTTCATTTCAGCCACATTGATTTATTCCTTGCTTTCCTAGTGTCCTTTTGTTCATGTCTCTGAAATTCTGATTTCTTCTAATAGCATTTAAAAGAGCTATATTTCTTTTAACTTCAGAACCAGTCATTTAATTAGTCCCCTTTTCTTTTGAAATTTCTAAAGATTAGAGGCAAAGCATCACATTTTGCTATCCTTCCTTTTCAACAGTGAATTTCTTCATCTGTCCTGTGACTCAGCTACAGTTGCTCTAGGAATTACCTTCTGTGCATTATTTAAGAGAGGTACACAACATTTGTAGTAATGTTCACTCATTCTAATAGTATCAATTTCAAAGTAGGTTAAAGCACTGTAAGATGCCACATAATTAGAAAAAACCAAACACCTTTATCCTGAAAAAAAGAGGAGAATTTTAAACCACTTCATTGACAAGTCTTAAAAATTATTTGTTTTCTTGGGGGTGATTTAGAGCTACTACTTGACCCATGGAGAAACAGTAAACCTGATAAATTCCCCTAAAGCAGTGGACCTGAGGCAGAGAGCATTGCAGTACAACACCCCTGTAGTACTTCCTCTCCCCAGAAAATTGCTCGTTGGATGGTTCTGATTTCAGAATCTACTTCCTTTAGGTCCAAATTCATAAAAGTTTTAAAACAGCTCCTCTCTAAGAGTTTTCACCCTTCACATAAAATAGCGTATCAATTTAACAAAAAATGTCCAAACGCAAGTACTTGTATTCAGGGGCCATTAAAGGTGATGAAAAAAGCTGGCAGTCACAAAGCACAAGTTTAGTCCAATGAAGCTCATCTTCTGTGCCCCCTTTGCAGTTCATGGAGAAAGGCCAGGTCCTCCAGAGGATGTTTCGGAGCAGCTAGCTGGTCTCTAAAATCACAGGAGAAAAAAACTCCAACTATTTATCTACATTGACTGCAGAATATCCCATCTGCACAAATTTTCAAATCTGTGTGTCTGAAACGGGGCCGACACAAATCCTGTGTTTTGCAAGGTGCGGCGGCCGTGCTCCCCAAGCCTGTTGCCTTCCATCTTACTTCCACCACCTGGTCAGTGTGGAAGGCGGGCTGAAGAGGAATGGACAAGCTTCACATTGGGTATATGGGTGTGGAAAACCACGGCTTTTTGCTTTTCGGGGAATGAGGCGTTCTTTCTGAACCCGCGCAGGTGGGTGCAGTGTTAAGAGCTTCCCTTTTGGGGCCGGTGTGCAGGAGCAGCATCGTGGCTCCTGAGGACGGCCAGCAGAGCTCTGCGCTTGGGCACTCCAGTTAATGAACTGAAAACATTATTAACTAAGCCAATACCAGCCTAACGGGAAATCTGTCTCCACATATGTTGCATAATTTTTATATTATTGAACCAACTAGGAATTGTTTAATCAACAAAGCCAGCGGGGAACCTTCAAATAGCAGGAGACTGAAGAAACGTGCACTCGTTTGCCAATTAATTTTGTGAATGCTGAAGCCTCTCCAGTTTCCTGTCCTGAACAAGGCTTTCCACTTTTCCTTGGGTGACATCTTCAGTTTCTCTAGGAGGGATTTCTGTGCTCAGCTGGGGACAACAGGGTGCGTCTACGTCCACCAGTTTCATCTTCATGCTCCCCTCGTCACTGGCTGCATTACAGGAGCTGTTGCTCGTTCAGCTTGGATCTCACTAATAACGACCACAACATCCATTCGACATGTATCTTCTATTCAGGAGGACTAAAGATTTTTTCTGTATTGGAGTGGTTTGCTGACCCAGCTGCGTTTTACAGGACAGATTAAATCTGAAGGCACAGGACATGCTTGCACTCTCCTACGAGAACTCTTGCATGAGAAGAAAACTGTATTTTTAAATTCTGATGTACATTCATTGATCCATTTCTATGCTTAAGTCAAAGTATGGTCAATATGCCTGAATTTTAAAATACTTCCTCTAAATACCTGGGTTTGTTCCTATTCTAGCCCTTTCTTGGGCAGTGATCTTTTTTGTTATACGCACTGGACATGTGAAGTGCCATGAAACCATAATCCATGGCCTGACTTGTTCTTCGTATTATCTCATCTCTGCTTTCTAGATAACTCAAGTGTAATCTGTAAACTCATCAGAGCCGAGACACGGTCTGATTTCTACACCCAAAATTCCACCAGCTCTGAGACACCTTGGAGTCCAGAGACAAAACATTTATAATTCCTAAAATTATAAAAAAACTTTATGTATTCTCCACCGACAGCTTGAAATTAGGAAGGACCATACTGTTCACCCTTTTAATAACACCTGGCTCAACAGACAAGCCAACACACCCTGACGACACTCGAGTTCAGATCAGGCACTGGCATGTTTGCAGGCACGATGGGTGGCAACCTGTCTGAACCCTGAAAGCAGACAATGAACTGGAGGATAGTCATGTAATATCACGATAAAACTTTTCTTTTTCAGTTCTTATATGCAGAATATGTACTCCTCATTGTTGCGTATTTTTTTAAAACATACCAACTTAGTTTGACTCCAGAGGGAGTTTTGCTTTTAGAAGGAGGCTTGCACACATTGAGACACCAACATTAATTTCTAAAAAATACCAATGAGTTTCTCTTAGTTATAGTATATCACACTGCATTTTTGCCTTTGCTTCTTTTAGAAATGAAGAATAAACGTTCTGAAACAATTATCTTAAACTAAACAAACTGAAAGAACTTCTACATTGCAAAAATTTTACATTTTACTTTTTACAAGTGTTGTTATGGGGATACAACTACAAATCTGTAAATGAGTTTTATGTTATAAATGACTTGTACTCGCTCTTATGTATCCCTTTGAAATATGTTAAATCAATTTTTGAGACTTCTGCAATGTGCAACATATTCATCTTTATTCCACATAACATTCAGACGCAATGTTGGAAATTTTTTAAAAATTCAATTTTATTTAGTTTTTATATATATTTCTGTTTAGGAAGATTTGGGAACCCTTTAGGAAGGGTTCCTAACATTATAAAAGTCATAATTAATAAGTTTAACTGATAGATTGGCAGTTGGCATAAACTTTTAACTAAATTGTGATGAGTAATGCTGACAGACAGATTGCAAATACCATAAAGTTACCAAAAAGAAATACAACATGTAATGCTAAAGCTACTATGTATTCCTTAAAAGACAAGGTCAATCTAAACACTTACGTAAACAGCTCTTTCAATCTAAGATATTTGATATGAGAAATTATTTTAAGACTGTTTCGTAAAGCCTTTAAGTTAAGACAAAAATAGGCTACAGATTAAACGCAGAGTCTGATTCTTCAAGCCTGATGGACAAGTCTTCCCTGGCCTTCAAAGGAGCTCCCTCCTGGCTGTACTTTCAGGATAACTTCTTCTGAAAATGTTTTGCAGCTGTATTTTAATTCCTAATCAATCATTTAATTTTTTTTTAACATATAGACACAAAGTTCATCTAAAATTAAGCATATCTGTTTTCTTTTTCCTCTGAACTTGACACCAAAGCTTTTGTTAAAAAAAAAAAAAACTTGAAATCCCATTTTTAGTAATTTGCTGCCGAAAGCAGATACTGCCGATTGCACGAACCCAGATACAAATGAGCAATGAGGAATTGCTTGTAACTTCTAGATACACTAAAGCTAAATGAATTGATTTTTTCCAAAAGAAAACCAAACAGCTTGTAAGAAGCAAGTCATTCGTAAACAAAAGAAACCACAAAAGCAATAAAGAACGTTATAAACCTATTAACATCACACAGCATAAAATGTTAAAGAATAATCTCCATTCCAAAGTAAAAACAATTTGCCAAAATTTTAACAGCAACAAGTAAGAGGCAGCCTTGCATTTAAAGCCAGAGCTGGAACAAAGCACACTTTGGGTGAACACATATGTGCCTTGCGCGATTGAGTCCTTCGCTATTTGGTGACGCGAAGCCGGCTGCGGTACTTTGATGCCAGTCCCACCGCCCCACGTTTGCTCCCGTTAGCTATCTCTTGCTCGTAGCTCTTGTCACTAGAAGACGCAAGCGACTTCCAAACGCACAAAGCAAACCAGCTATCCAATTGCCTGCTGCTCAAACTGTGAGTTCAGTTTGAGGGGGGGAGGCTGAGGCGTTTACTACATTTTATTTCATTCTGATAGTTTCCTGGGGAAGTCAGCACTGGCCAGGCACTGGAACAGCCTGCCCAGGGAGGTGGTTGAGTCACCATCCCTAGACGTGTTTAAGAAACGTCTAGATTTGGCGGTTCAGGGCATGCTCTAGTGGCAGCGATTGTAGGTTGGTTGGTTGGACTCGATGATTTCAAAGGTCCTTTCCAGCCATGAAGATTCTGTGATTCTATGATTCTAAGTAAAGGGACCCTTGGTGGTCACCAGTGCCTGATTTTCTAGAGTCTCAGGACGCCCACATGCTCTTGTTCTGCTGGGCGACTCTGGGTGCATGTCCACAGATGACAACAATACAAACATTTTCTCTTTAACACAATTTAAATTAAAGCTCCCAGTGAAGACCGCGGAGGGAAGAGCAGCAGGCAGGCACACGCTGCTGCTTTGCTAGCTTCTCACTCTACTTCCCTACAAGACCACCCTGCCAAGGCTCGGGTGGGAGGACTCCTCATCAGCACAAGCCCGCTTGATGGCTCCTGACATACCAAACAGATTCTCTGTAATCTCAGTACTGCTTAGGTGGTACCGTCTTTATGGTTTCCTAACACAGTCTCTCCTGTTCCTCATATGAGTGTTATCCACTATCATGGAAGTTTCCTTCTTCTCAAGGCTCCCCGCACTAAACCCCGAAGAAATTACAACAAAACACCACCTGTTGAGCTTATATCCAACTTTGAGAATAACACAGCTAGTGTCATGCTTAAAAGGGACGGATACTTCCTCACAGAGCGGTGAGATTTCTTGTTTGTTTTTCTTGAGAATTTCCCCAGTCCACCTTTTGAGTCTGTTATCATGAACCTGTCTTGAAAAGTTAAGCTTTCACCCCAGCCAAGTCAAGTCAGACGACTGGGAGAGGAAAAGAGGAAGAACCTTGAGAGCTTTACAGATAAGTCTATCTCCTATTTATAGTGGGCAACCAGGAAGACTGATGTGGACCTGGGACTATTGACTCCTAAGGTTGTAAGAAAGAAAAAACACGTAACATGCATACCTGTGCATACACACATGCACACTATGGTGCAGTTAAAAAATGTTCATCTATAATTGCTAAATATTAATTTTGATCTGTTTCTTGGTTTACTGTTTCAGATCTTACACCTAACTTTGCATTTTGGAGTAATAAACATTTTTATTTACCTTTTCATTGGACTTCTTATACCCCCAACACTTACTATAACCTTAAGTTCCTGAGATACTGCAGCATTCCCTGTCACAACTCACAACCTTTAGCAAGATAAAGCAACTATTTGTTACACATTCACCTTCTGCAATACAATTAAAGCAAAATAGTTATGACCCAAATTGTAGCTACTGCCGTTTATGATAAAATGAAGGTTTTTGCTTGTCATTATACTATTTTTCGAAGAGGTCTAAGAGACTCAATGCACAATCAACAAATCAATGTACAACTTTTAAAGCCTGTATCAAGAGTCTTGTATTTCCAGTTTAATATTATCATGGTGAAGGTAGACAAACCAGGCATCCATACAGGATCTCGTGGAATCATCCACCAGGAACTCGCACACGAGCAGTTCACAGAAATGAGGGCACGAACCATGTGAATTTTCCTTTTTGATCTAGGACAACTTGATTTGCATGGATTGTGCAAGTGGTTTCGCCTTTTGGACCTCTACCCTTGTCAGGGAAAGAGAACTGCTGTGTTAGTGGCTGAGTGAGATGATGTCCACTCTTCCAACAGGAGATGATATTGGTGTGACGTTCCTGCCAGTGGCCACTATTAAATCCCGCGTACTGCGTATGCTGCGGCGCAGGGTCAGACTCCACAGAGGAGTAAACAACACTGTTCCCTAGAACAAGAGTACTTCTGTATGGAGGTCAAAAGTGATAACAGTTCTGTAAACAAAACTGATTGCACTAGAACGATACAAAATTATTGCATTACAATCTGGGTTAACTAAAGTTTAACTATAGTGAAAAAAACAAGAGTATTTTTGATTCAGCTATTATGTAAACAGGACAGACAAACCCTACTAAATAACATTTATAGCAAAAGAACAACGAACTGCTTTAAAAAGGACTTTTCCCAGTTTGCTTCCATACTTCTTTGGCTCCTTTAATGCTTTCTCTTTTCACACACTTCCAGTAACCTTGAATGCCTTGCTGTTGCGGTACCTGTTAATAAAGTACAAGTACATTTAGCACCTACACAAAAAAGACTCTTATTCCCAGACTGTGTAAATATAATATGTAATGCAATGCTGCTGCTCCCATAGTTCATATGTATAATAACAAGTTTTTGGTGGCTGCACTCCTCCCCAGATTCCTAAGCAGTATGGAATCTTCAGTTTAAAATATAACTTCTCTCTATTCACTATCTCTACTTCTGTTTCTACAGGTGTTAACAAGATAGCTGTACCAATCACGTGTGGTATTTTAAAAAAATAATGTTAGCTTGTTACCCTCAAACCTCGATGAATTCGGTTCCTCACGACTCCAAGAAACTCGCTGTGGCTGAGGCAGTCATCTCCGTCTAGATCGAAAATCTTGAAGATGGTATCCAAAACATTATCTGAGAGCTCCTGTCCTGTTGCCACCTTCACTGCTCTCTTGAACTCAGCTAGGAAAGACATAATATTACACCACAGGTGACGTGAACTTGTAAAGAAATCAGAAAGCACATAAATAGCAGGATTTTGTACAATTTACGATGTCTCATGGGTATCCTAACTGGAGGATTTGGGATGTGTGAACTAGTAAACTATTAGGAGGCTCAGTTCATGTGTTGTTGAGCTTGCTTTATCTTTCACAACACTATTAATTGTATGATAAACTTTTGAAATGCACTACTTCTCAAGCAACAGTAAGGGTGGTAATTTTTGCTAGAAATAGCTGCATGCTGAAAACTTACATACTTTTGGCTGATACCTGTCCAGATGGATGGTAAGTACCTCACTACAGTCTCATAAAAATACTACCGTTTTATCTTGAACCAGTCTCATGCCAATTCATTCTGCAAGAAAAATCTTCTCCTCAGAGAACAGTATTTTACGACTGGCTCCACCTCAACCAACAATGCCCTCAGCACCTCTGTACGCAGACCATCAATGCTCAATGCACTCTTGACAGCATGTGGCTTTATATGCCTGTAGTTCTGCTTTTTAAAGAAGTAGCGTACCTTCTCTTAAATTACGATGGAAGAGTTTATGAGGATTTCTGGCAGAAAAAGCTGTCATACCTCTCTGGAGATGTATTTTTCTCTTCAGTTTTTTGGCCTTCTCTCTTTACACTACCGCGCGCATTACAGTAATACCTACTACCCCCGCTTCTGGTCTTGTGATGTAAAGAATGAGAAGTTCTGACTCAAGGAAGATGAGGAAAGGTGTGGGGTTGCTGTAAAACAGCAGATAGTGAGTGAAATTATTATTGTTTATTATAGCAAGCACAATCACAACACATGATTTGGATGGATTTTTGCAGGCATCACGGAAGTGTGTATTTCAAGGAGGGACTGGGGGTTATTAACGTGTAGCAGTGTTGTAGATTATTATAGCAAGTTGTCCAACTAAGTCATAAATAACAGTAATGATGTGGTTCTGTTTTGATAAATCAGTGCTGTTTATAAATCATGTTATAATTATGATTAGTTTTGAAGCTTACTAGAGGAAAGTGCACTCCTGACTTAGCTCTCATCTTTGCCTCTTTGAACAGTTCCTGTATAAATGCAGTTGATTAATTTACAGTTCGTTTAAATATAATTAAGTTGAAAATCCTTCCATAAAAGGATATACTGTGATTTGAAAAGGACACAAAATTGGGATGCCTATAGTAGAGTCTTGATTTGTCATTAAAAAGATGTTAACTATTTCAGCTCTTAAAGCTAAATAAAAGTCCAGAGATGGTACTGCACTTTTTGGAACAGAACATGAAGGAGAAAAATCTTCTAAAATGGTGGAGCATAATAATCTTCAAACCAACAACAGCCACCTTATCGGAAAGAAAAGATGAGCTGCTAACTTAGAAGGAAAAAACATCTAGAATAAAAGGAAGGACTAAAGGACTCTCTGATTTTTAGATGAATATTCATATGTGTGTGAATACACACATGCGCACACATGCAAACAGCAAGACAAAGAACTGAGTGAGATTCAGGAAAGGATTAGACACATATACATGTAATATCCGTGAGTTACCTCAGAGGCTGACTGTTTTCGATCACAGTATGGTTCCGTGCATAAACAGTCACAACTGCCTGTTGGTTCGGAACGAGTTTTTACAAGGAAACATTACCAGAGTCAACACCAACTGTTGGCCTCATCATCCTTTGGCTCTTAAAAATGTGATACTTAATAGAGAAGCGAGCTAAGCTCTCATATATCACTTATATTATTTCACCGTTAATTCGTCCTCTTTCCTTCTGCTCTTTCTATACCTTGTGCAAATAAAATCTGTCTCCCCATAAAGAAAGATGCTGTCAAAGCAGACAGAGGAGGGCCACGAACCCAGCTGGGAACTGGAGCATATGGAAGAAAAGAAGGGGAGGGAGGTAGGGAAAACAGAAGTGTAAGGGGGCATCTTGCTGCAGCCTTCAACCACCTGAAAGGGGTTATACAGAAGAGAGACACGTTTTTCTCAAAGGTGCACGGAGGTAAGATACAATCATTGTAAGTTGCAGCAAGGGTTTGACACAGAAAAGATGGATGAGAGTGGTGAAGCACTAGAACAGCCATACAGAGAGGCTGTGGAAATGAAACTCCTCCTGAAGGCTGGACTAGCTAGTGATGAAAGTCCCAAGTTGTAACCTCCCCCACACTTTTGTCCTTCTTTGGTTCAAACCCCATCCAAACATTTCTCTCTCAGGAACAGTGAATTCTCTTCCTGTCTTCTCACATCTCTCTCACCTTTTCCCCATGAGCCCATCAAATATTTATTTCCATGAATGTCAGTGTCTCATCAAATTTCCTTAGGAACTTTTTACATTACTATTTTCAAATAACTTATGAGAGCTACCTTTCAAGTATAGTAAGTAAGTAACAACCTCAGGATTATAACAAACAGCATTTGCATGTCCATGAAACTTTTGTTGCATTGCTCCTATTTCTACTATATGGGAAAGAAGCAACTTCCCTCCTCCGAGTCTTTATTTTAAAAACCACTTTATTACATCGTTTGTTTTTCTTAGCCATGATTGCGTAATGCTACATGAGTACATGGAGAATGTGTTTTGGAGGCATAAGTAAAACACAGCAAGTCGCTAAAGACCCTGCAAAAGAAGAAATTTCTATTGTTTAGTTTCCTCAGAAAACTAGTTTTATTATGAGGAAAAAGCTTTGTTACCATGAACTGCTACTAAAGCCTGTATCGTTTCAATAAATCCTTCCTAATCTAGAATTTAGATTGGACTGAGAGCAGCCCTATGGAGAATGACTTGGGGATACTGGTGGATGAAACACTGGGCATGTGCCGGCAATGTGTGCTTGCAGCCCAAAAAGCCAGTGGTATCCTGAGCTGTATCAAAAGCAGCGTGGCCAGCAGGTTGAGGAAGGTGATTCTGCCCCTCTACTCTGCTCTGGTGAGACCCCACCTGGAGTACTGCGTCCAGCTCTGAGTCCTCAACACAGGAAGGACAGGAAAGACTGTTGGAGGGGGTCCAGAGGAGGGTCACAAAAATGATCAGAGGGCTGGAGCACCTCTCCTATGAGGACAGGCTGAGAGAGCTGGGGTCGTTCAGCCTGCAGAAGGCTCCAGGGAGACCTTATTGTGGCTTTTCAATATATAAAGCGGGCTAATAAGAAAGATGGAGAGACTTTTTACCAAGGCCTGTAGTGACAGGATGTGGCCCACGACACAGGACAAGGCAAAACGGTTTCAAACTGAAAGAGAATAGATTTAGACTGGACATAAGGAAGAAACTTTTTACAATGAGGATGGTGAGACACTGGAACAGGTTGCCCAGAGAAGTTGTGGATGCCCCATCCCTGGAAGTGTTCAAGGTCAGGTTGGATGGGGCTTTGAGCAACTACTGGAAGATGTCCCTGCCCATGGCAGCAGGGGGTTGGACTAGATGATCTTTAGAGGCCCCTTCTAACCCAAACTACTCTATGATTCTATGGTTTAGTCTGCTGTGAGCGGTTCAGCATATGATAGCACATCAGACCTTACAAATCAAAACATTTTGGGAACTTTATACTATTATTTCTTCAAGAAATAGAATTAATTCAGAATAAAGAGCAGTATTCTATTTTTGGACTTCATAGCGCTATCCCATAGTGCTACTTTGCGATAACTTATTTACAGTAATTCTGTAAAAAAATGCATTTTTTCTTGTTTAAAAAAATACATACGAAAGGTGTGCATCACTTACCCCGTTTAACAGGACGATTGGCTACAGTAAACATCTGCATGGCAATAGAAAAGTCTTCCAGGTTGTTTGTAAACTTGCAAAAAGTCTTGAATTCTTCCAAACTGATATTCTAGAGTATCACAGAATTCAGATGATACATAATGAGTGATACATTCAAACACCAGTAGATCTATTTCATTAAATGTAGCGGGACCTAGTGCTTAGGTATGATTGCCTACTCATCATCAGTATTTGTAGTTCTCAGTTGGCACATTAATGTTGTTCTTATTTGCAAAAAATTCAAAAGCTGCAATAATTCACTTGGAAATTAGTTATATCATTAGATACTTATATTCAAATGAAAACCCGCACGTACAAACGAGAAAGCAAAACAAAGCGCACTTTATGTACCAACCTCTCCTGCCTCAATTCTGTCTTTCACATTCTGCCAATAAATCTCATTGTTTTCCTCATCGGTGAAGTACAGTAACCATTCTGCAAAGTCTTCTTTTCTCATGACACTCAAACCTTTTGAAAACTTTACGAATTCCATTTCTTGGACTTCTGTTTGCAGATTTTCCATGAATCTGTAAGCGTAAACAGATATTATCCAACAGCCAATACTTGTATCACTCTATCATTACCACTACGTTAGCTACTAAATGTGGTAGACAATAACTCTTAATCACAGATACTATCAACATAATTGTTTAAAATTTTTTTAAAATCAAAATGGTTTGATTTTACCTGTGCAAGCAATTTGTTTCCAAGACTGCATTTCAACAAGGACACCAGTAGGGTGCTCTCTAAGTCTGCATTCATAGATTGCTGCTGCTAAGATAATTTACACACCTACCTGGCATATAGCTTTTACAAATGTTCAAAAATGTGCAGATAATGAGATAAAATGATTGGTAAGTCAGTATTATAATGAATGAATGAATGAAAAAGGACATAGTAACTAAAGGCCTGACACATGATTTATGAAATTTCATATTAATAAAGAGAGGAATGACAAGGTTGGAAAGTGCCCAGAAAGATGAGACCCTAATAATCACGAAGGTGAAAGAAAAGAGGAAACTTGAAATCATCGCTGCAGGAAAAGATGACTAAAAGTGTAAAAGATTATAACTGCGAAGAGGGGTTTGGCAAATCAGTTCTGCACTCACTACAGGATGGATTAGAGAGGATTACAACTGACACGTACAGAGTTTGGAAGAACACAGAAAACGATGTTGCAGGTGTTTGGGAAGGTAAGAAGTGAGCTGTCTGAAAAAGGAAAGGGTGAACGTCAAGGTTTTTAGGAGACGCCCATTCTTTTAGGAAGAAAAATAAAGTAGCAGGAGAAGCAAGTAACAACTAGTAGAGAGATAAAACTGTAAGCAGATTTGTAGCTTTTGAGTTTCCCCAATTAGGTCTACATGGCCATTATAATTTCTTCTGGCCTGATAGGAATTTTGAGAAAGTAGGAGACAATACTGTGCAATCCATTTGGTAATTTCCACTTCAGAAATGGGGCAATCCAAAAACAAGTGATAATTTTAAAATGTAAATAAAGGCCAAAAACACAGTGATGCCTGCCAGAATCCCCTTAGTACTCTGAAAGAACCCGGCTTTATTGAGTTGCAAAATTATTGACAGGAGAGAATGAAATACTCCTACATTGGGACAAAGCAATTAGTTGGAGAAGAGGACAGCTAAGGGTCTATGTAGCAAATATCAGTAGAGGCTCATTTGCTCATCAGTGTTTGCACGGCCTCACTGGGTTTGAGTGCTTTCCCCTGAAATTACAGCGTTTTAGTCCGCACAGCTATCTTTAGTTCTTTAATGAGATCACTTGGACAATTAGTAGCTTGAAGCTCTGTGAAGTCTATAAGGGCTTAGCTGAAGACTGCTGTTGCAGCATAAGCTCGCTCTTGTATTTCTTCCTCTAATAATTAGAGCTGCACATGCAAATGAGGGGCCAACAAATTCTTCATGGCTCAGGACATGCAGGTAAATGAAAGCCTGGCAGTGGAAGTGATTTTAAGTTTCAGGCTAGAGTTTTATTAGGGTAATACTGAGGAGGGGTATGATATGCTCTCACATTTTATGTGGGCGTTTTTCTGGTCCAGTAAAGGGTGTTACAAGGCTTCCACAACATAGTCAAACACTGAGGTATATTCCTCCACAGTCCACCTTAAGACCTGTCTCACTTTGAAGTTCCCCGACTCTCCCTCTCACAAGGGAATGAAATACCAAAGGACCTGTTTGTGCCACCAGCGTGAAGGGGAGGCCCCTTGTCTTACAGACCAGCGAGAGTCAGTACTTGCACACCTTGCAAACCACTCTGCATTTTTCAGATGTCCTTGTAACCCGTGAGGTGGCTGCTGCCTCTGGCCAGCCCAGCAGTCAGCATGTGCCAGGGAAAGTGGCCAGTGTGGGCTAGCAGAAGCAGTCCTGCTCCACCACTTACAAAAGCCTCCCCAGATCCTGGCATAGGAGAGAGAGACCATCATGGACAAGGCATGTAGACCAGGCATGGAGTCAGTCCAGCAGAGACCGACTAGGGCCACTTGGCTGCATTTTGGGAGTAGCCATCAGTGGCAAGGAGTAGATGGTATCTGGGGTGTGTGGTTTGTGCTTGGATGGAAGTCACAGCAGAGCCCAAGCAGAACAGCAACTGCATCTTCCACTGTCCTTTCTAACCCATGTAACGTCTGGTCTGGGGGAGGAGAAGCTGCTGAAAATGAGGTCACTTTCAGAAACATGCCTGGAATGTGGATGTAGGGAAATGAGATACCATGTATTTTATTTTCTTGGCTTTTAACCTATGAAAGGTGGACACGTTTTGCAACAGACTTAAGGCCTGTTACTGAAAGTTTGAGTTATTTGTCTTGGGGAGCTAACTCTCAGTCATTTTCTGTACTGGTCAGTAGCCACAGGTGATTACAAACTACATATTCTTCCATCTTTTCTAAACACTGCATGTCCTTGAGCAGAAAACCCTCAGTGACCTGCCCTCTAGCCATACCCAGTAAAGGCAGGACAGCTGAAAGACAAAGCGTTTCTACGTGCTGAGGAAAGAATGGGTGGCCCACCTCACCCGCCACACACACCAGCCAGCTGAAAGGTGCAGCAAAGCCAAAGAGGAAAGTGAAGGGTTTGGTGGTGGCATTTTTGACATGTTGCTTCTGCACCCTCTTCAAGTTGGGCAGCGAATGAAGCTTTTTATTTCCCCAGCCCCGCTGTGTGTTTTCCACTGCCTTTTCTCAGGCCTGGGTTCTTGCCCTCTCCAGTTGCTCTGGGGCAACGACACTGCACCCTTCCCATGGCACAAGAGCCGTGCATCTTGCTGCACTACGCAGATTAGGGAGGGGAGCGGGAATTACTTATTCAGGTACAAAAAAATTAACGGATATTTCATTTCAACTTGTAGGCTTGCTCCTGGCAAGCCGGAGTGGGAAGATTTCCTGCCATACCAAATGCTACTGAGAGGAGCAGCTGAAATGTGTAATTTAAAATTTATATGTGATAGCCTCCCATATTACAAAAATTAAAATACTATGAATCATCGCATCAGCATTCTAGGTCACTCTTATTCCCAGATGTGAGAGTTAAAAATCCTAATGAGTTTTTTTTTTTAAGTGAAGTTATTAAAAGTTATTAAAAATAACTTTCTAGTTAGAAGTAAGACTTGATACTTAAATGCCAAGACACCACTAGGGATACTTGCTTTTGTATCTTCTGGATCACAGTGCGATGAGTTTCAGCTGGAAATTCCTTAACAATTTCTCAAATATTAGGAAAAACAAGCCCAGGAATGAAACTCCTCCTCTCCCAAAGTCAGGGGGAGCTTGGCTGGGGACTTTGAAGGGAGCCAGAATTCAACTATGGGAACTGGATTCTGATTGTAGATGTGCTCTAGAATTCAAAAATAATTACACTGGGAATACTCTTATGCTATAGTAGCTTGAAAATAAAAGCAAACGCTAAGTTTCCAAATAACAAAAAGAAAAGGTAAATCATAAATTTATAAGATGAGGGAAAGGCTAGGAACAGACAGCACTTTCTTTAAAATAGCCTGTTTTATCCACGCTCTATAAAACACCCACGTTGAAGGCCAATGGCCAAATTCGTTATCGTGTTACAACGGTACCCAGAAACCTTATCAGGATTTATCCCTCATTTTGTAATGTGTTCTACTATAGAAGGAGGGAGTCTCTCAAGACTTTTTGGCAACTCAGCTATAATAGAAGTGAAAATGTAATAAAAGTGGGGAGACCCCAGGAATGCAGCCATTCCCCCTCCAACCTGAGATGTTGCAATGAAGTGCTAGCGTTGTACTCCTTATGCCACACAAAGCCGTAGAATGAAACACAAAAGGAAAAGTTAGGGAAAGTTTTCCTTCCTGTACCTCTTGACCTGAACTGAAAGTCTGTTCAGAGCCTTAACACTCTAATACAGAACTGACCAGTTCTTGTCGCACTGATTTATAGGAAGGAATCTTAACAACAAAGATAGTGGTGGATATACCACCCTGGCATTTGTACTCTGCTTCAGCTCTTTGGACACGGAAGTCCTTTTGAAGACTTGACAACCCTCTCTGCACCAAAAGACTGTTGCAAACAAGCTGCAAGGTTGCCTTTTGCAATCTGACTTTCGAAACAGAATACAGAACGTCTAATAAGGGCTTGACCATTAACGTTTAGAGAACATTTAGATTTGCACTTGTAAATTCAGTTTTGCAAGCTGCAAGACTTCTCATCTTTTCTAAATCAATCAATCTCATGATTTTCAGAATTACAAGCAAAACCCTCTTTGATTTATGGTCCTCAATGTTTCCAAACCAAACAAAACGAATCACTTTCATTTATAAGCATTCTGTAGAAACTAATCACGCTATTCCTTTGCTAAGTAGACAGGAAAGGAAGAAACAGAGGTTCTTCTCAACACCTTTAGTAAATATTTGGGAAATATTCTGATTCCCCTACAATAGGAATATACAATCATGAAGCCAGATTTTGTTCCCATCTCCACTTCCTCACTCTCTGATCCTGGTTGCATGCGATGTAAGGTCTATGTGTATTAGGGCTCTATATTCATGTACACACATAGATAGATACAAGCGTAGGGATAGACACAAATAAAGAGGCAACCATGCTCTACTTCTGCAAAGCACTTCCAAATCCCTAGATGAAAATCACTGAAAACGTACGAGCTACCATCACAGCACAAGCGCTGCTGGCTGACGATGCTACCCGAAAGAGATTCTGCATCCACGCGCTGGCACAAAAACAGAACGGCACCAGACAAACGTCAGGACTGGCAGCGTGGTTCAGCCTGCATCATTCTGGCTTCTTAAATGAAAGGTTTCAAATGAAACGTACCAAGGAATTCGAAATACTGAAGTAAAGAAACAGGACAGGTAGGGAAAAGGCATGTTTTGTGTATGGTTATGCACTTTATGACCTTCAAGCTAAAGCAGAAAATAAAAAAGAAACCATGATTAAAGAATATTTCTGGTGCAAAATTCTGGTGCAAAAAAATGATGAGAAGTTTGGAAACAACAAATGAGGTAAGAAAATGCCATAAACTGGATTTGAAATGTTAATATTCCTTATATTATTAAAAGATGCCCATTGTTTAACCATACCAGAGAGTATTTTTTTGTAAGTCACCCCAGAAAAAAATACAAAGATCAGAAAATTTTTTGAATATTCTTTTCATACTCTCTGCACTTTTTTTTCCTTCAAGGACATGGTGAGAGATTTAAGCTTGCTTGGGGACAGATTACAGAAAAAAATCATAGCAGTCGTAAACTGTTTAGGGAGTGAATTACTGTCTTCTCTTTTATTTGGGATTAGACATACTTAAACAAGATCAGTAACAGACTTTTTTCAGGGAAAAAAACCAGTGGCTGTCAAGAAGAAATATTTGCTATACCTAGAAAATGAAACAGTTTTCTACTCAGAATAAAAAATAGTACATACGATATAGCTGGAAACTAAAGCACAGCTGAAACATTTTTTGGGTAGAAAAGACCAAAAATTATTTGTCCCAAAAAACAGGGGAAACCCATGCAAAAGAATAAAAAGCCTGTAATCCCAGAGAACTTCTGGCTTCATGTTTGAAATTTGACATTCTCTAAGATGGGTCCTGGTATTAGAAGATGACATTGTTGCTGAGGTGTAACCTGAGTGGTGGTCATCTGAAACAGAAACCTGTTCAGGTCTTCTGAGAAGAAAGTCTCACCTGGTTACAGCTTCTTGTATTAAACCTTTCTTTGTTACAGGACTTTAGGCTTGCTGCAGATTGTCTTATATTTTCTTAAAATGATACAGAGAATTCCAGCTGTGTTTGACTAGGAGGCAACACCTTTATAGTGATGTACATAAACATACTCCAGAATAATTTAGATTTAAATCTCCTAACTTTTGTCAGGGAAACAAGCTGTTGCTTTTGAAGTTGTGACTTATTATTAATAATTATCATGTTGTCCTTATGTTAAGGACAATACAACTGGCAAGAAATCACATAGCAGTCTGAAGCTGAACATGTGTTCATGAGTCCTACCTTAAGATCTCTGAAACCACCTTGATACTATGGGAAAGACATAGGATGGTGTGCATCCTGGATTGCTTCCACTACTTCTAAGCTGAAAAATGAAGTGGGAGTCTCACCACTGCTGCTCAGCAGAGAACAAAAAGGAGCAGCTTTGGTTGCTGTTTTGACTATGTTCTAGAGGACAGTGAGAAAAGAGCTTGCCTGGTGTCATAAAATACCTATGAAAAGGCCACTTCTTTACTTCGATGCTTCCAGCAGCCCAAGAAAAGGTGAAAACTGATCTGATATTCTGTTTCATGGTCTCATTCTTTATGTCTGGTAAAAAACAGCCTGAGGATTGTCCTTGTGTGTATCACCTACCTATGGTTTCTCAAGAACCATGCACCAGGTGAAGACAGATGAGCACAGCATGCTTAACCATTGTCCCTCCTTATATCAGTGTGCCTCCTGTGTTCGGGGCAGTAGGAAGGGGGGCACAAGAGCTGGCTTACATCAGCTCCACACTGCCTGAAGAGATGTAGACAGTTTCCATTTTCTTTGTGCCATCTGAATGCAAAGAAAGGAGAACATGGCAAATTCATTGCCCTGATCTATATTGACTGAGGCTGTCTGACATTCTTTAAATGTTTGGACCGTGGGCTAAAAGGGTTGGACAACATTGGTGCACATGTAGATACAGATGGTTGCACACTTACAAAAGAATTTTTTCATGTCAGCCAAACTGAAAAGAAGGAAGCATGAGGAAAATACATGTAAGTAATGAAGTGAGAAAACTAGTCTCAGCTTTCTGAATTCCCATCTAAGTACAGTGAAATTTCACAAAGAAAGCATTCCTGACTTTTTTTTTTAAGTTTCAAGGACTCAAGCACAGCAATATCTGTGTATTTAACTAATGTGACAAGTTTTAGTGTCTCCTAATCAAGCCTAATCACCCTTACTTTCTACTAGGTACTACACCGATCAATGGAAAAGCTTTCTAGGCAAGAACTTGGAAAATGATAAAAGCATTTACCATCATTATTTTCTGCTTTTGACAATGATCTATGTCTGTACAGCTCATCAGTCATCTCTTGTAAAAACAGCGTGGCACTTTGATCAAACAGCCAACAATAGCTTCCCGCGTAAGGTAAAATGTTATGAGAGGCCATCAGATAGAAATCCCATTTTCTCTGAACAATAGGAACCCAGAAATGATGTGCTTGATTTACTTGCAAATAAAATCATGTGAAAGGTGATATCTTCACACAGGTTAAAAAGACAGCGATCCTTTTATTCACCTTTCTGTGTGTTAAACAAACTTCACTGTCATGTTGCAACTGAGATGGAGTGTCTACGCAGTGATAAAGAGCCACATTCCAGCTCCACGAAACATAACTGCCACTGTTGAAAAATTACCTGCATTAAACCTTACACTTATCCCACAAATTTTAAGAGCAAGATGTGGGAGTTTGATTTTGATTACAGGCCTCTATCTGTGTGGTAGGCAAAGGTCTTTAACCTACGCGTTCTGAATGTACTAGGTACATAGTTTCATCAATGTCATGCCTCATTGGGTCAATGCAGGATTTTATCTAAAACCTGAAGCTTTTCAGTTTACACTGTATGTGCAAACACAACCTTTTACTGGTGCTCTCTGCCTTTTGTTTCATTGAGAGGATCTACGGTATTTATAGAAAAGGGAGCTGGAGGCATCTTAAACTTATTTTACTCACTTAAATTCCTATTGAGTCAAGGTCTTCAAAAGAGAAAGGTTGTTTATTTGAAGACTGGTGTGTGCCAGAGCCAGTGGAGCTGAACACTTTTTAGTGTTAGAAAAATTGCTGTTCTTCCTTTTCTACTCTGGCTTTCCCAAACCTCTACTGATTGCAACAACATTCTTTTTTACGAGGGCGTACACAGATTCTCTGCTTCTGAACATAAACTGAAGTAAAACATATTATCCCAATTTATTTTTGCAGTCTGTAAATGACTAATTATTTTTGTAGAAAAGGTAAAACTGATGTAGATAATCTTCTCTTCATGTTGTGCTGCAAGACGTGTGTCAAGGTCCACACAGGTATTTAGGCACTAACTTCCATTTATCTCAAAGAAAGACTGCATTTGGATTCTGGGCCCAAGTTCACAGAACTTGGTGGAGGTGTGTGTGGAGTTCTGTGTAGGTGGTGGCCATCATTACTGATTGAAATAAACATTGGAAGAAAGAATCTCATCCAATTAAAACACTAACAGCTGATACCCGGTTGGGGTTTCAAGTCGAAAGCCACCACAGCAGAACTTCATGCCCTGATGCAGGCAAGGATCACACCATCTTTCTGACATGTATATGATGTATAAACTGAACGATTCCCTACACCAGTCTTAGAACTTTCTACTAAATTCTGATTTTGCAAAGCTTACGGTGAAACAGACGGGAATACAGCGCTACGTTTCCAGGAGTAATGGCCATTCGGTATTCCACGGCAGTTTCAGTCTGAATTGGTGTTTACCGTTTGGCTCAATTCTCAGTTCTGACATAAGTGCCATGAAGTATCTGCATACTCCCATTGCAAAAGTATTTCAAAGGGTAAAGGAAAAGGCACAGGTAAAGTTTCAAAAGAAGCTGGAATTTGAAGCAAGCAGAGAGGTTGCCTGCAGCCTACCATGACAGTTGCAATGGGGAGGGAGGTGTCTCAGCTCAGAAAAGTTTTTAATTGATTAGCAGTCACTTTTTTCGTGATTTGATCAAGAAAAATATTCAGGAATTCATATTGTCTTAAGGTATGCCACCAAACAGCTGCCAAGAACGGTAGTCTCAAGCCTCATGGCCTCCAGGCCCATTGCTGCTTTGGAGTATCACGGTGCTCAACTCCTCCTGCAGACAGCAGACCCCAGGAGCTAACCTCAAAATTTATTCATGCAAAATCATGAATAATCTCCTGCTTCATTACCTGCTTGATTTTCTCAATCAGCTCAGTGTAGGTCAGATTAATGCCAGTGTTGGTGCAAAGCAGAGGGGACAGAACAGGACTGGTTGCTGTTAGGCTCGCCTAGCTGAAAAAGTACCTGAAAAACTCAGAGTAGCGAAGTTTTTCCTTTCCTTCTTTTCCAAAGAAGTGTACCAGCAACATGGTATTAACACCACAGCTTTCCAGTTCTGCTCCCTATAAACCAAAAAATTGCATGATTAATTATTATGCATTGCATGATTATTAACATCTATTAACGACAAATCTGGAAATACTCGTTTGAACTAGAATTTCACAAGACACACTTGCAATTTAATTACCATTCCCAAAGCTATCACACAGGATCTCAGACCTGACTAACTCTTCCACATCAACTGGTAACATTGCATTATATGTTCTGCTTCTAAATACTCTGCATGAAAGATGGGTACAATTTACAACCACCTTCTGTGTATTTTATTATTAGAATTGAGAGATTGCTAGTTAAATCTTTAAAAAACTTTATGCTTAGGTGAATAGAGGCTTTAAATGAAGTTAACATCTTTGTAAAAAAGTTTTTATTCAGATATATCTAAATTGTTACAGCCGTTCAAAAAAAATTCATGATAGTCTAAGAAAAAAAACTAGAAAAATACAAACATTCACAGTGCTCTATTATAATATAGTCTTACAAGGCTTCTTGCAAGTTTTCAATGTTAGCGACTTTTCCATATATTTTTTAAATCTGATTAAAAGATTCTGCAGAAAAGGATGCATGTTATTTCAACTCAACAGCATCTTTAACAAGCCTAAAACCACACATAATGCTGGATTTCTGTTCTATTCTTCTTTCAGCACTAGCATACTGGCATTTCTTTGAACGCAACAAAACACTGAGCAACATGAAGAGAGATTTTTTTTTTTTGTAAGTCCGGAGGGATTTCAACAAACTATTCTTATGACATCTAAATAGCCTCTGTGTCTTTTATCTGGTTGAAGAGGTAAGATGAAAGACAAGAGTCTATTCATAAGATTTAATACTAATGGTTATTTAGCTTTCAGCATCATCAATAACAAGTCCCATTAGTCCACTGTGTGTTTCATGCTTACTGCATATGTGACACAGTTATTTTATAGTTGAAGAGGTAACATTCCTCATTTCTACTGCCAGCTACAATTCACTAAATGCCAGCGATATGAGTTATGTATGAGTGAATCTAGAAAAAAACCTTTTCAAGCCATATGCAAACTGTACTTATTGAACTTTTATCATTTAACTGCAGGCAAAGAATATTTAAATACCCACAAGATCCATCCTTCTAAAGTTTAAACACTTCAGATTACTGTGAAGACTGATGCATAAACATTGCTATATGCTTTTTTGAAAGTCAAAAGTCAAACATTCATGTACGCTTATTTGAAATTCAAACCCAAACTATTTATGCCAGAATGCAAAGTTTTCCATGAAGAAACAGACAAGAATCCACATATTTCTCACTGCAGCAAGATTCTAATTTGCTTTTTGTGGTTTTTGCTTACATGTTTAAAGAAGACTTGAGAAATGCAAGAAGTAAGTTTGCTGATGTAATTTTTAAAACTGAACCCATGATTACGCAATTTAATGCTTCCAATTCAGTTACTCCATATTAAAATCAGTGTTGCCTTGAAAACAGACTGAAAAATTAAGTTTAAGATAACCTTTCAAAAACTAAGTCTGTGACAGAAAAAGTTTTTTTCTTCTATTCATGTTTCTCTAGTTCTAAGCTAGAAGAAGACATACAAACAATACCTGTCTCATCTTATCTAAGATGACAAAGCCTATCCCTGGATTTATAACAAATATGCACCTACTTGCTGGCTACCCTCTTTATCAGTTGAAATTCCAAAGTGGACTTGGCAGATATCCAAACACTATGTTAGTGAGAGTTAAGTGTATTTTAAAACTACAAAACAGTACTGTGCTTTAAAACAGAATATGCAATAGGAGACCACAGAGACTACAGCTTAAGGGTAAAATTTCAAAAAATTGCTTTTCCTAGAGTTAATGCTATTAAATTAAAGTACATGTTAGTACATAATTCCTTTTTGTCCACAGAATGATTAGGAGCTTTTGCTGCTGAACTGTATAAATTAGTACTGACATGACAAATCTTTGTTAGACGATAATGAGAGCTCTGTTAATATTTCCAACACCTCACCCTCCTAAGCTTAGGTAAAAGAATAACTTACATTTGGAATGTCTCTCTTGGCAATGAGAATGAAATGGTAACCTAATCCTGGAGCTCTAAAAAGTACCAGACTGGTAGCTTTGAGTCACAGAGCTACTATCTAAATTGAGTGAAAGTTTGTATTCTGGTGTACCTGGTGGCGTCAGCGCAGGAGCGCATGTGCTTTACAGAAAGCAGAGGCACAGAGTGGAGAAAGGACGGTGATGTTCTGAGTCTCATCTTCACACAAGCACAGGATGGGGCAGGGACATGTAACTCAACTGGGGAACTCAGACATGTTCCAGTCCACTGATTCCCACAAAGAATCCCAAAGACCAAGCTCTGATGCCACACAAGTCTATACGAACTAATATGTGTGTACATATTAGAAACATAGGCTTATTTTCCTACAGTAATATTAACACCTCGTACACTTTTCAAAAGCACCATGAACTGATGAATTATGCAATTATTCCTTTTAAAGCAAGATCAGATAACACAGCATTTAGTCCTTATTCCTTAACAGACTGTTAACATGGAAGCCTGATGCTGCAAACACTGAGTCACGGGCACAGAGCTACCTAATCCTGTAGCTCCCCACTGAGCTTCTGACACAGGACCTGATACTGCAGCAAGTAGCAACACGTGCCACTGAGAAGAAACTTATCACAGAGTGAGACAGGATTTTCGGAATAATGTACCTAACTGATTTTCAAAACTCACCTAAAATGTTAATAGACTTACTGTCTCTAGATTCTTACCACCTTTCATTGCAGAATTTGCCTGAGGCATGACTGGAAAGCATTCATCATGATTAAAATCTGTAATACGCTCCTTGTTCTCTTACTTGCTTCGTGGGAGATGGTATTTGCTGTGCAATGTCTTGTTTCAATAGAAATTGTAAAAATAATACATATTTTGGATATTTTTTTTTTACAGTTAAGAAGAGGGGCTGAAAAGAGAGAAGGGTCAGGGAGAACAATACCTTAGCTTCTGTCTGCTAGTGATGTCCCAAATCTTTGCAAAGGTAGGACTAAATCTTTGCAAATTTTTCTGAGACCACTTCTCTGAAATGCGCTTTATTTTTCATCTGCTAGGTCAGTTGGTTCATCACGCCAGGCTTCTACCCCTGGAGCCAATCTAGACCTCAATCTAAGCAGTCTAGCCTCAAACATTGCTCAAAAGCATCCAGCTTTTTGTCATTTTGAGAGTCTCCAAGATGTTGGGATATATCCTACAACTCAGCTCTAGGAAGAAGGTTTAAATGTTGTGTCCATTATGAAATTAATCCTGCCAGGTACAGCTAATCCAAAGAACTGTGAACAGGCAGGCTACTGGGACCAGGAGATCCAGATCTCCAAAAGCAGTCTTTTTTGTCAAAGCCCAGACAGCCTCAAGTGCACACCAGAATGAACAATGTATCCTTTTTATGGTGAATCAGCTTTAATCGTGTCAATGCGTACTGAAGTTTTTAATGTTTTGCAAGGCACTTTCTTAAGAGGTAGGACTCAAGACTACATCAGGTCTGATACAGACAGGGTAAACTCTGCAGGTTTTTTTCCTACAGAGGGTATAATCAACAATACCTGAGAAGAAATCTGATGGAGCATCTTCGAAGCAATAGACAGCTTATATCCAGCATTCAACAACATCCAGCATTCCCATTACCTGGGGATTAGTTGTTTTTTAACTACAACTAATGCCATGAATTGCTATGCTGTACCGTCAGTGCCTCTAGCAAGGAAGATGTAACTTCATGGACGTCCTCAGCTTTCAATGTGTTGCCTGCAGTTCTGCATCAATTCATGAGGAGGTACAGAATAAAAATGGTTTCCAGCCAAGTGGGCTAAAGGTAATCTGGAAGCAGACACTGTGGCTCTGCGAAGCCTGAGGCTGCCTGACCAGTGCCCTGCTGGCAGCTGGGAAAGGCAGCTTCTAGACACAGTGGGGGACAGTCCCTTATAAGAATTCAGGCCCTGCCTCCCTGTCATGCCCTATTTTAAAAATCATAGAACCATAGAATTGCCTAGGTTGGAAGGGACCTTTCAGATCATCTAGTTCAACCATCAACATAACTCTGACAAAAACTATCACTAAACCATATTGCTAAGCACTCTGTCCACCTGTCTTTTGCATACCTCCAGGGATGGCGACTCCACCACTTCCCTGCGCAGACTCTTCCAATGCTTGATAACCCTTTTGGTGTAGGAATTTCTCCTAATATCCATCCTAAACCTCCCCTGGTGCAACTTGAGGACATTTCCTCTTGTCCTATCGTCTGCTACTTGGGAGAAGAGACCGACCCCCACCTCTCTACACCCTCCTTTCAGGTAGTTGTAGAGAGCGATAAGGTCTCCCCTCAGCCTCCTCTTCTCCAGGCTAAACGACCCCAGCTCCCTCACCCACTCCTCATGACTTATTCTCCAGACCCCTCACCAGCTTTGTTGCCCTTCTCTGGACCCACTCCAGCACCTTAACGTCTTTCTTGTAGTGAGGGGCCCAAAACCGAACACAGTACTCGAGGTGGGGACTCACCAGTGCCAAGTACATGGGGACAATCACTTCCCTAGTGCCACTCACCACACTGTTCCTGATACAGGCCAGGATGCTGTTGGCCTTCTTGGCCACCTGGGCACACTGCTGGCTCATAATCAGCCGGCTGTCCACTAACACTCCCAGGTCCTTCTCCACCAGGCAGCTCTCCAGCCACTCTTCCCCAAGCCTGTAGTGTTGCGTGGGGCTGTTGTGACCCAAGTGCAGGACCCGGCACTTGGCCTTGTTGAGCCTCATACCATTGGCCTCGGCCCATCGATCCAGCCTGTCCAGGTCCCTCTGCAGAGCCTTTCTACCCTCAAGCAGGTTGACACTCCCACCCAACTTGGTGTCAACTGTAAACTTACTAAGGCTGCACTCAGTCCCCTCGTCCAGATCATTTCCACCAAAAGCAGAGAATCCATAATGAGGACCCACCTCATGAGGTATGACAGTCAGTGAAGAATGCTCTTTTGATTAACGTAGACTTGGTCTCAAAGGCAGAGCACACCCATTCTCAGCATGTGTAAACATCCTTGCTCTCAGCGCTAAACCACTTCAGATGGACGGTGACCAATTCCCCCACCGCTCTGTCCAAACATGTCCCCAGGCAGTCCGTGTTTGGGCTGCCGTCACAAGTTTCAGTTATCACAAATGCCAACTGAGCATGCTTACGTGCACCATTTCCAGTTTATCCCAACTAATTTTACAAGCAAAGGCACTAGGTAGCCTTCACAGATTATAACCAGATTCTTACTCTTTTGAATCAAGGACTAGAGCTGTTAGTGCAAAGCCAAATCGTGTGTCTTCCCTGGCCTGCCAGGAGCTCACACTGCTATCTGGCTTCTCTAGCTATACAATTAAGCTACGTTAAGTTGCAGAGCCTAAAGGGGTATCCTTGCCTCACACATCTGTGCAATGGAAAGCAACGCTGCGACCACAAGGGGCTTCCAGATGAACTCCTCGTGGGAGACACTTTTGATATCCAAGCCAAATTTAACACACTTGCAGAACAGGTACCCGGAAAGATGTCAGAAAGCATGTTTCTTTGTCTTTTTTGGGGTTATGCTGTCATCAGATGATGTGGAAAAATAAAATAATTTCCTTTTCCGTGAGGTAAACAATGACCCAACAATTTTTTAATAGCTTAATATTTTGATGACACATGGCTTGGTTCTTTATGGGGTTTACCTGCCTGAAGAGTTTCCTTTAAAGCATGCAGGAACATTGCAGTGCTCTTTGACTTAAAGTATCTAAAAGCACTTCAACAGAATTCAATGTTAGTCTGATGATACAAAACATACACATTTGTGTTAGAGAAGATAGACCAACAAAAAAATGTGCATTCCATCTGAACTGAGAGGTGACAAGATTAATGACACATTCTTTTGGGGAGGGATATTAATTTTAGTCTTGGACCAGATTCTTGCAAAATTTGACGTGCTCCACCCCTGTTGCGGAGTATGACTGCACTACAAGAGCATAGCTCTCAATCGCCATCTTCCCCCCTTCAGTTTAGGCAGTTTTTGGTTATTCTGGGCCCAGGGCTCTGCAGACTTTGCAGCTATGGATAGAAACCTTTAAATTAATAGAAATTCTAGGGAGCAGATGGGCAGGTTACGGTGGCCTGCACAGTCTCTGTGGCTGAGGAGATGCATTGCAATGTTGCAATGTCTGAAGGTCCACGTGTAAAACCTTGTGCTGACCAGCTGAGTGGTGATAAATGTGTGAATGACTAACGTCATTCACACCTCTTAGGACAAAAAAAAAAAAAAAAAAAAGGAAAGGAAGAGAAATAGACGCGCTAAAACAACTGATCCACAATCAATAGGAAAATATCCATGTGTGGATCTAAAAGTATACTGCTTACAGGCAGACTGAATTTTAGTTCAAAAGTTTTCTATTTAAAAGAGATTAATAGCTGTGTCCCCAAGTACTAGTTAAATGTTTAAAAAAACCCATGTAAATGAGATACTTTGTATGATAATGTGTTCATTATGGAATCCAGAAGCATATGTTTAATCATTTGGGAATGAGACAATGCACATATTATTTCCCAACATGAATTCCATTTTAGGAACAAATATAGAACATTCTGTATTGTCATTCCTTTCCTAACAATAGCTGAAATTAATTTCTAAGTTTAGCCACTACACAAAGCATATTAAATTAGAGGTATTGAAACTCCTTGATAACACATTAATCTAAATTGAAGTCCCCAAGAGCAAAGTCCCTGATCTAGATGACTGGGCTGTACCGTAGATATCTGCAACCGTTAGTATTGCTTCCACCACCAGAACGTTAATGCAGGTGTCACTATTACAGTATCCTTTTAAGGAACTCGGGGTGTTAATACAAAAGCAACTAGTGCTGTTCACTGGGCTACAAGAAATTCTTCTAGCCCATGCACTTTCCTATAACATTCTACACCACTGCCAGGCAAGAAGTCTGCTTCCCCTCTTCCGTGAAGCATGCTCTTCCGCGAAGCTGTGCTGGATGTCTCACGTGAAGCAGGACAGCTGTGCTAGGAAGCCAGGCGCAGGCACAGGATTTCCTCTGGGCTATGGGAAGATGGGTGAGGTGAGATAGTCACTGCCTCTTGTTGACTTCTGCACCATTTTCTCCAGTCTAGTTAGAAAGAACCAGGTCGCCAGTCCTGTAAGTCTGCCTGCCTCTCCCCTTCCCTGTCTGCATGCACGCCCGCGCTATGAGTAAATGAGACTGCCCGCTCTGTAAGAGTCAGCATGCAACTTCCCAAAAGACCGGGCCAGTTAAGGCCAGGCAGACTTTTTTTGGCTTTTCTTCCAGCATCATTTATAATAATGGAAAAAGAATATCCCTCAATTGAAACATATTTGTCTGGATAACCAAGTCCACTGCCATTCCATTCAAGGGCCATTACTAAGTGGCGAAATTTTGAATTTTAGGTATGTAAGTCAAAGTCTCAGTAAAAGAGGCAGGGATACAAGCACCCTGAGAGCACAGCAAACTAACTACTTTTTCTTTTCCTAATACAGCATCTCAGTGAGTACTGAGTGGCATTTGCATACAGTAAATTAACTGCTTTATCTGCTTGGTTTTTATGCTTCATCTGCTTTGCTTGAAAGTAACACTATGACTACCGTAATTATTAAAAATAAGGGGTAAAACCATATGCACTGACTACATTGTATAGTCAGATTCACTGCTTACACAGATAATTTATCGTTACCAATACAGGCTGGGGGATGACGTGATAGAGAGCAGCCCTGCAGAAAAGGACTTGGGGGTACTGGTGGATGGAAAGCTGGACATGAGCCAACAATGTGTGCTTGCAGCCCAGAAGGCCAATCGCATCCTGGGTGCATCAAAAGGACCGTGGCCAGCAGATCCAGAGAGGTGATGCTTCCCCTCTACTCTGCTCTCGTGAGACCCCACAGGGAGGACTGTGTCCAGCTCCGGAGCCCTCAGCACAAGAAGACATGGACCTGTTGGAGCACATCCAGAGGAGGGCCACAAAGATGATCAAAGGGCTGGAGCACCTCTCCTATGAAGACAGGCTGAGAGAGCTGGGGTTGTTCAGCCTGGAGAAGAGCAGGCTCTGGGGAGACCTTATAGCCGCCTTCCAGTACCTGCAGGGGGGCTACAAGAAAGCTGGGGAGGGGCTGTTGCAAGGGCATGGAGCGATAGCATGAAGGGGAATGGTTTTAAACCAGAGCAGGGTAGGTTTAGATTAGACATTAGGAAGAAGTTCTTTACAATGAGGGTGGTGAGACACTGGAACAGGTTGCCCAGAGAGATGGTGGAGGCCCCATCCCTGGAGACATCCAAGGCCAGGCTGGATGAGGCTCTGAGCAACCTGATCTAGTTGAAGATGTCCCTGCTTACTGCAGGGCGGTTGGAATAGATGACCTTTAAAGGTCCCTTCCAACCCAACACATTCTGTGATTCTATGATTCTATCATCAACTTCTTTTGTGAGAGACAGAAACAGCAAAAAAAAAATTAGAAGAAAAGCAGTAATTTGTACTTTGCCAAGTAGAAATACAGAGACCAGAAGAATTTCAAGATAGCTGTACTCCCCAAAGCTATTTAATTCTTTTGAACAGACTACAATTCCATTTATAATCTGCTAAGAAACTGTATTAGATAATATTTTCTGGTTACAACAACTACAGATTTTTCTCAACGGAGAATTCTGAACACAAAATTTGAAGCAAGACAAAAAACAAAATAGAGACATTCAGGCTCAGGTATTTTATTAGCTCCCAATAAGCTTATGTGTTTATAACTAAATCTGTCCAACTGTATCAAAGTTTCTCTGGAAATTTTATACTACAGCTGTGCATTCATGCGGAATAAAGATCCTTTTTCATTCACTGTCATGGCAGTTAAGTATCAATTGAAATTGGTTCTGAGGAGCAGACAACCCTATTAATCCTAGCTATTTTAATCTGGTGACTGATGAAAAGATTCAAGAAGGGAGATGGTTGTTAGTCAGTCAAACGATTTTTAACTGAACTCTGGATGCATACTGAGGGAGCAAAACCTTTATGCATCAGAAGACGGTTTTAGTTTATGCCTAGTAAATATTAAAGGTGTTAGCAATACGGCCACTTCCATTTTTTCCCCAGGCAGGTGAAAAAGTAAAGAACACAAGCTGGAACAACTCTTTGTAGAAACTGCTGATGCATGATAGGTTTATAAAGCAGAGCCCTGTATAAATTTCTTATTGAATGCTTCCAACATGAGCAGTCGCTGTCCCATGCCTAATTACCCATTTTCAGTTTACAGCTGAAAGCAAGTTTGTGGTGAGGAAAATATCCTTCAGCTACACTATCCAATTTAAGCATGCAACAAAAGCAGTGCTGCTGATGCAAGCAGCACCTTATAGTAACGGCTGGAGATAATCCATCTGTACTCTCCCCCTCTTTTGCTCCCGTTCATCAGCTTCTTCTGAGGCGTTCTCAGTATGGTCAGGGCTTCCCCCTCTCTGTTATCAGTCTCGTTCAATCTCATCCAGGCTACAGAGTATCTTGTCTCTGTGCTAACTAGAGACTGAAGAAGAGATGGCAGCTAGCCAAGACACCACTTGGGGAAGAAGGTTGGTTACACTGGGGAAAACAAACAGATGAGAGCAGGAATTTACCTTCTCCTTTCACTGATGAGCCATATTTGCCATTTGCTAATGGTCTGCAGTCCAGTGAAACTTCCAACCCAGTTGGGAAGATCATACTCTGAGATTGTTTCTTCTTCTGGTCTGTATCTAAGACATTTCTTTCTGGAAGTGGACCCAACTAAAGTAATCCTTGCCTTTGTCACCTCAATAACAGCAATGACATTTCAAACCAACTCAGAATAAGCTGGTATTACTGCAACAGCAGCACTCGGGTAAGTTTAAGGTATCAATTTCTATTTGCAAGGCCATCTTCTCTTATATGGGGATAGAGAGTTTCTTCTGAGTTTTTCAGAAATAGAAGAGAGTTACTTTGAAACAGAGGCTTACAGAAACCAAATAATGGAATGACCACACAGTAACAAAATAGGTAAATTGCATACATTTCATCAGGAGATCCAGAAATTACAAACATTTTTCTTTCCCCGTTAGAAAGTAGTTGACAAATCATGCACTTCCATTTAATTAAAGTACTAATACTGATGCTTATATACTTATCTAAAAACTCTGAAAAAATAAAAGTTCATGGGAAATATGACAATGCTTTTGCAAAGAAAAATGTATCTCTATTTCATACCCGAAATATTGTTTCCTCTCCAGCTGTTTTCACATCATCTTCCTTCCCAATGATTCTCTGTAGCTAAACGTGAAAAAAAAACACAATAAAATTACTCATTTGGTTTTACAAGAGTCTCCTTTTTCAGAAAATTGCATTAATTTCACCTTTTCTTAATTATAAAGTCATTACATTTCTGCAAGCTGCTCTAGTCATGACAAAATATTTGCATACTTAAGGATATTTTGCTGTTCAGGCACAGTTTTTCCCAGGAAAGTCTTATCTGCTGTGGTTAATATAGCCAAGCAGAGCATATGAATCTATCTATTGCAACCCAGCGCTTACTCTATTTTTAGAAGATTTTCTTGCGCTAGAAGCTTAGCGTTCACTTCGTAAGATTTTGAAACTCAGGGGTACAGCATCAGAAGTCATTTGGGAAATAAAAATTAACCTGTGATTTTCATGCTGTCCTCCTAGACAGCTTTACATAGTTCTGCTACAGACACGATCTTCTAGACATGAAAAGCATACCTGTTCAAATGAGGTGCTATACAACTAACAACAAGGGATAATTTAATTAAATAAGCAAATGTATTTTCAGCACTGGCATTAAGCAGAACGTGATTTGAGTTTCCTCTCCACCCCACAGATGAATGAATCCTGAATGTCTTAGCTAAGAAGATTTTTAGAAGTAGTGAAATGACTCACATTTAAAAACATAACTTCCACTGTCCCAAGTACAGCTTTACGGTAATATAGAAAGTTCATTAATTTGCAGCACCTCAAGTATATCTCAGCTGCAAGGTTTCTTTCTTTGACTGTATTTTAGCTTGGGAGGTCAACACTGCCACAAGAATGAGTGATTTAACATAGCACAAGGTATACCTACCTTTCACGAATTTGCACGAATCCTCAAAAGGACAGCAAAAATGAAAGAAAAATGGACTTATGACATTTCAGGTATACATATGGACTTACACCAAGCAGTCTGGATCTGCAGACTTTAGGAAAGATGCTTTTAAAGCTCAGGGCTTTCGAGCTGCACGTTTGCTTCTCAAACATTTCTGGAGTGATTCCTCACCCTGACAACCGAGTTTTAAACTGGGAAAAAAGTCCATAACAAAATGTGCATAGCCATGATTTTGTGGGGTTTTCACATCTCTCTTAGGCCTTTATTTTTTTCCTTTTTTTTATTGTTCAGAGAAGCAGTATCGGCTTGTAAGTAGTGAGTAGGAAAGAAGTGCTAACTGTTCGTGTTGCCAAAGGTCTTCCCTTGGCCTTCAAATTTTCACTAATTCACCTGTGCTGCTTTTTTTATAGCCTCAGTTTTTGAGTTCCTCAAGATAGTTACTTTCTATTACTATTTTTGAATGGCATGCCTTGATAGTATTTATCAAAATAAATACTGTAAAACAAGACAGTTAAACAGTACTAGTTCTTCCAAGTTTCTCCAAATTCTTTTTATTTTTGAGCACTTACAAAACAATTGATTAGTACAGTAAAAACTATTAATTTCTTCATAGCAAACCAGCAATATAGAGCTCTGGATAAAAACACAACTGCTTGTTTATATTCTCACTGAAAAATGACTGAAAAATTACATTCTTTCTTACCTGAAAAATCCATCTTTTGCTTGCACATGAGAAATACAACTGCAAACACTTTCCAAACAAGAGAAAATATGATTTTTTCCTTTTGTATTTTACTTTTAAATAACTCTTTAAAAAATCTGCAGAGACTACTAAACAGCACAGACATTCAGTATAATTTTTTTTCACAAGTGTTCTGGAGGATTTAGTTTATTGTTTGCTTATAGCGTCTGTAAATCCTTATAGCGCTTGAAACTATTGCCAGTAGTTTGCAGATTTTTTCCAGCATAGTTCAGCAACTACTCACAGAGGGAGAAGAATTCTGCCCTCAAGAAATGGACCCTATTACTCAACTGCTCCATGTGACATTTATCTGTATTTAATATTTATATCTGTTCGTCACTGGAAGATGCTAATGGCTAATTCAAAGATAATAAGAATTGTTATGCACAACTGATGCCTCTTTACTAAAGACTACTAAGAAGAAATCTTTTCTGAAGACAAGAGCTGGCAGAAAGGCTGTATCAGTCATTAAAAAAAAATTTTTTTTTTAGAGCCGTTTAAGAGAGGTTAGTGCTTGTGGATGTTCTAGGACTGCGGAGATGTTCTGCACCAAACCAGCACAGCTCCTGACAGTGTCGGGTGCTGGTTCATTCAGCCCTAGATGAATCTCTACAAGTTCTTTGTGGTATCTGCTGTCCAGGACAAGCATATAAAGACAGTCTATTTAGAAAGTCTAAATCACATAGCTCTTGCATGTCCCATCAGAGTTACCCTACCTCCATTTCTGATAGTTTTGAACTGTCATTAATTTTACTTAGAAATCTTTCATCAGAACAGAGCTAGGGAATTTCCTCACTTGCTGGGGATTTTGGGATCTTTGGTAGCCTTGTTCTTGATGGGAGATCTCAGATTAATGTGCATGGGTTATTATGTGCACATGTCTGGAAATCCCCCTCACCAAGTCTCATGTGAATGTCTTCGAAGTGCAGAATTCACAGAAGTATCTTACTGTTCTCACAAAGATGCAGATAATATGGTTCTGAGAAACAATTATTTGCACTCTGGCAGGGGCTGATTAAAGGATGGCAACTAATGTCTGCAAACATGTCATTTCTACCACGTCTTCTTTGTCTTGGAGTTGCAGGGCAAAGCAGCAAATCCTCGCACATGCCCACCTCAAAACACAGACTGCTGTGACTCCAGGCCCTATATACTGAAATGTTTCTTGTATTGTGAATGTTTACCCCTGAAACATAGATGAAGCAGAAATTAAAAACAGACTGGCTTGAATACAAAGAAGTAGGGAGAGAACAAGAGTCTGTCCCTAGGGAGGGACAGAATTTTAACTCCTACTGGAAAGGAGGAAAATGGGCACAGAAATGGAAAGGCTACGGAGGACAAGATAAACTCCCTCCTTCAAAACATGGAATTGCATTCAAGATCTCCTTTCCTGGACATTCATTTCTGCTAGCGAAGAGCACTGAATCTACTGGGAAATCCTGCATCTCACACTCCTTCAGTGATTTATACAGGTCTGAACAGCCTCTCTCCATCACGTGCTGCAGGCGAGAAGGAGTTGGGTTGTTGAGTCTGTCTGTCACCCTTCTCCTTTCCTGAATGATTCACATGACACATCTTGTGCCCGTTTATCCAGTAACACGAGAGTTGAGATATACACAATTCCAAGAATGATGGATATTTTGCAAACAAAAAGGCAAACCTCAAAGAACTTACAGTCTGGATCAACAGATAACATAGACATATATAGATGTCTAATCATCAGAGGTGACAAAGCAAGAGAATGAAGTAGCACTGACATTTCTTTCCCCATCACATCCTGCTTACAGTGACTGCCTCCTAATTACTCTTTCTTTGCTACTCTTTCCCACTGCCCTTTCCTTACATACGCTTTCTGATGTTATTATCAAATATAGCGTGGAAATAGCTATAGAATAGTTCAGACGTATTTTCTTGAGATGCCAACTGGGACAAGATAAATCACAGAATGGTTTGGGTTGGAAGGGACCTTAGAGACCATCTAGTTCCAACCCCCTGCCATGGGCAGGGACATCTCCCACTAGACCAGGCTGCTCAAAGCCCCATCCAGCCTGGCCTTGAACACTTCCAGGGATGGGGCATCCACAACCTCCCTGGGCAACCTGTTCCAGTGTCTCACCACCCTCACAGTAAAGAAGTTCTTCCTGATACGCAATCTAAACCTACCGTCTTTCAGTTTGAGGCCGTTACTCCGTGTCCTATCATAACTCTCATTACACTCATTATCCCGTGTCCTATCATAACACCATCATAAATGACAGATTAGCAACACAATTTATTAATCTCTTAGATATACAGAAGCTATCTATGCTTTACAGAAGCATACAGACTGAGAGTGTACAGAGATTAACGCACACACATTTTTATAGATTCTTACATTCAAAAAATTTTATTTTTAAACTTAACCTATAAAAATCAAGTTTTGCTTTAAAGTAATCACTGCTTATAAATGTTCAGTAAACAGTTATGTCAGAAAATTCATCTTTTGACTAGCTTGCATCCTGTGGGACTCCTTTGAATTCAATGATTCTTGTGAGTTGACATAGCAATTTATATGGGATTTTTCACCACTCTATATTAATTTATCAATAAAGCCCATAAAGGAAATGCAAAGTAACAACCTATCTAACCAGAATAATTTTCATTTAATATGATTGCCTTATACAGAAATCAAATTATTTTTAATGATTTGTGTGTTTTCACCTCTGCTTTTGGTGATTTTCTCTTGTTCATACTGGCTGATTCAATTAGAATCACCTGAAATGGGTAATAGATATTACATATATGACATACTCTACATTTCCCCAGGAGAGTGGGGACACAGAGTGCTGTATTTCTGCAAGAATCTCCTTATTTGCTTAACTGGCACAGTACCTATTTAAAGGAAGTACTGCTAACATGGCATTTTGGTGCAGAGGCAGAGTTCACTTGTGTTCATGGACTTACTTTCCCCCGTAACATACTGTTTTGTAGATGAAAAATACAGCCATAACAGACGTATTTTGGTGATCAGGGCACTGCTACTCTGATAGCAATTCACCAGGATTGTATCAGGTTTAGTAGGTTAAAAATAAAGGCTTTAGTTAGAATTTTATTTCTTTTTAATCAGAAGAATAATTAGCATTTTAACAGAGAAAATTATTCAAGCTTAAAAGATTTTGTGAAGCAACAAGTGGGTGTAGGGTATCTGCAGGCTCAGTTAGGGGCTTCTGGGAATATTGTATTGGGAAATGGTCTAATTTCAAGTATATATTTTCAAATAGTACTACTAAGTCTAAAAGTATTTTTACGGTGTTTTAAAATATATTTAAGTATGACTGATCAACTGTAATCTTGCAAAGAGACAATTCACTGAAAAAATGGCTATCAGTGCAAAACACACGCTACCAGCTATTGTATCATTAATTCAGAGTTTAAGGCTATGAAAGTACACTTTAATTTTTGGTACCTTCTCTATCAAGAGGTGCATCTTTGTAAGTTTTAGATTCTATGGTTCTCTAGAATTGTGGCATTATCATCTTTAACTTTATCCTAGTGACGGAAAACAATTGCAGTAGCCATTTCAGCTTCTTTCAATATTGTCTCTCTAGTCACCTCCAATATGAATGAAGGATCTGAATAAAGCTGAGGGAGTCTATTAAAACTTATGATTTTTAATTTTGCATTTGACTTTTGACAAGAAGTATGTAGTCAACAGTCTCCTATTAAATACTTAAAAGTTGAATAAGCTATATAATTAAGCCCATTTTTCTTTAAAACATCAGAGCAAGATTTTCTTTGTTTTTTAAGCATCTGCCTTTCTCCCTCATATTTTATACAAAATATGGGAAAAACTGCTGTTACTCTCCGAGTGAATTGGTAAAAAACCTGTGCAACAGCAAACAAAATTAATAAAAACCAAGAGAGGATGGTAAATTAAAAAAAGTATTAAAAACAATTAGAAAATAAAAGACTTTTATGGATGATTATTTAAATTGGCTCCTGGGATTAAGGGATGTACACCAACTCCTACCCTCCCAGTAACAGATTTTTAGATACAAGTCAAAGGTAACTTTGAATCCAAAAGCGGATTCAAATATGAGACGTACTTCTATAGCAATGCTTTGGTATGCACTCCTTTCATATAAAGTATTTTGTTAAGTATGTGATCATAGATTGGACTGAAAAATAGGCCTGAAGATTTTGATGAATCTTCATTTAGCAAATATAACCCATGGAACTACTTAAATGCTTTAAAATTAATATGCATATAAATGCACATACCTTAAAGAATTCTTTCTTTTCAACTTGTTCATTGCCATCTGTATCCAACATTTTAAAGGCAATCCGAAATCCAGTCTGGGGTTCTGCAACAAATTGCGAAAGAACTTTATTGTAAATACACACACACACAGGGTTCCGCTAGTACTTAAATATTTAATGCAAAAGGAATATTGCCTATGGTTCAGTTCTCCATTGTTATGCATGTACATGATATTTCCCGTAAACCATATGTACCTCCTCCAATATAAGCAGGCTTTTTAAACACCTTTTTACTACCATTTCAAGGGAAAAATTAATGCCATGGCAAAGCAAGAAAATGCCAGCAGTGCCCAAGTACAGGGCGTAGATATTCTTAGATACTCTCTACAGATGTCTCCATAATCCCATGCCACTTCTGAAGTCTAGCACTGCCTTGTTTATTAGAGCTGCTTTTCAGGTGAGAAGACCGGAAAGTGCCTTGAGAAACCAATAACTATTCCCAAAACTGCATGAAAGAGCTAGTGTACTCCTCAGGTACTTCTTGCATGCATTACCGTACACCAGTATTTGCACTCTTCCCTCGTCTTCCCCAGCAAACAGACTGGTCTTGTAATCGCGGCCAGCTCTCCCGGCTCCTGCTCCCGCTGTGTTAGCCCCCGGTCTTTTTTTCCTTCCCTTCTCCTTCCTCCCTAAACAATGTCTTTAAATGTTGCTGAGATATAATAAACCACTCTTTCTGGCCTTTTTGTCCAAAAGCATGTTTTGTATGACTCCCATCAAGCTGATTTTTTCAGGAATTTTATACAATTTTACCCTGCATTTCCTTCGCCGAGTGGATGTTTCTTTTCAACGCAAAAACGTAATGAGTTCTGAATCTTGCAGGCGCTATAAAAACGCAGTGTGTTTTGAGTTCCTTCCCACAATTTCCTGATCTTACTTTGCTTACAGGAGGTGGCCTTGCGCATTAGCAAGCCCACACAGGAGCAGCATGCCGCTGAAATGTAGTTACAGTTCACTGCAGTAGCAAGCACTTATCCCAGTAATTTCTGGAGCAGGTGAATTAATTCCACAACCCAGTCAAGTCAGGCATTAATATGAAAGCCACGGACTTATCGTCTCTAGAATATATTCGTGTTTCTGAGAACAATGTCGGACTCACGAGGGCAGTGAAGCAGTATCTCTAAAAAACTCTAATGTCTTCAGAGCTTTTCTTTTGGAAATATATTCTTCCAGCCCCATCCTGTAAAGCTTTAAGTCTTGCTTTTTTTTTTAGAGAATCTTTCTGCAAAGGGAACAAGTTAAAGGAATAGCCCGTTCCTTTTAAGTGATAACAATACGGTTAAAGAAAGTACTATTTTCACATTTTAGAAATAACTACATCCTCAGCAGCCACCTAACATTCTCTGTGGAGCAACCTTGTGATGCAGGGATATTTTATAAATACCACTGCAATCTGCATAGCAGAGCCCTTCCCCAGAAACTGGGTCGTAATAATCAAAACTGGCTTTCTTTCCATGGAAATGTGACACGCTACATTTGTGTTACTAGTACAAAAGCATGAAGAGCCTATACTATAACATAGTTAGAGAAAAAAAGTAATTGATGTATTTAACAGTAATTCATACCATCTGTGTTACAATTTTCACATAAGAGAGCTGTTACTGAAAATATAGGACCTAAAGCTTCTTATACTGTTCAGAGATGACATACTTATCTGATATGATGTAACCCCAAAGGTATGTGTTCGTAAAATAAGCACAGTTCAAAGACTACCTCAGATATATTTGTATTTAATTAGAATCAGGCAAAATTCCAAAATCCGAACAGGAAAGCTTCATGTTGGCTGTGAGTGCAGGTTAGACTTAGGTGCTTCCCCTCCAACTATTCCTACATTGACCAAGCTGTCAGCTTGTGTGACTGGCTAATTGAAATGAAGCTTTGAGTAAAGGTGACAACTTCAGATCCTGGGCTTCTTCACCAGGCAGGGCTTTACCAGAAGCTCCATTAACCAATTGCTGGAAATTAAATTCAATAGAGCACTGGAAGAAAAAAGACAGCAATGACACAAGGCACCCTGAAAAGGGGATCACAGGGGGCAAAATAAAACCTTTGTCTGCCGCAAAATTACATTTTCAAGTTCAGTGCTGCTACAGACAGTGCTTTTGTATGACAGGCAGTACAGTCTGGTCAGCAGAGTCCTGGAACCGGGCCTCTGGAAGCCTGGTGACTCTTTTCCCGTTTCCCTATTGCTCTATTAGTGACTTAGAAGACGTCATTTAAATATTAATGGTTGCTTTAAGAAATTTCACATTAATTCTTACTAGTGGGAGAGAGACGTTGTGTAACTGGGGGCTGAGTGACATGGGATACTTGTTAGGCAAAGACAGAGGCACTAACACTTGTTGACATTTGCTTTCAAACTGATGGGTACGACAACCCTCTGTGTAACCAAAGCAGCAACATTGGCACTGCATTTTTATCCTGCATCAAAAGGCGCCTTTGTTTTTGCGGTTCAATACATTCCTATATAAATTCTGTGAAAAATAATGTTACTTGATTGTCTGGAGAAGTGGAACAATTTGCCCTGATACTGCTTCAAGTTTCTAATTGTTTCAGCCAATAAATCAGCATGAATTTACTTTCTGCTGCCATGGACTTTTAAAGAAATAGAATCTTTGGCATCTATTTCTGCAACTTCAAGGTATTCTTCTGAAGTGATGTGGTTGTGCTTATTTTTTAAAATCATCCCTCTTCTTTGAGTTGCAACAAATATTTTTAAATCAGCTTTCTAACTGGGCTAGACATATTATTTCTGATTTTAAAAAGCATTTGAACACATGGTATAACTCATGTTCAAGTTGCTTGCAGCACTGGACAGTCATTAATTTATATAAACTATGTAATATTGTGTACTAGTTGAAGCTCCTAGTAGGAACCAATGCAGTTCAGCTGAGAAATGACATAAGCTGTCAAAGGCCTACCAAAACTGTGCGAGAGGTGCGTACAGCCATTGCCTGTGAAGACTGGACTCTGGAGACCAATGCTACTTCTTCTTACTACACCGTGACAGAACGGATTTCTAGAGCAAGGAAAACTTGTCAATTTGTTTAAGCCTTTGCCATGGTCTTCGCAGACATGGAAGTGTTGAGGCTCAAGCATCAACAGTCCACTGGGTTAACAACTGCTTCCTTCTCTCCTTTCCCCATCCACTGATACCACGAGATCCAGTGTGCTTGGTTCTGTCCCTTCCTTAAAATGTTATACCTGTGTAAGTCAGTCAAACAAGACTCCATGTGGACAATTACACGGACATGTATATGGACTACTTTGCTACTATTCTATGGGTCTTGCTGCGCAACGCTCATTGCACACACCTTATCTCAAATCTTGGTATTTTCCAGCATCACCGATGCTTCATCACAACAGCACAGGGGGGTGGCAAGCACAGCACAGAATAAGTATGGGTGAGGAAACCCAGAAAATCCAAGATCACTTCCACACACAAACAAAAAATGCCTGTTTGCAGATAAAGCAACTACCAAACAAAAATGGTTTTTAAAAAATTGTCTGATAGAGAAAAAAGGATGCAAAGGAGGGGGCAGAAATACAAGCAAAATACTTGGAGGAAATAAAGTCAAAAGGAACAAAGCAGGAAAAAAAAAAAAGGATTGAAAAGTCGAACAAAAAGACCCCGCAGAAGTCAGCTGTTTATGTGTATCAACCATTTCATATCTGAACACATGGATAATAGGCAACAACCTTTCAGACACCACTACATGAGCTATAATGTTAATGTCTCATTGTCCAAAATGACTAAAACTACTATCCAGAAGACAAATTATTTATCTTCCCCCACTTTCTTCTTCCCCTTATTATATAGTCCTGTAACCAATGCCTCCCCTCCCTCAAAGTCTCTTGAAAGACTTTACTGATCCCATGGTGCAAGGACTATCATGATTTTTGAAGTACCGCTATGGACCAATGATGACACTACGGAAGTAAGCTGCAATCTATTAAAGTTATATCCATTTATATTAATGCCTTATCATTCTTTATACAGTAGTTGTTTATGTTTTACTACAATGAGGAAATTTAAAAGTTAAAAAACATCAGAAAAAGTTCCTGGAAAGCTGTTAGTAGCTGAATATTTATACATATGTATTTTAAATATGTAATACTTACTCGTAAGGATTGTCAGCAAAAATAGGTACTCTGCATAGGATATCAACCCTGAAATAAAAGAGTTAAAAAATGACTTGCAAAAAAACCCCCAAGAAAATTTATAGCAAGACTTGAAAGATCAAATCTTATAAATACAAAAAATGTAGTTTAACATCATATTAAATAGGTTATTAAAGTAAGCCACATTATTATTTAATAAAGTTTTTACTTCTGTTTTTAGTGCTCTGAAGGTAAAATCCCCTATCCACAGACTCATCAACGTTCATGTCTAATCAAGAAAGTACAGTTTATTTGGTATTAATAAAAGGCCTGCACTAAATCTTTGGATTCTCGCTGAAAACATTCAACGTTTACATAAAAGGCAAATAAATTAAACGCGCTTTGTCGCATTTAGTACCTGGGAGGAGAACTACTCTAACGCTACCCTGAAGGATCAAAGTCCTCCATCCTTTGGCAGGCTCGCGAAGGCGGAGAATAGCTTCCCTCTAATTCTCAAGGGGAACATGGCAACACGCAAAGCTGCCAAGCTGCGAGATTGTGCTGATAGTACTGCTGGGCCGCGTGCCAACAGGAGGCTGCTTTTTTTTTTTTTTTTTAAAAATAGGAACATGTCCTTTCTACAAGGTGAAAGTATTTTCCCCCCTTTTGAAGGAAAATTCCAGTGTTTTCCTTTGAAACACCGCCTTAAGTGAAAAGCCTGAACAAACACAAAGATGTGATAGCGTCAAAATAGAGCGCACAAGCTAAAGATAGCGCGTGCATAACCAGGGTGGTTAAACAACAGAATCTGAACCATCTGCCCTGCCATAATGTTCGGAGAAAAAATGTAAAGGGCTTTTTTATAAATCACTTTTCAAAATAACTGAGCTACTTTTAACTCGTGAGCTAAACATTGTATAATGCTGAAGCTGCTTAAAATAATGAAGTTCAAACATGCCTATCTGTGCAAAGATAAACTATTTTTTATAATTTATATTTAGTTAATTGATAGATAAGGAATCCATTTAAGCTTCAGTGATAAACAATTAACTTCTGATAAATTACTATGCAGAGCCAACAGCATTTGTATTTGACCTTAGATAATGACTTAACAGTTTAAGTACTAGAGTTTAGCAATATTAAATTGCTGAATACAAGAGTCTGAAAATCCAAGAACAAGCCTTAGCTAAAGGCGGGTCTAATGCTGAGCCTGTTGCCAATTCATTCTGGTTCCATATCTCAGCTCTCCTCTCCATCAAAATAGGGCTGTTTGCCACGTGTAAATCAGCACAATACTACAGTCATTAGAGTACACTGTGGAAACAAAAAATACTTTCATCTCAAAGATTTAGTTTTGCTTACAAGTTTTAGGGTTACTGCCATTGCAAGAATGTAAATTATTATTTGCATTGCTGTAAAACTTGGAATCGTGTTCCTAGACAAAGTGTCCAGGATTTCTACAAATTCGAAACCAAACAAACAGAAAGAACTCCTACCCCATTATTTTAGCTTATGTGCCTAAGTATAAGACCAGAGAAAAAAATGGGTAGAAACAAGTAGGGGAGGAAAAGAAATCAAGCAAATAATGTGATAGGCAGTGATCAAGATTCCTGTTCCCTAATTTGGTTTTGTGTGTGACACAGCAAAATAATGCTTAAAGGAAGAATATAAAGGAAGACAAGGAGGCAACTTTTCAAGTGTATATAGAAAACGCCTCCCAGTCATGGACTGCAATGGTATCAGCACAAGGGTCCCTGCCTGAAAATTTAGCCACAAGCAATGAAGGAGAAGCGGGAGTCTGCCTCTTGGTTGTCTTGAGATGTGCTGCATAGGGATAGTTGAGGGAAGACCGGGAAAGTGAAGACAAGCAGCTTATGCTAGATAAAACAGAACCAGGAGAGCCCAGTGTTGGGGTACAAAAGAAAAGATGACACACTCAGAGGAGTCATGTAAGAAAAAACATATTTATCAAAGCATTTGAAAGGATATTAACAACGCAGATTACGTCTGTTAAAGTCAGAGAAAAAAAAAAAGTTGTAATAATTGAGATACAAAATGCTGAGCACCTAGAGAGTTTTATCTATATGGGTTGACAGGAAACATTGTACCTTATAAAATTTTGCAGAAACAATCTGCAAAATTTATATGGAGATGGACGGATGTAAAGAAAAGACCAATTTAAAGACAGCACCTTGCTTATTGGCTTAAGGGAGAAGCATGAAGCTCTATTCACTCGAGTTGCAGAGGGCTGGAAAGAAGAGCTTTGCAAGAAATGGCAAGGGCGAGACACAGACTGTTTTCATCATCATAAGCTGATTGAAAAGTCGCTATAGTGAAATAGGTAAAAAGGTAAATATAATAAAAATATGTACAAAAGTTTCTGGATTGTTCTTTAAAACCCGTCTCAGTGCCTCAAAGCAAATCCACAGCCTGTCTGACACTTTCTGGCAGACTGATTATACTAAAATAATTTGAGATAAGATTTATTTTTAAATAAAAAATTCTTCTTTTAATTTCATTGTCCTTTTATTACCTGCAGTGAATGGCCAATTTACCTTATCCATAAAGTAAATTAAGTATTTGGTAATTTTCTTTTTATTCTACAGTAATCATTACAAAGTTACTCAAATGAAAAGAAATTAAAAAAAAAAAACCCACAGAAAATTATATTCATGTCCAAGCAAAACTAAAAAGATAAAAGCTTCACATACTCTTGAATGACTCAGCATACTTGCAGCCACGTATTTGCAGTTAGCATTGGCAAAATACTGTCATTTTCTAACACTAAATGAACCTTCCCCATCCCTCCCTGGAAATCTCAGCCCTCAAACAAATGCTGACAAGTACAATATTCTTGTTCCTGAATAAATCATAAGTATACCCACAAAATATGACATGAATTTTAAAACTGCCCACTAGAAGGCACAATTCCCTAGCGTTATGTTTTACCAATTGGGCAGATGACAGTTTTCCCTCTACTCGATATTTAAGGAACAATCTGAACACAGTTAAACTAATCTCAGCTAAACAGTGGAACAGGTGTAGATTCAGTTTTCTGGTACTTGTGAAAGTGATATTTAAGACATAAATATTTACATTTAAAAAATGTAATAATAATGCATCTCAAACCAAAAGCATCAAACTCATTAAAGAGGCATCATGACCCAAAACTGTAAAAGCTCCATGTGTTGTGGAGACATATGGACGACTGCACTGAATGTTCCTGCATCACCTCAAACTCCTACCTGACCTTTGAATGACAGAGTGTACGGACCCACAGCCCTAAGCAAGGGGAGATCAATGCCTTGTGCAGAATGCAAAAGATGTCAGGCTGAGCGTACCAACGAGCCCACTTTCTGCCCAGCAGTCAGCTGGTAGAGGTGCAATAAAAGGAGGCTGCGCTGATTTGCTGTTTTCACTTTCTCTTGGTGGACAGGCCGAGAGAGTTGGGTTTGTTCAGCCTGGAGAAGAGAAGACTCCAGGGAGACCTTACAGCAGCCTTCCAGGACCAAAAGGGGGCCTACAGGAAAGATGGGGAGGGACTCTTTATCAGGGAGTGTAGCAACAGGACAAGAGGTAACAGTTTTACTAACTGAAAGAGGGTAGATTTAGATTAGATATTAGGAAGAAATTCTTTACTGTGAGGGTGGTGAGGCACTGGAACAGGTTGCCCAGAGAAGTTGTGGATGCCCCATCCCTGGAAGTGTTCAAGGCCAGGCTGGATGGGGCTTTGAGCAGCCTGGTCTGGTGGGAGGTGTCCCTACCCAGGGCAGGGGGTTGGAACTAGACCATCTTAAGGGTCCCTTCCAACCTGAACCGTTCTATGATTCTATGATTCACAGTTTTCCCAGGCAGAGTGCTTTGGGGATTTGCAGTGTCAGCCACTAGAAAAACAAAGGCTCTAAAAAAGCAGGGATGGAGAAAGAATATCCAAGAATTAAAGACTGGGAATCCTTTAAATGGAATCCTGGGAAAGCACATGATGATCAGTAATTTGAAAAGGCAGGGAATGACTATCCAATACAAAATCCAGCCTTCCCTTGGATAGGAAAAAATTGTTCAACTTGTTCAGAGATATTTCAGGGGCTGCTGGGGTATGCCGGGGCTTGCAGGAGCAAGGCACCAGCTGAAGACCCCTCCACGTCTGCACAAGGACGCAAGAAACGAACTGCAGGCAGAATTGGCCATGAGGCCAAAGGGCTGCAGGCTGAGATCGAGGGCTGCTCTCTTGGCACAGGCTGCCAGACATGCCCCTGGATCTGCGGTGCATGGGAAGAGTGTGGCTCACGCTTGCCATGGAACTGCAGCAGTGCAAAGGCAGCTTTATTTTCCAGAAACGTCCACGGGGTAAGGGATTCAGCCTGAAAAAGAAAGTTTGTGAATAGACTCTGTCGGCCTTTCTCATTAGTTTGGGGATGTCAGTCTTTGTTACTGGTGAAATGGTTAATTACTCATCTGTTTGGTTTCCTTGATCCTCCTGTTTGTTTTCTCCCTTCAATTAATTTATGCTAATGAGGTGTTTATTTGGTGTTCTTTAATTCCCTGTTGTTATACAAACAATATCCCAGCTCTCAGTTTCCTCTTTACGTAGCCTGATAGAAGGTGGAAATGCTGGGTGAAAAGAAACAAAGCACATCGGTGCTGTGAAGGGCCACCGAGCTCCTGAAGAGGGAGAAATAAGTTCAACTGCTCTTGGGAGTCGGGGATGCCACTTTACATAAGTAGATACAAATTTTATTTTTCTTCTTAGTTTCCATGCATTTAAGCTATACAGTGAAACAGCAGCTTATTAACAAGAAGTCTTAAAAACCAGTTCTGTGCTGAAGTCATCCCTTTAGCCCCCTTCTCTTGTCCAAGTAAGCTTTCTGATTTCTTTCACGTCTCCTCCTGCACCTCAGAAGGCTTTCAATTCCCAGCCCTGCCTCTTTTCTCTCTCTTGCATAACTGAGAGATTTGCCAAGGAGGCAGCTACTGGCTAGATGGGGATGGAGTCAAATCCGTGAAACCTTCTTTAAAAATACATTAAATTCCTAGCATATAATGTAAAGCAAGATGTATTTTTCAGAATCAAAAGCGCTCGTTACCTTTATCACCAAGGTCTCTAAAAAACGTTGGTCCTGGTTTAGCTTTGGCAACACACAGCAGTGCAGCATCTACCTCCTTTGAAGACACAAACAAGAAAATATAAAGCCAGTTTTGAAAGAGACATCTATTCAGTTGAGTAACAGAAAGAATGCAAATTCTTTTGAAGAAGGAAAGGAACATTTTGCTTACCTTTTTTGTCAGTTTCTTGGCTGAGGCTTTACCTATAATAAAAAAAAATCATCATCGTTCAATAACAAACTGACTTTAAACTTTGATCAGGTTCTGTGGCATTTCTTCAGATTTTTATGGGAACATGCTAAGTAATATGAAACAGAATATTTTGCAACAGGCAGTTTGTTTCTAATTCCCACAAGGATCAAGAAAAGACAACATTTAAAAATAATATAAGCAGTCTGTTCAAATGGTCTTGCAACTTAGATGAAACCACAGCCCACTTTGGTTATCTATGGCTGACTTACTCGTGTGATTTTGCATTCTGTGAGCTACAAACGTAGTACAGATTCCAAAACAAGATTACACAGTAAGAAACAACTGTAGTATTTACAAAGGGATTTGCATGCACACATAATACTCCTTCAAGTGCAGTTTGAGTATGCAAAAGCTAAGAAATACTAAAAAAGAATGAAAACGTTGATGTTTCTATTAAGCAGAAGTAAATAGAACAACTCTGCCTCCTGAAACACCATCAGATGAAACACCCTAAGCCTTTATGAGTAGGTTCAAGTCTATACGCTCGAATAGGAGAGCCACAGGCAGCAGCGGATGTTGTATTCCTGTATAAATCACCCATTTGAGGAGCTGTGATGTAGTAGCAGTGGAACGTTTCAGCTGGTTAGGCACGGCCCACGGAAATCCTGCCGTCATGGACTGGCAGGAGCTGTGCTCCATCCCTTCTCGGCCTATCTGCCCTATCACACCGGTCTGTCTCCTCAGCACTTCTCCTCACACGGTTTGTAAAACCGTGTGTCCTTCACTCTTACCACTCTCAGCTCATGGCTCCCTTCCTTCATCACCAGTTCCTCCGGATTCCAGCCAGCCATTCCCTCCTATTAATTCACACTGTGTAAGCACAAGCCGAGCTGCCTGCATTGGCTGTGAAGATGGTGGCCTTGCGTGCAGCAGCCTGCTTTGCTCCATGCTCCAAGACTCCAAGGTTTATTTACTCTGCTGCTTCTCGGGCATCTTGCATCTGGAGGGTCACCAGTGCATCCCTGCTCTTTGGAAACGGACAGGATGGAGACAGCCTGGTGGGCAGCTGTCAACAAACTTCTACCAAGCATTTTCACAGGCCCATGATTTAGCCAGACAGAGATGTGTTCTTAGTAAAACAGCGAATTTCCATAATGCTGGCAAAAGACATGGCCAGCTGCAGGGGGTCTCCACTGGCAGCTTTTGGCTTCAGACGAGGGAAGCTGCTGGAACATCTCAGCCAGCAATAGTTCATTTTTCAGCCCAGGCAAAGCAGTGCCCTGGCCTCTGCTCCCTCAACTGGCAGTAACGCTTTTGCTGATAAATTCCTCTCCCGCACCCTTCCCCCCAAATCAGCCTAAGGCAGACACCTGGCACATTACATTGCAACCCAAATGTTTAAGTTTGACAAAAGTTGTAAGCAACTAAAATTAGGGTTTTAATACTGGCGTGTTGAGTGACCCCAGCGACAGGTGTTGCCAGCACCACCTGTTACTGTGGATGAATACATTTTTGTGCAGTGCCTGTACATATATTTACACACACACACACACACATATACAAAGCTTCACCGATAGATACCTTCTAGCTCAGAGGAAATATGAAATCCTCTATTTTGCTTCATTTGAGATAAAAGAAGTCAGGCTAATAACAGTCTGGGAGAGCAAGTAAAAATCACTCAGCAAGGCTGAGTCCTGAGCAGCGCCATGTAACACCGCAGTTCAACGCTGTTCACTTCTGCAGAGCATTTTAATGAATGGCTATTTAGCAAATTAAGTGATTCAGATCTCAGCTTTGAAATGTCACCTCCTCCGTACAGTGCATTTCAACATGGAATTAAACTAAATCTTTCGGCTCTGGGAGACCCACATGGCGAGATGCCTTACAAGAGGGAATGAGTCAGGCTGTAGGTCTGCGAAAAGCAGTATCTGAAAGAAAAAAGGGAAAACCACCCTGCAGTGATTTTCACTGCAAATGCTCTCCATAGTTGTCTGTTTTGAAGCCAGTCATGCACTTTTATTTCGTTACCAGCGGCCCCACTCATTCCTTTCTTCTGGTGGCCCCAAGCACATCACATCTGGGACAGCAACTGCCACGGCACTGGGCAGCAGTCTTTTGCCAGCATCCAGGAGGATGACGAAGGGAGACAAGCTGAACTCTGTCAGCTGGAACAGCAAAGCCATAAATAATTGATGCAAGGTAAGGAGAAAGCACTGGGAGCTACAGCTCAGACACTACTTGGCCAAGTTTGTGTTAAGTCTTTGTTTCTCTTCACATTGTTCTCTTCTTTGGTTAAGTCTGTGTTTCTCTTCACATTGTATTCAGCACAGTAACTCTGAAACACTTCAGCTACCCAGTTTTAGGGAACATATCCTCAACAAGAATTACCCTACCGTGATAAAAATTAAGAAAGGGAGGAAAGTCTGTTGTGAACATGCGGACACTCTTTTCACCAGCCCGCAGTCACAACTGCAACTACCTAGAGCTCATACAAACGTTTGCGGCAGCCATCAACATCTGCCCGTTTGCATTCAGTGATGGCCACCCTCCAGAGGACACTGAAGATGGTGACATGCCGACTGACCTGTTTCAGAGATGAAAAGACAGTAACAACAACGATACAGAGGTGCTCATGCTACCCTTGACTGGGGAATCTCGGCCCGGGCGAAAGGACTAGCAGAGGAGAGGAAGCCTTTGCTGCATGGCAGAGGAGGAGGAGGACAGTCACATCACCCCAGGATGTGGCGACGGGCAGAACAAGGTGGGTGAGAGTCGGTCCTTACCACGACTAACTGCACAAGGGGACGCTGCTACAACAGAAGAGGAAAAAAAAGCAGGAGGGAAAGGGACAGAGTGAGAGATAAATAAAGGCATTTCCTCTTTTCTAAGTAGTAAATACAGCAGAGTCATACACGTGTAGCCTTTTAATGGTGGTCTTCTCAAATGGGCTTCAAAACAAAAAAAATTTAATAACCTAGTCAAATGAAAATGGCATACAGATGTCAGCAAACGTGTACTGATAGGCCAGGAATTTTTTTGGAAAAAAAAAAAAAACAACCAACAAACAACACTTGGAACAATAGTGTTATCTTTCATATTGCCATTTGTGTAAAGTATTAGAACACAATCTTATAATAATGTAATAATATAAACCGTAGAATGTGTTTCCTCCAATAATTATTTGAATATTTTCTAAGAATTAAATCCAGTTATATTCTGTTGGTACGGTCACCACATAAAATCATCTGTGAAGACTCAAATTTCAGTTTTCACTTGGAAACATTAGCTACTTCTATTGGAGCACTCACAACATTCCTTGAATACTAATTTAGCTCTTGGTGCTTCTTCTCTCCATTTATTCACTTCGTAACAATGTGATCCCTTTAAACACCTACAGGCAAAGCTCTGTTAACATTGCATGCTACCATACAAAATGTGCAGCCCTCTGAAGAACCGGGTCTTTTAAGGCCTTGTCTACAACAATTAGGAAAAGAAGGCTAACTCCTCTTTGCAGAAAATGCACTGCAAAGGTATGAACAGTTTTCTTAGCCAGTTCGGACACTGAAGAAAACGCCAACCTCTTCCTTTCTATCAATTAAATCTTGGTGCTGTCATTCCTGACACACGATTACAAATATATCAGGATCTAAGTCTCTCTCAGAGGAATACAGGCAATGGTACTATTTCATCTACTAAGTAAAACATCTGCATGATGCACTTTTCTATAGTTTTATTCTTTTACCATGATAGATTCTCACTAATAGGGAAGTTAATGACATATTAGAAAACTTGTTTGTAGTAGTAACAGTCTTACTTTGGTATCAGAAAAAGAAACTTGGAAATTTTATTGTTTAGAACTTGAACGAATGAGAAGAAAAACAACTTTTTCTTTTTTTTAATTTTCCTACAGGCTTGCCAAAACTGTGATGGAATTCTGGCTTAAAGGACAGCGAATATTTTCAAGGGTCTCTACATATTTTGCAGATGCTATCATCTTTTCACCATCTATAGCGGATCCATGAAACAACAATGAGGTACAGACACACCTTTCATGGACAAAAAGCCGTTTTAGCTTTTTAAGTTGAATGAATACCGAGTCTACTTAGAAGCACACAAATTCTGTGATGTTAGCCAAGAAAGTTAGCTGACAACTGTAATTAAGAAAACACTGCCTAGAGCAGCTACGTCAGCCTTAATTTGCCCTCAGCAAACCTGGGTATTTTGTCACATATATTTCTTACAATAGAAGTGTTTCCATCATCTACCAGTTTTTTTACACTAAGACATAGAATGGACCTGACATCAATGTTAGGATTAACATTAGGAAAGTGCTGAATTAAACAAGTACCCACTTGCACTCCGTAATACCCATTTACACCTGTACAGCCAAGGAACGGCTTAGATCTGACAAAAGACGTTTAGAGGCAAAGAATGAAAAAAATCACTAAGATCAACCATTATAACAACAATAATCAGATGCCAAAGCAAAAGTAGAGAAGTTACTACTACCTGCAAGAAAGCACAATTTTACGTGTCTGCAAGATTCCTCTATTTTTGTAAAATGGAAATGAAAATTAATATTTGAAACAACCGTTCTCCACAACCTTAACTTCAAATGAGAACAGTATAAAATGACTGTTTTTCCCTAGGAGGACAACAAACTCCTGTCCCCTTTATCAGCAAAGTCACTGAGACGGTTCGACCATCTTTTTAGCTCCATTTCAGATAGACACAGTGATAAAAGTAAAAAATACATAAATTTGTCCTCGCAGTTTTTTAATTTTAGATGGCAACCATGCTATCTTTGCTGAAGCTTGGCAAGTTCAAAGTCATACTGGGGTAGTAGGAAACCATTTGTTTGTTCCTGAAAAAACATAATGGAATAGCATTAAGTATGTTACAGTTCAACCAAGCTCCAATTCTGCAAAACGATGAGTGAAACAAACCTTTTAAGCTGGATGGGATTTCAGCACAGTTGTAATTGGTGGACAGGATCAGGGCATTTAAGAACCCAAACCCCCTGTGCGCAGCTCATGCCGTGGCCTTTACAGCAGAGCCCACCCTGCAGCCTTGCCTGCCGTGGGAACAGGGATTTGTATTCTTCCCTTTTAGCCGGCTGACACCTTTCACACAAGCTGAACTCTGAGAATCCTGCCCCTGCGCCCTGGTGAGCTGGGTTAGATAAGAATCATGTATGTTGATTTCCTTAGGGACACCCCTTTAAAATTTTAGTTTAAATTACCCTAAAATAGAAGATCGTTGAAGTTCAATAGCTTGGATTTCATTCCCAGCTCTCTCTCAGATATTTTTTATGATTCTGGACAAGTACCTTATCTGAACAAGGTGTTCTTTGTTTACCCACCTTATTTATGTTCTCAGCTCTTTAAAGCTCTTCTATGCATTTATAAAGTACTTACTGCTAATTAAACCAATGATGTAAAGGGCAAAAATTCAAGCCAGTAATTAGTTCTTTAAGGCCTCCTTTTGAAATATTGGTGACATTGGTGATACTGGAGATAAATCAAGGATAGCAAAATAATTTAAGGCTTTTTGAAAGCATGACAAACCAAGTGGTCAGATTCCTATGAGAGCTCCTGGCAAACCGATATCTGAATAATAAATGAGCGTGCCATTTAAATGAATTAAGAATCCACTTCAGCTAGAAAGCTTTTATTGAACTAGTGCATTGCTCCATTGAAAGATAATTGATAAAAGTCATTTCAATCACACGAATTAGTGAATTGAACCACCTGAATTAAAATCAAAGTATTCCCAGTGGAAAACGCAATTTGCAATAATTGAAGCTTCTGATAGGCTTTACAAAACAAGCTTTGCATCTGTCCTTCTTTATTTAGAGCAATCGTTCCTCTGAGGAAACGAGAAATATACAGTCCTGGGCCGAGGCCAGGGCTGGCAAATCTCCATTTCAGAAGAGGAGTTGCATCAGAGCCAGTCAATACCGGAAGGTTTCTCTGTGAGAAAGGCAGCCCGGGGTAAAAAGGGTGGGATGCTGATGCAGGGAGAAAACATCAAAGGATGACACAGTCTTTTCGGAAACTGAAACAGACTGAAAAATTAAGATAAGCCAATTTTCAAGACCTGCTAAGGAGACCATGGCACCGAGTCACCAGTGGTGCCAGGAGTTCCAAAATAACCAAAGGCATCAGGGTAAAAGCAGATTTTGTGGTGCTCGCTACAGAGGACGCGAGCAGCTCAGTCCTCACTGGGAGTGTAGCAGGAGTCTGGGGGGATGTCAGGGAGAGCAGAGGAACAGCTTTTCCTTCGGTATTATCCAGAGAAAGTGACTTGTTCCCAGATCTGCTCTCTTTCTAATAACATATCCAAACTGCAGACAGAAAAAGCTGAGAATAGGTTCAAACTTCCAAGCTTACCACAAGCCTTGCACTGCAACGATATATCGCACACAGGAAGTTACTTCTTCCAAAACACCGGAAAAATCTAACTGGGGTGTAACGACAACCCTTGGCCACAAAAGAGGCATGAGGTGCAAGTTAAGACTTCACATGTAACACGTAAGCAGTGAGAAGCCAAGCAGAGAGTGCGATGGCAGGAGAGCATCTCCCCAGCAGGAGAGGCTGCCAGCCCTCTGCGCTGGTTCTCAGCTCAGGACTGCAGGCAGCATCCAGAGGAAAAATGTGTCATGTGAAACGCAAGTCCTCAGACTCCCAAATAAGTACCTCCTGCTTCGTTCCTCCGGCTTCATTTAGAGGTCTAAAAATTAGATGCCTAAATCTGAGTTAGTGATCTCTGTGGTGCTTTGCTGTAACTATGATGGTGTCAGGACATACGTAGAAAAGGGTTTATAATTAACTTTGAAATCTGCTGCTCCTATTTCAGATCTGAAGAAGAGCTCATATGCCCAAAAGCTTGTCTAATTTTTCCAACTTACAGCAGCTGGTCTAATAAAAGACATTATTTCGGTCTACAAACCTCATCCTGACTAATGACCCCAGGCTCCCTTTACAGTCAAGGGAGAGAAAAAGACACAGCAAAAGAACAATTTATTCCAGGCTAAGATAGGTGTCTAGTACAGGCTTTGGACTCACCTGTTTGCTTCCATTAACTTTAAAGAAATGCTACAATCACGCGTTCTGACCTGACATTCAGCTTTTATATATTTAAATTGAGTAGATGCATCCTTCTGCACGCAACCAGGTAACTCACACGATGACTGCTTTTTGTATTTGTTATATCTGTAATCCGTTTTTTTCAACGTCTCATCTATCAGCCCAATGTTAGCAAAGCTAAGGGCATGTATTCTGTTTTATTAAGAACTTAATTAGATACAAGGGCAAAGTGTACTACAGTTCAAGAGGCAGAGTGGCTGCATAATTGGAGCAATAAAGTATTAGAAAGGACAATTAAGATTACCTGGAAGGAGTTGTATCCATAATACATGTTTCTGAGACCTGAAGGGTAGAGAACATTATGCAGTTCAGACTTTTGGGATGGACGGCACCTCCTGAATCTGCACAAAACCATGGACCTACCACAAGGAGTAAGCAGGCAGAGTCTCAACTGAAGAGAACTACTAGTACTAGGCTTGAGATAGCAGTCAGTCTCCTCTAGCAAAGAGAACAGCATAAGCTAGACTAAGACTTCAAGAAGATTCAATTAATGAACTTTGATCCTAACCTGAAATAAAGAAGAGACGGTTTCTGTAGCATTGCTATGCTTTATATTGTTATCTCCTGTTGCTAACAAAGACTAGTTTTTTAAATACTATAGTGCCGGAGCACATGCTAGTTTAAGGTACTGACAACAGATGAAGATAAACTATTATGATAGCCTCGTAGCCTCTTACGTTTAATTTTGTTTCTCTCCTAGACAGTGTTACAAGTCATGATCCCTGGCCTAAGGGCTCTGTAATCTACTTTATGGCTAAAGAAGATAAGTATAACAAAAATTAGAAGAACATATAAAGTAGGATAAGAACAACAACAATGAAATGACACAGTTAAAAATCTAACTGCATGCACAACCTGAGCAAATTGCACCTTAATTGTAAGCAGAGATTAATTTGGATTTGGAGTGAAAACATGTACACGTTAATCATCCCACAATCAAAATGAAGGAAGAAAAGGTCAACACCTAAACAGCACCAGAAATTGATTCTCACCTCACTGCGTAAGTCATGATTTAAGCTTAAGTGCTCAATATAAAGCCACCATCACCACCGTGGCAACTACCCCTATCATATCTCATTCAGTCACTTCCTTCACAGTTTGTATTCTTCCGTGTATCTGAAGATCTTCCCTACCATGACAAACGGCTACTTTTCACATGCATCTTACAAAGTGCAAAAAAATATAATACTGTTAAAGACTAAGTGCAAAAATATTAAAGACCGTTAATTATTACAAATTGGATTCACTTGCTGGCAAATATAACTGAAGTGCCAGGTGAAGAACTCATCCTTCACACGGGAATTTATCACTAACATAAAGCTACCTTACTAACCCTGGAACAAGGAAAAAGAGGGCGTGTGTCAGAGAGGACTATCTTTTTCACCTTCCTGCTTTGATGCAATTTATCCCGAGTAGGAACTGCAAATTATATCAAACTGTGTCAAACTATATGAAGTAACTGTATGGTTTATTTATTGCACTTTGATATATAACGAACACTCCAGCATGTAGGAATTACAGATAACGAGGCCATAAACAACCACGTGGGTCACCTACTTTGTCCTATTGCTCCCAACAGACTTCTGCTCATGTATTATCTCATCAGTTTATGTGCACACAAATACGTGTTCGCACATTTGAAAATAGTATTGATACTAAACTGTAGTTTGGGGTTCAAAAGACAATAGTGACATTAATTCAACTGCTTTTTTAATGAAATAGTTTGCTTTTTCTTACACTTACTCAGCCAAGTACAAACTTCAGTTACAGTTGATATTGCTTATTCCTAGGGAAGCATAAAAAAAAAATTATAGTAACTTGATATAATTTAAAAACTAAAACTAGAAACATTTTGTGAAAAAATTGAAGTTATTCATGATATCAGCATGAAAAATGCAGTGCTGTTACCATAATTCTGTTCAGACGTAGGCCATTTACAGCACTTGTGTCCAAGCAGTAAATAGCTGACATATTAGTGCATCAGGCCAATTTAAATTACTGCAGTGGGTAAGTAACCGGGAGCACTGACATTTCACATAAATTGAATGGGTTCTCAAGAGTCCCGTAAATATAAAAAGCTATTTAGATCCAGTTTATATAATAGTTCACTTCTTTTCCTGTTTCACCCTATCACATATCAAAATTATTTACACTATCATTAATGCTTTCTTTTTTGTTAAAACAGTATTTTTCTTTTGAAGATTAATTTACTTCCACTACAGCAACATGCAGTAAAAGTCCTTAGAAATATTGCAAAAAATGTTCCAAGAGGTGACAGTTGATTGGAAAAGTACAATGGAATTTTGCTAGAAGTACCAGGTTGGGAAACCCGTTCATCATATCCCAGCAACCCCTAGTTAGACCTTTGGAAGAAAAAAATAATAAAAAAAAAAGAGATATGGGTCCTTCTGCACTGCTATTGTGAAATCTGGAAATCTCATCATCAGGATGCCCGATTTCTATTGCTGCACTATTCTAATGGTGGTGGTAATCGTTGCAACTGTTTCATTCTCCTAGTGCCTTGTCCTTCCATCAAATGTCTAGAATTTAACTCTTTAGGGCTGCCCTACATCCTACACAGACTAAATACATCCTTTCCAACATCTTATTGTTCTTTCCTTCCCAGTAGTAACAATTCTAGGGAATATGGCACAAATAGCACCTTTTTGGTGATTGTGAAAGATGGTCTCAGGAGCTTCAGAGAAGCTTGTGGGAAGACCCATGAAGTGGTTACAGGAAATTGCCTCATTCACAGAATAGCTCAAGTTGGAAGGCAGCTCTGCAGATCATTGTGGTAATTAGAATGTCCTTATCTTCTCACAGTGACAGCTGGAAAAAGCTCAAAGCAGGGTCAGTCACGACAGGCTGCCCAAGACCACGTCCAGTTGGGTTTTGAATATGCTTGCAGACATTTGTTTCTAGAAGGGCTATGAGTACAAGACATCTCTAATTTAATACAGTCACCTGACCAACTTTGCAATAGGAAAATATCACTTTAGGTGCTTTTGTAACCTATACTAACACCAAATACAAGCAATAGTTGGTAGGTTTCATATAGAGCTTTAGGATTTCCCCCCTTGCTTATATCAAAGGCAACGACATTCTTATGCAGTTGAAGACTGTATCCTGGCTTCAACTCCCACCGACGACCTATGAAGGAGGAGACAGCATTTTTCCCTTATTTGTCAAGACATGAGAGCACTAAGTACTGGATTTGACAGTGAATTTGCGCATTTTATTGAAAGGAAACATTTCTATGTTGGCCATTTCATGAATGAGAGCTCTGTGCTTAAGCTCAAGGCCTGGGACATTTTGTCTTACTGTCCAGAGCACAGTAAACACCAAAGAAATTCAGAACCTTATTATGCTTATCTTCCAGAACACGAGACCCATTCATGAACATGCAATTTACAGTGACTAGATGTCTGAGGGCATTGCTATTGAGTTTACAGAACAGTTAATTTGTAAATTATAACCAATATAAATTCTGTTTAGGAATGAAAGGATTAAGTGAACACCCACTAGATGGTGTTCAGTTACTGCATGGGGTGACCTGGGCTACTTACAGCTCTAGCTCCTTTTCACCTCTGCTTTGCAGCAGACTTTTCTTGATGAAACAAGGTATAAGAGGACAAAAAGGGATGAAATCACCCTCTTTACTAGAATTTGGAAATGCTTTAGTAAATTAATTACCACCTGTGTTGAATGTGGGTAAGTGGAACTTCTGAAAAATATGACAAACAAAAAGAAATGTTTCTAAACAAAAGAAAATACACAAGATCATTTTGGATCCACTCACTAATATTCTATGGTTTTACTCAAGATATACCATACTTGAGTGCATGGAAGATAACTTCCTGACACAACTGGTCGCGGAGCCTACCAGGGTAAGTGCCTTGCTAGACCTAGTGTTTACAAACAGAGAAGGACTAGTGGGAGGTGTGGTGGTCGGAGGTCGTCTTGGGTTTAGCGATCATGAAATGGGCAAGTTTTCAATTCATAGCGATGTAAGGAGGGGGGTTAGCAAAACCTCCACCTTGGACTTCCGGAGGGCGGACTTTGGCTTGTTCAGGACACTGGTTGAGAGAGTCCCTTGGGAGACAGTCCTGAAGGGCAAAGGGGTCCAGGAAGGCTGGATGCTCTTCAAGAAGGAAATCTTAAAGGCCCAGGAGCAGGCTGTCCCCAAGTGTCGCAAGTCTAAAGGGCGGGGAAAATGGCCAGTCTGGATGGACAAGGAACTTCTGATGGGACTTAGGAATAAAAGGAGGGTTTACCACCTTTGGAAGAAGGGACAGGCAACTCAGAAAGAATACAGATATCTCGTTAGGTTATACAGAGAGAAAACTAGGAAGGCAAAAGCCCAGCTAGAGCTCAACTTGGCCACTAACATTAAGGACAACAAAAAAAGCTTTTATAAATACATCAACAAAAAGAAAGCCAGGGAGAATCTCCATCCCTTACTGGATGCTGGGGGGAAAGTTGCAACCAAGGACGAGGAGAAGGCTGAGACACTTAATGCCTTCTTTGCCTCCATCTTCAATAGTCAGACCAGCTATCCCCAGGGTGCTCAGCCTCCTGAGCTGGAAGATAAGGACGGAGAGCAGAACAACCCACCCATAATCCAGGAGGAAGTAGTCAAGGATCTGCTTCTGCACCTAGACGCACGTAAGTCTATAGGGCTGGATGTGATCCACCCAAGAGTACTCAGGGAGCTGGTGGGAGAGCTCACCAAGCCTCTCTCCATCATTTATCAACAGTCTTGGTCAACAGGGGAGGTACCAGATGACTGGAGGGTGGCTAATGTGACTCCCATCTACAAGAAGGGTCGGAAGGAGGATCTGGGGAACTACAGGCCTGTCAGCCTGACCTTGGTACCAGGAAAGATCACAGAGAGGATCATCTTGAGCGAGCTCTCACGGCAAGCGCGGGGCAGCCAAGGGATCAGGGCCAGCCAGCATGGGTTTAGGAAGGGGAGGTCCTGCGTAATCAACCTGATCTCTTTCTATGACCATGTGACCCACCTTCCGGATGCGGGGAAGGCTGTGGACGTTGTCTATCTGGACTTTGGTAAGGCCTTTGACACCGTCCCCCACAGCATTCTCCTGGAGAAGCTGGCGAATCATGGCATAGACAAGTGTACTCTCCGCTGGGTTAAAAACTGGCTGGATGGCTGTGCCCAGAGAGTTGTGGTGAATGGGGTGAAATCCTCTTGGCGGCCGGTCACCAGTGGTGTCCCTCAGGGCTCAGTTTTGGGGTTAGTTTTGTTTAATATCTTTATCGATGATCTGGATGAGGGGATTGAGTGCACCCTCAGTAAGTCTGCAGATGACACCAAACTAGGTGGGGGAGTTGATCTGCTTGAGGGTAGGAAGGCTCTACAGAGGGACCTGGACAGGCTGGATCGATGGGCCAAGGTTTAATAAGGCCAAGTGCCGGGTCCTGCATTTCAGTCACAACAACCCCAAGCAACGCGACAGGCTTGGGGAAGAGTGGCTGGGAAGCTGCCCGGCAGAAAAGGACCTGGGGGTGCTGGTGGATGGCCAGCTTAACATGAGCCAGCAGTGTGCCCAGGTGGCCAAGGTGGCCAGCAGCATTCTGGCTTGTATCAGGAATAGCGTGGCCAGCAGGCACAGGGAAGTGATCGTGCCTCTGTACTCGGCACTGGTGAGGCCTCACCTCGAGTACTGTGTCCAGTTCTGGGCCCCCCTGTACAAGAGGGACATTGAAGTGCTGGAGCGTGTCCAGAGGAGAGCTACCAGGCTGGTGAGGGGTCTGGAGACCAGGTCATATGAGGAGAGGCTGAGGGAGCTGGGCATGTTTAGCTTGGAGAAGAGGAGGCTGAGGGGAGACCTCATTGCCCTCTACAACTACCTGAAAGGAGGTTGGAGAGAGGTGGGTGTTGGCCTCTTCTCCCAAGTGAATAATGACAGGACCAGAGGAAATGGTCTGAAGTTGTGGCAGGGGAGGTTTAGGTTAGATATTAGGAAGAGTTACTTTACTGAAAGAGTGGTCAGGCACTGGAACAGCCTGCCCAGGGAGGTGGTTGAGTCACCATCCCTAGAGGTGTTTAAGAGATGTCTAGATGTGGCACTTCAGGGCATGCTCTAGTGGCAGAGATTGTAGGTTGTTTGGTTGGACTCGATGATCTTTAAGGTCCTTTCCAACCATGAAGATTCTGTGACTCTGTGATTTGTATTTTTGCAATTGGTGATATTATCATTCTGCTCTTCATCCTCCCAAACTGCCCTGACACCATCCATTGAAAGACAAGGGTGAATAAACACTCAAAGAAACATCTATTTTGCTATTAGTTTTATTAAAAGGATGAATTGAATTACCAGATGTCTACTCCAATAGAGCCTAATGCATCACTTCCTTTTTCAGCAGAATTGTAATAATTGCAACTAACTCCCATTAGTGATTAGTGAACCTGCATAAGGAGAAAAAAAAGAATAAAAGTGCTATTTTAGGGGAAGAAACTTTTGGCACAGGTGCAGTACTGTAGCACTTAACTTCAGATATTTTAGATTCCTGGAGATTACAAGGATAACTAGTGATAAAGGGAATTGCTATTCGGAGCTGAATTAAGCCGATCCTGTCATGTCAGAATTTCCAGAAGGAACCTTTTCCCTTTATAAGGCTCTGAAGTGCAACCTTACATGAAAATTTTAGGAAGGACATTTTAATGCAGATGACCCCAGTGATGACATTACTTTTTCCAGTTGCCACCGTGAGAAGACAAAGACATTCTAATGACCATGTTTGGGAATTTTCCTACAGAAGACTCTGTCTGATGCTTTGGGTATTTTACTGATCCCATGCAGTCCTACTTCATTATTTCCATAACTCTCCAGGTTCAGGCATTATTGCAATCTCTAGCTTTTCTTTCTTTCTTCCTTCTTATGCTTAATCAGAATTCCCTTCAGCGGCTGACTTGCTTTCCTTCAGTTGATGGTCCACGTCATTCTCGCTTTTACCTTTAAATTAGCCAGGAGTTTCTACTTCTAAGATTAGCTCATTCTGTTATTAGCACATACAGAAGCTCTGAGCAAACCAGTAACAGCCCCTGCTGAGTCTGACTTGTTTATACATCATTAACATCTGTCACATAGCAATTAACAGATGTTTGGGAAGTTTTCCTACAGCAGGGGCTCCAAGGGTATGGAAGTGATAACAGAATGCTCCTCTATTTTAAGCTAAGAAAGGTTTATCCTATTTTCTCCACACAAAAAGACTAGTGAGCAATCCAGTTTTGGCTAGTTTCTGAGAGTACCAGAATGAAGAAAATGACATAAACCTATTTGAAACGTTGTCTTTATTCAGAAGGTGGTAATGGAAAGAGGAGCAGGATCATGAAAAGTCCGAGAACTCCCCTAAAAGATCAGAGAGAACTAAAGTAATGAGAAATCATAGAAAAGCTTAAAAACAGGTGCTAATCATGCTTTATTGAAGTGGCCAAAACAGTTTGGTTAATTTACAAGTTAGAAAAAAATGAATGCTGCCAGTAGTACGTTTAATGATAAATTACTGACATGATGTCCATTGGCCTTCCCTACTAGTAGAAAACAAAGTCTTGTGCACTACCTAGAACACCTCCTCCCCTCTAAGAGGTGAACTTTGGAGACTGAATAAGAGAAGCAAAGATAAGCCATATCTTGACCCTGTGACTTCAAATGTCTCACATTCCAAAAGAAAAAGTTTGGCAGAAAGAAAAAAAAATCTAGACAAAGAAGATCAATAGTCTCTTTCAAAAAAACAAAGTTATTCTCTTATAGAATTGCCGTACTTCCTGATGAAAAAAACTTTCTCCCCTGAATTCAAATCATCTGAGGAAGCTAACCTCCAAAAGACATTTGCCTTTACCCTGGCTTTAATTTTATATTCAGATTTTCTAAAGAATTCTGATCTTATTAGGCACCAGAGGAAACACTGTATTAGGCCTGTTAAAACAGAAATAGAACAGAAGTATTTGTTCAGTAAAGATAACAGACAAGACAAATCTAAAAGCACACTTTACATCAAAATTCCCATGAATTCAAAAAAATTCATGAAAAAAGAACCTTTTTTCCTGTTTCTGTGCAAAGGTGTACATTACCTGAGGGCATCAAGCCATTAACCTCCTAAAAGGATGTTCTTTAACAGAGATCTCTTTTTCTGTCTTAATCATGATTCTATGATTACACCAAAGCTTTCTTCACCTAAGAACATAGAAAGTAATTTGCTCTACTGCACTACCCTCAGCCTAGCAGACTCATGGAGCTACAAATGAGGACCAAAGCACCAATGGTGCTAGAAACTGTTCTGAATGTAGCAACTGTGACCAAAGCACAGTCTGAATGAGTTTAAATGTCTTCATAGAACCATCGACTGGTTTGGGTTGGAAAGGACCTTAAAGATCATCTAGTTCCAAACCCCCTGCCATGGGCAGGGACAACTCCCACTAGACCAGGCTGCTCAAAGCCCCATCCAGCCTGGCCTTGAACACCTCCAGGGATGGGGCATCCACAGCTTCTCTGGGAAACCTGTTCCCATGTCTCACCACCCTCAAAGTAAAGAATTTCTTCCTACTATCTAATCTAAATCTCCCCTCTTTCAGTCTAAAATCATTATCCCTCGTCCTATCACTACACTCCCTGATCAAGGGTCCCTCCCTATCTCTCCTGTAGGACCCCTTTAGGTACTGAAAGGCTCCTATAAGGTCTCCAGAGTCTTCTCTTCCCCAGGCTGAACAACCCCAACTCTCTCAGCCTGTCTTCATAGCAAGGTGCTCCAGCCGTCTGATCATCTTCGTGGCCCTCCTCTGGACTCGCTTCAACAGGTCCATGTCCTTCTTATGTTGGGGGCCCCAGAGGTGGATGCAGTACTCCAGGTGGGATCTCATGAAAGTGGAGCAGAGGGGCAGAATCACCTCCCTCGACCTGCTGTCCACATTTTGCTAGTGAGCATTGCTTGCTACGATTTTTCTCTTTGACTGAAGCTGTAGTTTGATAATTCAGATGTTTTCAGCAACAGCATTAATTTAAAAAGTTCCTGACTTCAATCCTTGTTCCATCCCTTAGGCCATAGTGATTGCTAGCAGATTGTGCTGTGAGCCAGGGAATGAAGCTGGCTTTACAAAAAGAAATCAAATTCAGAAAAGCATGGAATAAAGCTACCTACATGAAGCTGCAGCATGGATGGCCTCACCCAGCCAGAGGAGATAAAAATAAGCTGGGTTTGCTTAACCTAACAAGGCCAGTGCTGAGTGGTAATATAATTATCTATAATGCATCACGGGGTTAAGATTCAAAAGGAAAAAAAACAAACTTAGGTAATGGGAAATGTTGGCATAAGAGCAAGTGGGTTTAAACAGATAGTGCTTAATTTTAGGTTGGATATCAGAAGAGTTTTCAAGCAACAGAGGAGATGCTGTGTCACCATTTTCCAATATAAGCAGTGGTTACAAATGATTTTAAATTGAGCATGAAAAATTTATAAAAGGTCTCTATTTTAAGTTTGTAAACTGCTAAAATAGGAGCTGACTTTTAGAATATATGTGATAAATTTTGACATACTTAGCCATGAAATGCTAGAACCAAGTGCTAAGCCATTATGTATCACCCTGACAGAGGATACAAATCCTTAAAAACACATTGCAAGATATTATATGTTAACTTAGGCGAGCTGTGGTAAAAACTGAAAGTGTTCTTACAGTGGTGCAACTAAGGAGGTATCCTTTTTCCTCCTTATAGCAGTACTGGACATAAAGAATAGGGACTGTCCTCCTGAAATGAGCATTTATTTTAGCTGCAGAGGAAAGAGATTGAATTGAACTTTTAATCAAATTTTAAGTAGGCTTTTTACAATTCTCGAAGTGGGTGCAAATGAAAAGCAAAACAATAGATGGCTTTTTTTTAGCATAAGAGTAAAGTTATTTTATGTTGCCCACTGTACTTCTAAATTGACCATACTGGTTTAAAAGCCCCTCTTACTTTTTCAACAGAGACTGCTTTTACCACTATAAACATTACAAAACGCGTCGCTCTTTTCTGCTAAGTAGTTATTCTCTTTTGCCAATTTGAACAAAGCCAGAAAAACAGATGAAATTTTTGAACATTAGGTTTTATACTTTCTCCCAAGAAAGTGACAGCAAAACAGAAGTGAGCTCTCACATTCTCTATCACCAAAAAATCCATGGAGAAGAAATAATTGCTATGTCAGGGTGTGGGTGACTGTTCGGCAGTTGCTGGACACAGTAAATAAATACAGTCCCAATGGAAAAGCAGATGTCCATCCACATGAGACAAAATGACTAATTTTAGCATTCTCTATCCTAAGAATTTGCTCTGTAGGGTTCACAAGTGTTTGGATCCAGCCCACAGTTAAGAACAAACACACCTCACTCTTCTGCAGGAAAAACAAAAGCAAACCCAAAAAACATTTGGAGAGGAACAAAAAAAGACAAAAGTTGTCTGTTTTCTGGAACTGGCAGTTTCTCCGGTGGGAAACGTGACTGATTTAATGCTTGCCAATACCAATACAGCAGCAAGACTCCACTGTCCCAGTAGTTCCAGCAGTATCAGAGGTATTGGTGCAAAGGACATGAATTAAAGGTTTGGAAAGGCAGCTAGCACTTGGGAAAACAAGCTGTATCATACCGAAGACTTCAAATGTCAGTTCTTCTGAAGGACAACTGAAAGAGTCAGGATAAAAGTCAAATGGCAGCTGGCTTGGCCGTGTTTTATATTCAAATTCCATATAAGAAGCCCATTTTAAAATTTTTATTAGCCAGGTAGGATCACAGCTCTCAGTGAACAAAGTCCCAGGATACTGGCACATTTTCTCTATACTGATAAACTAACTAGAAAAAAACAAAAATGGCCAATTAGGATGCATTTGGACCTAGTAATGATGCTGAACTACCTCTCATCTGGTAAGAACCAAGACAGGATTTGTTAGAAAACGTGGCATCTTTCATTAGCTATGGCTGAAAAATCCTTACGCTTTCAGGTGAACAAGCCTTTTCCAGAGGAAAAGGAAAGATATTTAACTAAAGATGTAGCCAGCAGAATGACCAGGTGGTTGCCAGCATTACAGATGGTGGCGTGAGGACCAGAGCTCTCTGACGGACTGAACAATGTTGGAAGATTAATTTGATTACTAAGAGCTGGCTCTCGGCTGTATTCTCCTCTGCAGTAATGAAGCTGGTAAGCACAAGGCAGGGCACCGCCATGTAAGCAGGTGGCTCTAACAAGAGAAACCTGTGTGTTTTACACATGGAAAAAAATTCTTGGAGCTCAGTATTTGCTTTTGTTTCACAGTAGTTGAGAAAGGGTACTGAGTGCAATCTCTGCTATAACTTCCTGCAGGTGTGGGGCTGGGGAATGAAAAAGGGAGCATTCCCCGGGTAGTTTCTCCCTTAGGAAATTGATGCTGGTGTTTTCCAAACAGAGAGCAGTGGAACTTCTCAAAGGTCTCCCCGGAGACCCCAGCCGTTTGGCAAGTAAGGACAACTCCTCTCATCTACCAAACAGGCTGCACACCTTGCCTGCTATTATCGCCTAGAAGGAAAGTGATTGATACTCAATGGTTCCACCTTAGGTATTTAAAAAAAACTCACAATGTAACATTTCTTATGAGAACATGCAGGTGAAAAAGAAAATCAGTTTATATCGAGAATATGCAAAAAAAGATAAATCCTATGGCTAATATAACAAAGAATTCAGTGTTGGCCTAAGGAAAAGCACAGAATCATCAGCACCGAAAGAGTTACAAACAACTGCAAATGTGAGGCTAGATTTTGGCAGGAGCCTGACCTGCTCTCCTGGCACCTGCTATTGTCCACTGAGGGTCCGCCAGATCCCCATCAGTTCTAAATATCTGAATGCAACCCAAGGAATTTTAAAAACAGATTGTACTTTTTAGGTACAAACCAATACCTGTCTGTGTTAAGGACATATGTTGCAAGAAATTAAAATACATTTAAGAGTGATAAAAATTCACTGAGTCTGATTTTCACGCTACATCTGTTAAGACTTAATTGTCAGTTAAGCAGGATGTTTCAGAACTGATTAAGTTCCACTGAATTTATTAAAAAAATAATACTGAAGCAATCTGACAAAAAGCATTCAGAACCCGTGGCAGAAAAAATCCCAGAGATATTTTCTGTGGTATGCCGACAGTATGTTCTAAATGTAGTTGAAATAGTGTGTGGTGTTCTACAAAAATAAAAAAACACTTTACAAATAGGAAAAATATTCAGAGACTGATTGTACAAGTTCTTGAAATTTGCTCATATGTATAAAAAAAAAGTGACTTCTTTGTTAAGTATTTAAATATCATGTTAGCATGTCACAAAACTGGAATACTTGAATAAAGCAGAAAGTGTTGCGAGACTTCTGAAATTCTAAGGCAGCTGATGTTTATACAACAAGCAGACTCCTGTTATTAATAACCAGATCTTTCCATTACTTGTACTACAAGTATTCTGTATGCGCACAATACATTTTCATTCGTTTCAAGGAATCTGTTTTCCATTCAGACGCCATTAAATAACCAATAACTTTCACACTTTAAATAACTAAATCCTTCAAGATGTGTGTTGAGACCACTTGCCTCTTGCTTGCAACTCTGATGAAGCCTGACCAGTTTTATTATTGGTACTATTTTTGTGTTGAGTTTTAAAAAATTGCTTTCGTTCATTGAGAAGTTGCAATGTATCTTCTCATTAGCAATTGTTCTTCAGAAAGCTAAATAGTCAGTAATGTATTTTCAAAACATAACATCTTGCCAAAGCTTTTACTTAATCAGTACGTACTACAGTCAGTCGAGATAAGAACTCTGATCTGCATCATTCTGCAGCTAGTCAGCAATGGCACAAAGGGAAAAATAAGAATTAATCTCAGCAAAGCCACGAGTTTATTGTAACCTCACTGCCGTCTCATGAAGACATAACCACAAAAGTACAAACGTAATTAATGCAGTGTCAGTATAATTTTAAGGATCAAAAATATATTTCCCTATTTGACCTTACAGGGAATGTACCCCAGGTACCTTCAGCACTGTCTCGTAACATGGTTCAAGGCATGGAAATGGAATAGGAGCAAAAAAAGGGCACCTTCTCCCTACGCTGAAACCTGCTGCTTCCTTCGTGATTTTGCTCCACGGTTCCCTCTCCTCCGAACTCCAGTGCTCAGTCCTTCCTCCTGCTCCCCACTGGACCGTGCGCTCTGCCTCGCGGCTGCAGCTGCAGGGGCTACAGCGCTGGAAGCCACCTCTCGCCTAACACCTCTGCTCTGATCCCCGCACCCCTTCCATCTATTTTTCGGACTCTAAACCTAACAAATTTTTTTGCAAAACGAGAACAAAAAAATAAGTCAGTGCAGTGGACAGTGGTTAATATACCAAAAAACCAGCGTGGCACACAGACCAGATTTGATTGCTGCAGGGTGGAAGACCCCCATTTCCCCTCAAGAATCCCATTTCCAATTCTGTTACATAGTACCTTGTGATACTGTCAGTATGAAAATGCATTAGTCTTTATTTTGATTTCACAACAAAGCTTATGTCCAAACAAAAATACACATTATAAAGATTACAGGATTTTCTGAAGTATTCTACTGTTTCTAGATAAAGAACTATTTCAAATTAATTTTTAGATAAACCAGTCCCATGAAGATCATCGGTGTTGCATCAGACAGACTATTTAACTAAGGTATCAGTGTTAATATGCTATTGCTGAGGGGGAAAGAAGGAACAAAAAATATCTAATTTAGCTTATCTATTTACCAACAATTGTCTGAGGTACAACATTTTATCCAAAACTACCTAATATTTTATCCAGAACATCAATTTCAATGTTGTATTTAGACAGTTAGGGCAAAGTAAACACCCAAATGTATACAATATGTTACTTTAAAGACCTTCTTAGGGTTGTGGTAGGATCTCCTAATGCTGTTTGGGCGATGAAGGATAGCTGAAGATGAAAAATTCACAGTATGGGCTGTTACAGAAGCAGACATTTTCAGCAATCTGCTTATCTTTGCTTATGTGAGCAGATCCCTCAACAGGAACTTTACTTTCCTTCACTTATAACCCCACTTTAAGAAATGAGTAAACAAGATGACTAAGAAGTTTTGGCTAGAAATGTCTGATTTTCTTTCATATTTCTAAAACTCAGAAGAGATTGATATAATGACCTTAAACCATCATGCTGCTGCTTCGCCTTTGCTTCACTTTACCTTCCATCTAGCACTGGGCAAGGGGTCATCTCTGTCCTGCATATCCCAGCTCGCAGAATTCTCTACTGGGTTTGGAGGGTTTGAGCGACAACAACATATCAGTGCTAAAAAAGGCAAAAACTCAAGATACAGAAACAAAAAGACTGACTCAGCTCGTTCCAAAGTGCCCATCTACTGGCTGCTCCCTCTTGGCTCTCCAAACCCCACCGACTGCACCAGCGCTGGTCTCTGCTAAGGACAATGGAGAACTCATTCTTCCATCCATTGCAGCCTTGCACTGTATCCTTTCCTCAGATTCATTCACATTCATGACCGTGTTGATGCTGGGGCAACACGAAGTCACACACCTTACCAAACCTGCAAATATACCATAACCTTGTACCAACCATGTTTTCACAGAAAATTTAATGAAGTCACACAATTTCTCCCAGCAAACTTAAAATGCGCTAATACTCACTGACGTGTAGGACTCTACCGTGGAAATACTGCCTCAGGCACCCTGGTGCTATAGAACACAAGAAAATCTGTTTTACCACAGATAGAGGAGTGGTTCGGGACATGAAAAGGCTACAAAACCTTAAATCTGGATTGAGCGTATGTGGAAGGATCAAGATGTTTATTTTCCAGGTATCAACTGTTATCAGACAAGCTAACCTGAACGTTTGTCTTCTACTTGAAAGAGGAAGGTATTTCTGGAATAGAATAACCTTCTCCAGAAAAATAAACATAAACACAGTCCAGATTTAATGTAATGCAAAATCTTAATTTTCTGAAGGATTCTTGTATTTGTAGTCCTTTTCAAAATTTAATACAGATTTTCTTATATATTCTACAACAACAGCACACCAGTCATGAATTTCCATGGAGAAGCTCCAACACAATATTGTCTGTATAATCTGGAATATGAGCCTAAGTATGCACAACTGTTTAAAACAAAAGTTTTACATGAAGCTGGAAGGGTCTTTAAAAAATACTCCTGCATTGCAATGAAAATTCAGTGTAAGTCAGCCAGCTGAGCTTTGTCCTTCTTATACCTGTTATCTTAAAAATGCTAGAATTTCTGATGCAACACAGCAAGTTCGTGTTATTCTTACTAGATATTACTAGGCATTGAGAAGTTTTTACATCACGATAAGAAGAGTAATAGAAAACACTTTTTCACTAGACTATCATTGCATCAGGTATGATAGTTTAGATGAACATCCCACAGATTACCCAGAAGAACTTGCCTGGTTTTGCAGTGACTTGCCACACATCCCTGTGGTAGCATTGTTTCAACACGAGATTACATGGCATATAGCCACGAAACCAAAAATCCCAATGGTGCATTTGGTATGCACTACGTTAACTGGTACAAAACATGTTAACTGGTACAAAACGCTGACACAAATGCTGTGCCACAGCCACACTACCACATCTCATTTACTGTTTGTTACTGTTTATAAAGGCTGCTTCCTTCCATAAAATAACTAACAGTAATAGAATTAGGCAAATATTTACAAAGGTAATCCAGTGTGAAACACTGCATCTAAAAGCAAGCAAATTTTCTTTGGACGGCACCTTTCTTCCTTTATAGAGCTCTTTGCTTTGTCAATATACAGAACAAAATAAAGTCTGTCAGGAAACTCTGCATTTGTTATCAGCTCATTCTCCTTAGATGCCAGGACTGTAAATATTTTTCTTCATTATCACCCTGTCAGTAAATAACTTTGCAGGTGTGATTTAATCAACAGGTATGCCAAGATTTCACAATTTTTGGCCTACCTTAAAGAAAATGAGTAATAGAGAAACCCATGCACCAGGAAACAAATGAGCAGAACTAGTGAACCAAGGTCTATGAAGCAGGGTTCAAGATCACTTGGGCTGGATGACAGTTGATATATTTGCACTACAGTTCATCTGTTTTCTTATCTGGGAAATGTGTTCTATAATAAATTATAATTTATTGCATGTTTTGCAACCTTGTCAAAGGGCACACCTAAGATTTTTGCTTTGGTAATAAATTCCACCCAACTGTGTACAGGAATTCACTTGACAATCTGGACATAGCTAAAATATTTCGGTATTTTCTAACGTCAGCGCTTTTGATCTACTACCAACAACTCATTTGGTTTACACACCACCACATTTACTTTCTTCTAAATTTAATTATGCTTAAAAAATAACAGGAGATTTCAAAGTAATTCTCCAATGACAATCACCAGTGAGCGAAAACCCCCAAGGCTGCTGGACAAGGACCCCTATTCTCAACCCATAACTGCTTCTCATCCCCTCTTTTCACTTGCCTTTTTCTCCTTTGGGAGTGTTTATCTCTGAATAGGAACAAAGCAACCGAATATTGTGATCAACCTCAGCAATATTTCTTGGCGTACACAGCTAAATTGCTCGTGAGGCTGGACATACGTTTCTGCCTATTATCTGTAAAAAAGACAGCAGAAACAAAACTTCAGAACAGCCCCAAGCCTTCCGTATTATTATATGCAGCAACCAATTGGCAAACTCCAAGCAAATTTTTATGAAGATGAATGGTTACTGCCAGGGTGTCTCAAATTTTTCTGAGAGTTTTTTTTTTTTTTTTTTAACTAGTGACTAATCAAAAATAGGTAGAAAATAACCATATCATTACAGCTTTAAGGTCAGCACTGTAAGACTCACCATTTGTATACAGTATCACATGTTAAAATTGCATCTCAATATGCCAGTAAGTGAAGGGCTGTCTAGGATTAGTGGTGGCATGCCTGTTTTCCTTTCTAAAACCACTGTTCAGGGTGAAAGTGAATTAATTTTATGATATAAGCAGAAAGTTTCCAAAAATAATTGCTGCTTTGCTATCTTGATCTACTCTGAGTATACCTGCGCAGACACTTGAGTTAGGTCTGTTTATTTTCCTTGTACGAAACTCTTCTAAATACAATAACAAACCACTGCCTTGAAAATACTTAAAACAGTATTTCTCTGCTAACAAATGCCACATCTGTTTGCAGTTCCAAGAAAACCTAAAATCCCAAGCACTATGACTTGAAGAGAATTGCTTACTGTTGTGTTTATGCTATTGGCCAAAGAACCCACACCAATGATGGTTAAAAAAATGTTTAGAAGCATTAGATTCAAGTATTAACATTTTTCTAGGGATTGTCTATGATGCTATTGTTGTACGCCTGACCTCAATCTGAAATGCTAAATATGCATTCGTGCAAAGATTTTTTTTTGTTCATGAGTTTTTTCTTGTAATTATTTTTTCTTTGCTACTTAACGCTGGTTTCTTACTCATATTAGCAAATAACTGAAATTAACTTGGCTGCATTACAAATAAATCTCACCCGCATACCACTTCATTAAAAATCTGCATGTGTATTATTATAGTTGAAGTAACCAATTAATACGTATGAAGTGCTAAGACTGAAAAACACTTATTTCTCTAACCTTGCTTTCACAGACAACTGTCTGAAACCCACACCTTCAAAACCGAAAACTTCAGTATGCGCTGTCTTTCCATGTTTCAGGCTGGAAACCTCAAAAGAAAATCCCTTCCAGGTTTTTAGCGTCATGACCTAAGTTTTGAAGGGGAAAGAACTCTTTCCGTTAGCCATATATCTATAAAAAAAGTTATTTTGAGAGAAGTCTCCATGACTCTCAGGGTCATAAAGTCCTTCTGAGGATTTATATTCAGCTTTGTATAATATTAGAAGTTGTGTGTCAGCAGCGAAGCTGTGTATCCTTATCACCTATAGATTTTTGGCAGACACAAGAAATCTTCTTTTATTACAGATTCTCGTGACCTGTTCTTTGACCACTTGCAGGTCAGTGAACTCAGTTCTGCCCCAGGTTTCCCACAGGCTCGAATCACAGTGCGTTCAGGTCTCCTTCTTCCTTGCTGTCTCTCAAGCCCTGCCACATTACTTTGAACCCCTTTTGTATTTCCTGCTCAATACCCCCAAGTCACTCAGGTGTTTGCTGCTAGCTGGGCAGAGCATCGCAGGCATTGAATGGCTTTTGCTAGACAACATGCTCCCCTCGTCAGTATGTGCAGGCTGCGGCCAACAATAATTAAAGTTGGGATTTCCTCCTCTTTCCTTCAGCAGATGTACTACTATAGTGTTTGTCCTCCGAGTGACAATCCTCTCTGTAATTTGGAGAACTTCACCTTTCCAAAGCAAAAAATTCTTGGGAAAGCTGTAAAAGCCAAATTTTTGGAGAAAAAAACATATATCATTTTAAAAATTTAATGTAACGTGGAAATTACGGATGATACAAAGACAGATAAAAGAAGCTTTAGGAATGAGGCAGAGTTAATGTGGCCAGAAAACCAGGAGGAAAGGAGGACAACGACCTCTGCACTTTTTATTTGCGTCCTGGTCCTATCTTCTCCTCAGAAAGTGTGCTTTTAGAAGTACTTTTTAGAAAACATTCATACAATTTTTATTTGTTGTTAACTAGATTTTACATAAACCCGAAGAGATTTGAAACCAGAAACCTCGAACTGAGCTCAATGCTTCATTACACTCATTCAAGTCACTCCCATCCCTGGCTCTTCTAAGAAAAAAGGTCACAGAGTACTTACTGGTGGAGTCGATGGACAGATAACAGGGCCAGGAATGGTATGAACACTATTATATTACAGTCCTAGTATTTTCTGTGGCATGTAAGTAATTAAGGAACTACATACTCTTCAGACATGCAAATTATGCAGAGATGTAATGTCATCATCACGTCACCAAATTTCTAAATCATCAGCCTCACTTCACTGGCGTAAAGGGTGGTGGTGGCTTTGAGAATCCATATGCACAACATTTATACATCGGCTTCTGCTGATATATGTCAGATAAAGGATCTTATCCCAGTGATTTGCAAATTACATCTTTAAGGGGACCTGCAAGTTTCTTTTCCTTCACGAATACAATGATGAGAAAACGACTTACGTTCAACTTGATCAAACATTACTGAGAACAAGAAATCTCTTGGTGTCATGTAATATTCTCCTTCATATTCCAATGATGCAAAATGCATGAAGCGATGCTTCCGAAGAAAGAGTCTTTCGTCCCTTTCCTCATTAATGACATCTTCCTTCTGAAACAGAAAAAAAAATCCATGCAGAAAGATGGTTGCATTTGTAGACCAACTCTGTCATTAGAAAGAATCCTATACCCGATCTTGATTAACCTCAATGTTTTGTGGGTAGCCAGAGCAAGAGACTAGCAGGAATTAAAGCTTTTATGGCATGGTCTTAATGAATGACATGCTCATGTGACATCCACAGTATTTTTTGGCTTCACTGAGAGCATGTCTTAACAACACAACTGAGCCAAATTAATGGCTTGCTGTCACCAAAGGTTGCCCTTGCTTCCCACTCCCTTGCTTTTGGCCATATGGTGGTCCTGCATCTCCTCATGTGCCAGCTCTGCTACTTGTCAGTCTCTTGCTGAGCCAAATTCAGCTCGCCAACTCAACAAAAAAACTAAACTGACCAAACAGCAAATAGTATTTTGCCAGCTTAGTGACTGGCTCAGCAAAGGTTGAAATGTGCTCTGCATCCATGCAAATGATCTTCTCCTGAAGTTAATTATCAAGTTCTGGAGCAATTCCTAAGGTGGGTGTATAATGACATTCTAACTAAAACTATTCCACACTTAAACTATTAAGTATGGGCCTGTCTTTCAGAGAAGTCAGAAACACGGAAAAGCAATGAAAACACCAACAAAAGAGTCAGAGATTGTATCATCAGCTCCAAAGATTCAACTAGTCAAGAAATCAAAAAACTTCCAACCCCCCCCTTAAAATTTGAGAGACGCATGATCAAAATCATACAAGTTGACAGCACTCTGACGAGCAGTAGCAGCATTTACTGGTAGCAAGGGAGGACACAGACACTGAAAGGGAGATGTTTACACTTTAGGATTTAAGAGACAGTAAGTGGCAACAGGAAAATGAGACACTGTAAAATTCAGAACACGCTGTATGTATTTGAACATTAATCATGGAACAATTTTTACCACCAGCAGCATCACTCAAATTTTAGGACTGTTCAAAGATGTGAGAAAGTGAAGGAAAAGCAAGAAAATCAAAGGCTAAGTACCAAGATCCCAACTTGAACATACTTGAAGCAAGTCAGTAAACAGCAAGATGGATCTGCAGCGAGGTGGGTGCCCGTGGCATCACTCGGCGTGTGATGCAGATGAGCAGGTACAGCCTGGGGCATGGCCTACCGAGGTGCTGTATCACGTCTTCCAGCAAATGATCACTATTCATTTACACAGTTTTTAGTTCCTGGGTCACTCCTATGGACTGCTTGGCATTTGAGCAGTCCAGTATAGTGTTGGTCCACGCCACGTTTTGCAAACTGGGTTACTCCTGAGACAGGGCAGCGTAAGCGGCTCCTGGTGACACTCAGACCAGCTGTAGGTGCAGTGAGGGTCTCACCAGCTGATGCTAAAACACAGGGTCTGCCATGCTGAGTGGGTTGATGGGGCGAACGGTGGGGCACAGACAGGGAGACAGGATGCTGATGGAGGAAGGGGGGGACCATTGGGAACACCTCACTTGGTTTTGTTGAAGTCAGCACTGGTTACAGCAAAACGCAAGGTAACAGGCACCTGGTTGCATGAGGTTATTACAAAAATTGGGAATGTACAGAGATATTTGCAAATAGCACAGCAGGCAATGAGGCACCTATGTGTTTGTGTGCACACATCCAGGGAGTGGACAAGCAAGAAGGGAATGGGACTCCCTGAACCACTTAAAAGCTGCGATCAGATTTCTGACACTTGAGTTTTAACTTGCTGTTCTTCCAGGATGGGGACTGCTAATTCAGTCTCTTCTGCTCTGTATTCAGTCTCTTCTGCTGTGTTGCAGAATCAAGCATTAGCAGTTACGTTTCTTCCACCCAGCTGACAACATGCCAGGACTTAGGTACGAAGTGGCAAAGACAGGAGGGGAGCTAGCTGATACGATGGACATACAAGCTGTTTTGGGATGATAGCTTCTAGCTCTCAGACAGGGCCCTGAAGTTAAAATAAAAAAAACATTAGGCTTAGTGTCAGGCTTACGAGGTAGAGGAATGAGATGGAGGACTGATATTGATACAGGCCGCTCCAAATAACGGGACCCAGCGTGGTCTGAGAGTAACGACCAACCCCTTCAAGGTGAAGCACTCTGGGAACAGGAGGGTGGACCTCCAGCTGTGGGCAATAACCAGCCCATTGAAGAAAGCATGAAGAAACAGTTCAGCGGGCAATGAGACACCAGAGAAGAGGATGGAGCATTTGAATTTGCGCCATTAGGTTTCCTTTTTCTCTGCCTGCCACGGTCTCTAACTGGATATGGGGATATGGGGACCAAATGTTCGTAGAATTTGGGGATCTCAACAAAAGGGGTACAACCGTCAAACCTACAGCCAGAGCCTGGATACAATTATTACCACCATTTATTATATTATACTTAGTTATAGTTCTAAATAGAAGGCTGCAACCTGCCATTTAATCCCACGCCTTGCACCTTTGTGTTGGTATTAAGCACTCATTAAAGCACAGCACTGAACAATACAAGCACCTTGTTATAGTCAATTTTAATTTACCCTTGTAACATGTTTGCTTCCTTCGAACCTCAGGTGCGGGCGGGGGGGAGAGAACCAACAAGAAGAAAAAAACCCAAAATACTCATAATTTACAATCAAAACAGTCATATTCTGATATGCAAAGAGAATGAGGGTACTTCTAAGTATCTGAAGCCAAGGTTTGCTTTGTTTTAGATACAACCATTTGGTATCAAAATCACTGCTCTAACCTTCTTACCTAGTATGGAGCTTCATCGTGGCCTACAACACAAGCTGCACTGCTGCTGTTCTATGATTCAGATCTGTATGTTCTGGAAAACACTGTTTAAAACTAAATCTAATGTAATGAGAACTTTAGCTTTATTCTTTTTAAAACTTTGGGGGACAAGTGACTCTGTAACTGCTTAGTTAACAAGATTCAGCAAACACTGCAGATATCAAATGTTCATAGTTGCTGGGTATTAATGTGCAGCATTCTTATTAAAATCATCTCCTTCTCATAGTAACATGAGCAACTTTTGCCCAATGGCAAATTTAAAAAAAAAATGGAAAATTGCTTCACAGTTGTCCTTTGACTAAAATTAGGGAATGAAAAGTAATCTTTCTGCACAAATACAAAATAAAAAAGTTTAGACAAGAAGGAAACAACTAATCCTACAACATCTTCAACTGGATTTTCAAGTTTCTTATGTCTTGCAGTATTTATCTGAATTCTGTCCAAAGCTAAACTTGTTACTGATATCAAAGCACTGAATTTCAGCAATCCACAATTTTAACTGAAATAAACAAGTGCGAGTTCACATATTAGGTCTCAAGTGAGCCTTATTTGGAAGAGAACGTATTCCCAACAGAATTACAGATTCATCAAGCCCCTTTCTTGTCATGAAACTCGCATCCTTGATTTGCAGAACAGCCTTGGGAACATGGATCAATTCTCATGAAAGTCAGCTTCAAATACCAGCACAAATGAGATAAGCAAACCTTACGGGATGAAATGCATTAGCTGTGCCATCTCCTACTTCGTTTTCAAAGCTTTTGCAAAATTCCTGATGTTCTGTCAGTGTATGAGAAGTTCAGAATCTGCTGAAAGCACTCTGATCCCTCTGGACACCAGCAGGAGCTCGGCTAGAGCGATGCTAGACCTCAGCTGCTCACGTGCAACTGCTTACCACTTCTCGCCAGCATACAGCCCTCAGACTGAACATTCATGGCACTCCAGGGCAGTAAAACAGTTTATACCAGCTACAAAGCTGACCTGCCATCTGGATGATGACAGGTATCTTTATTCTGTTTTCCCCCATGTTTTAGCATGGTCATTGTGACAGTCTCTACAGCATACTCCAAGTATGCTAATGTTAAAGGAAAAAAAAAAAAAGACTGTGCAACAATCAGGAGTGCAGAAGTATAACATGAAAGCAAAATATTTGCAATTATCTCCTATCCCATTATTTTGCACTTTAATTTATGAAGGAGCACAAGGCAGACCTCAATGAAGGTCTGGGATAGAAACATGTACAGACAAAATAAAAAGCCTATAAAAATATTTCAAAAATGCTGAATAAGTTTTACCCCCCTCGACAGTTATTAGAATAAAGGCTGACATTTCCTCAAGTGGCTGTGCATTCTGCACAACACCTAAGAAAAAAATAATCTCTAAGTTTTTATTAAGATCATTTTTACTACAGAATGTCTGGGAGCTGAGGGAACTGGGCTTTTTCAACCCAGAGAAGAGAAAGCTTCCGGGGGACCTAACAGCAACCTGCCAGTGCCTATGGGGAAGTTACCAAGATGACTGAGCTGGGCTCTGCACTGGAGCTTCATACAGCTACAGCACCAGCCCCTCCACTAAATGTGGTTAATCCAGGTTCCCTTTATAGCCAGCGGCGAGAATGGCAGTTCTGGAGTGCAATCACAGAGACTTTTCCTAGCTGTCTGGACAGACAGTTCAGAAGATACAGGAAGGGATACAGCACCACAAAACAAGCTGACCTTCCTTCACGCCAAACACGTTTGCACAATTTTATTGCATGAATGGCTGAAAATCTGGGCAAATGTAACCAGAAGGTGGAAGCTCGGAGGAGAAAGGGTGGCTGCAGGGGTGTTAACATGCTTCAGCCAGACGAGACAGTGTGTAAGGAATATGGAGATTTTTGTTGTCCAGAGTGAAGGGAGGTAGCATCAGTGGCCACATACTCAAATAGCACATCATGATAACACAAGGCCTTTTGTCATCTTTCAAAATGTTCTCCAAAACCAACAATAATACTGTTCAAATTGGTTTAATACCACTAAAGGACTTGAACCTGCTACATTTGGCATCAGAGACTAGAAATTCACAATCAAGTTGTAACCACATCGAAAAAGTGATGACACTGCAGGTGTAAGCCATATAATTTATAATTTGACAAAAAACCTCAATACAATTATTTGTGCAATTTTAATTAAATTGAATGCAGCTGGATTGCTGTTTAAAGATGAGTACTGATGATCTTATGCTTACTCTTCTTAATTTCTTCCTTAAACATACTGCCAGCATTTAATTAAGCTCTGAGTGACATCTTTCTCATATTTTAGTCATCACACTTTCGTTAGTCACACTGCCAACTATGGCCCTCATACTGCTTCAGTTCTTCCCCATTTCATCACACAAAACCACTCTCATAACCTAAATAAACAATACGAGCATAACACTTTCCTATGATTATTCTCCAAATCAAAAGAATCATTTCAGAAGGTGGAGCGGGACTGAAAGCTGGAGAGGGACTTTTTACAAGGGCAGGTAGTGATAGGATGAGGGGTAATGGCCTCAAACTGAAAGAGGGGAGATTTAGATTAGATATTAGGAAGAAATTTTTCACTATGAGGGTGGTGAGACACTGGAACAGGTTGCCCAGGGAAGCTGTGGCTGCCCCATCCCTGGAAGTGTTCAAGGCCAGGCTGGATGGGGCTTTGAGCAGCCTGGTCTAGTGGGAGATGTCCCTGCCTACGGCAGAGGGGGGTGGAACTAGATGATCTTTAAGGTCCCTTCCAACCCGAACCATTCTGTGATTCTAAGATGCTCTGGAGCATAATTACCAAACTCTTCACTTTAACTATAACACTACTTTCCACCAAATTGTTTGTTGTTTCTGGACTGCTATTACCAGTGATCAAGTTATTCCTGAAACTATGGTTTAGGACAGTCCCTAATCCTGAGCAAACGCAGATCTACTGGCTCAGAAGAGGGGACATAGCCTGTACCTGCTTCAGGATGCCCATGTCATGTGTCTAAGTATAAAATATAAACAAGCTTGCAATAGCAGCTTACATGCTCTTCTAAAAGTTGCATCCCTCTCCTTCATGGTTGTTCTTTTCACCGATACGTCTCTCTCCATGTCTCCGGCAAGCAGGGATGCCGGACCCACTGAAGACAGTTAGTAAAGGACGGAAATACATGGGAAGAAGTAGAGCGCTATAGATTTTTGAAAAAATATTAGAAGCATAACTCTCATTTGCTTTGAGATGGGATAAATGACCGAATAACTATTCTAATCACTATTCCAAATGCCTAACCAAAGATTGAATAAAAATTATGTTTTGAAGGAAAGGCTGATTCAATCACTTAACATTAAGATTGATCTTCTTTTAGAGTACCAATCTAAAGTATGCATACAGGAGCAGGCTCTCTCTCAACAATTCAGTATCCTTCTCACTTCAATTAAGCCCTGACTAATTTCCAAGTACTTTTTCCTGAGTCATTCAAGGAGTCCTTCAGATAAAAAAGATTTGACATTCCTGATGTTTCTAAAAACGCTGTCAAAGTGTCTCATATTGCTCATAAAAATGCGTGTACAGGGCAAAAAGCAGAATTTTCCTCTTTATTTCTATTCCACAAAATAAGTTTCAAGTAAAGACAGGTATACTGTAGGAAACAATTATGTATTTAAGGCTGGACTTCAGAAATTAAGGTATCTGTAATCTAACAGCTCAGCAGCTTCCAACAGTGCAAATTCAGAGCAAGCAGGATACAAAAATTCAAATTTACTGAGAGGCAATGGGTGAGAAGAATCTATTACTATTTCTTGCACAAGATTCTTGTAAGCATAATTTAAAATGACTCTGAGATTGTCTTGGGCTTATTTTTGTCTTTAACAGTGCCATATAAGAAGAAATCAAACCACAAAGAGCTATGCTGCATTAACGTTAAGGCTTGGGCTGAAATTCCATCCTTAACTTGTTCTATTGTGTGTGGGTACAGCCGGGGCTTCAAACGCTGGGTGTTCCCACATGCTCCACAGCACCCCCGCGCAACCGAGTGAATTAAGAATGAAGTTTCAGCTTTAACTTGGAATTTAGTTCCCTTTGTGGTTTTATGTCAAGCCTTCAATGCCAGTTTGAGAATGTCCACGGTAAAGCTGTGATTGCTGATGGCAAATTAGAATTGAATGACATAAAAAGGGCTCTAGAAGGATGCAAGTGTTTTCCTCTGCAGTCGACATGGCAAGGGATCAGCAGCTGACCAGCCACTGGCGTCTGTAAGCATTACCGAAGACTATCGTTTCCTTCTTGGCTTCCTCCCCTAAGAAATGCCTAAGGCCAACAACACTACTTCTTACAAATAATTTTCAGATTGGTGTAATGAATCTGTTTATCAGTATCTTAATTTATGACGTTAATAAAAAATTCATGGGGTTCAATTTTTGGCTTTGATTTTTTTTTGGTATGTAAAATAGCAAGCTTAAGTCAAGTAAAAACCTTATATTTACTGTATCTTTGAACTTTAAAAAAACCCCACTAAATAAAAATGAAGGGTTACATAAATAAAACCTTGACAAACCTTACCTGCGATTTTGGTAACACTGCTGATGACTGCAATGTGATTTTGGTAACACTGCTAAGCAAATTCTGCAGCCATTCAGAACGTAAGTGCTTGTGTACAAACTCAAATATTTCCAGCTGATTATGAGTCAGAAATTACTTAAAATAAGCATATAGATTTATTTCTCCCTTTAAATTTAAAATTATGTCTTCCACTTTCTTTCATTTTACTTTTTCCTCCCTTTGCACAGAATTTGGTGTTTTGATGTGCCTGCACCTTCTGTATGTTTGCCAGATTAATTTGTTCTGCTTCCAAAATAGTCTACATTTTCCAGTTCATTTTTTCCCAGCATAATTTTTCTTTCTTCACTCTACTCCTTTCCATATAATTTACTTTATTTTGCCTATTTGCATCCTTTCATAGCCTTTCTTTCCTCCATCATCTATAAACCTTCTTCCACTTTCCCTTGGAAAAAAAAAGTTGTAGAACTTTTTTCCCCCTCTCTTCTGAAAAGAGGATCACTGCTCTTTTTTTCTTCCCTGATCTGGAAGAGTTAACTCGCACCACTCATTTTACCTGCTATAAGGATAACTAAACCAATGTGTGGGATGTAATTAAAATCCAGTTGGTGCCAGCAGGCTCTCCGGGAGCCTTAGGTTTGGATCCATTAATTCACACTAGATCTACAGATGGATTTAGCAACTCTATATCAAATTTCTGTAAGGCTGATGAAAACTTTGCAGTTAGGTCGTGTCATTGTTGTGTCTCAATTTCAACTCAATCCAATTTGAAATGATCAAAATAACAGAAAATGTAACTTAACCTCAAGCCCCGCTGCACATACCCAGCATACATGCTGAATGCACAGAGGATAACGCTTGGGGCTCAAGGCTTGAAAGTTTCATATGATGCAATAATTTGTAGATGAAAAAGGATTTTGCAAGAAATCCATTTGATAGAAATCTGTGACTTACAGAAAGCTCAAGATTGTAACACTTAAGAAAGCTTGTGCAAGTATGTGCAAAAGTAGTTTGTGCTTTCACAATACAGAACGTGAGCCATGTAGTATGCAGTGTCTCAGTCGAATGCACCAGTTACCAAAACCAACACCAAGTTGAAGACATAAGATCAGAAGCAAAATGTTCTTATGAAATTAATTGATCTGTATTACTTTTTTCAACATTATATTTTTTGACCTTGCAGATCAAACTGCAAGCCTGGACATAAAGTAAGTCAGGAGAGAAGAAGATAAAAAGTACTGATTTCTGTTTGGAAATAAATTCTAAGTATTCGAATGACTGTTTAGTGATGTGAAACTAAATAAACAACTATGTTACTAAAAGCCCTAACAGCTTTGAAATCCCTAAATATGATTCTAAATATAAAACGGCCAAAAGATTGAAATACCTTCTCGGGAGCTGCTTCAGAGACAGAGAACTGACTGCTAAAAGAAGGACAAGTGGAGAATGAGAAAGCAATAGCCTTGCGTCTGGCTACTCTCAACACTGCTGAATATAAATACTCCAAAATTAGATGAAGCCCTTTCTATGCACCAACAGGTGCCACTCCCCTCCTTTCTTCCAGACAATTCTGCTGTGGTAGTACTAATTAGTGATGGTTACATTTGAAGCAGCAGCTGAACAGTTTATTTGCATCTAATGCCCTGACATTTTTGGTTTTAATTTTCTCTCCCACTCTTTGTATTTCACTGAGTTCAGACTAAACTGGTGCACACTGAGCAGGTCTTCCACTCTGTTACTAGAACCCATACCACATGAAGAATTAAACCAAATATAAGGATAATACAGAAAATAGCCTCGGTTGATAAGGTTTTTTAATTTCACTATTAAAATTCTAGAAATTCCAGCCTTAGCAGAGCTCCTTTTTAAACATAAACTTAAAAAGAAGTTGGAAACTAACACATTTCCACTAACAAAATGTAACGAAGGCAGATAAGGTGCCCAAGCTCTAACAAGCCAGAGAACCAGTTCATTTAACAAACCATACATTTACACCTCAACTTGCAAGTTATCACGCTGCCCTGCTCACACATTGCCCTGGGGAGGCTGACGCGCCGCCCCAGCACACGGGTGCAGAAGTACTAAGTAGATACAGAGCGGCAGGGGGACCACATCGACACCTCAAAGGCAACGCGCCCAGGGAACACGTTCATCCAGCTGTCTCGGAAAGCTCATCACACTGCTATTGTATCCGACAGTCGGGGGAATTAAGTGAAAAATGTGTTGCACCTTCTTCTCACTGATCTTTTTCAGTCAATCACTGCGCGTTAAAGTGCAGTCAAACTGTGAAGACATGAATACATTTATCTTTAAAGGTAAGAGAAGCTAGATCTTTTTGAAAGATGCTACGTGCAAATGTACAATCGACATACAGAGTTTAACTATATGCCTCTAAAATGCCATAATATCTTTATTTTTCCTCCTCCTTCTCAACTCAAATGATGTATGGAGTGTCTCTCGGCACACTCGGGAGGAGCTAGGAGAGGTTCTAAGCCACCTGAACTTTCTGCTTACCTTGGCCCTGCAGATCTTTAGGACTTTTCAAGTTAATAGGAGTTTACCTCTTACGCGGGCTTGTGCTGTAGAAGGAAACCATATGCCCTTCTCAAATAGCTTCTTGCGTTGTGTAGCTCAGATAGTAGCTCTGCCCGATCTGTTTCGAACCATGTGAAGAGATAATCCATTTATGACATGGTGGTTCAGTTTAACTGCACGCCCTGCAAAATGGGACTATGTATGTCTGAGTTTGAGGAGTGCAACCACAAACTGTGGGAATTCTTGCAGTCCAACTCATGCCAATTGCATGGTGCTATATATTTACTTGAGGCTTTACAGCTTTAAAAGCTTTTTAGTATCATAGCGCTTGGTCGTGTAACAACCGTACAGGCAAGAAAAAAATTGGCTTTAATAGCAGGCAGTTGAATGCTAGACCAGTTTTTGTTCTGAATCAGAAGACAAACGAATTCTGGACTCATTGCTTATAAAGAATAATTTAAAGGAGAAAACAAGCTATTTAATGGTAGATGTAGTAGACTGACCTAAGCACAAGGACCTAAGAGAATGCATGTCCAAAACCAAGACTGGGAGAAGATGACAAAAAGGGGAGATGACTTTTCAATAGGTAAAATAAGCAGTACAGGTTCAAAAGAAAATTAAAGAGATGAAAAGCTGAGGATAAGGGAGCTAGATTTGATGTATCAGTATGTAAGAAGACAGTCAAGAGTTACATAAGAAAACTCCAAAGTGGTTAAATTTTCAAGATTTTTTTTTGGTAATTACACAGATGGATTGTGTTAGCATTTAACGGTTGTGCAGATTTAAATACATCCATGTCCATGTATGAATAAAAGAGACTAGAAAGAAGATGGCTACCACAATCCATGTAAGGACTCAAGCAGGAAGTGGTAAATAATGGGAATGGGAATTAAGATAGTAAGGAGTTTTGTGACAATGGAAGGAGAAAAGTTAAAAAAAGACAAATAAATACCAGAAATGTACCAGAATTGGTATTACAAGCTTTTTAAAACAACTTCAAAGTGCCTCTGTCAACGGTTACCTGCACTTCCAATAGTTCTGTACACCCTACATTTGCAACAACGTGCCAAAAGCATTCCCGAAAAGGCATTGCACCGGCATGGTATTTTACAGACAATGTATGTGCTTCAAGGGAAACACTGTGAAAGAAACCGCCTCCCGGTCATCAGAGAAGACTGTCGCTTGCATGTTTTCGAAACACGTTTCAGCATACCAATCTTGTTTAAGCACTATTGTTAACATGTTTGCACATTCACAATGTTTTAAACAGTGGCTGAATGCACTGTGCTTTCCATAAAAGTAGATGTAGAACAGCCTTAGATTTCTGTATCACTCGCTGAAACACGCCGCGTGACAAATATAATTACATGTTAAAATGCGAATCCTGTTAATTTTTAACCTAGGTACTTTGGACTTGCCCTGCCAGAGAATTTACATCACAACACTGGGATTGCATTACAAGAAATAACACCCGTGTTCCAGTTGCCGACCTGGGTAACACGGCACTGATCAAAACCAACCACGCAGTGGCAGAACCCATGGACTCACAACTACTTCTCTACCAAGGACAAGCCCCCCCAAGGCAGAAATATCCTGTGGTTTCATCTTCCTGGACTAAGAACTATGTTTCTGTATAGAAGAGTAAACGCAACTCAAACCAAACCAAAGAGGATGCCTACGTAAGGCTTAAAAACGTTTACTTTATACTATCAGAGATTGAAAAAAAAAGACAATCTTAAATATGCAAGCATAATGCATGCTAGCTGTCATCAGTTTCTGTAAGTGAGTGCTTCTATTTAGTCAGCCCGCAAATACTGTTATGTATTTATCCAAACTTCAGCGTCTCCCGTTTTTGAAGGCTTTGACATAAAGAAAACTCAGGTAGTTCAAAAATGCGGTGAATCTCGTAAGAATGTTTTATTGGCTGGTGCTCAACTGAGACAGGAGCCCTGAATTTATTCTTCCTGGAAAGAGAGATCTCCTTGGTCACAAGATCTACAAGGTAGTGCTTTAAGACTCTTGTTTTAATCCACATATGTATTTAACAGTATCACAAATCATTGTACATCATACCAATGTACACACCAGTTGTACACATTGGTACGATGGCAAAGCTACTTAAAAAGATTTACCGGTAAAAGAATCAGGAATCTTACAGTTTGTGGTAAAAACCACAAGAAAACAGAAAAGGGCACGCAACTACACAAGTAGTTGCTATAAATATTCTGAAATTAATAAAAAAAAAAGTTAAAATCAATGTTTGAAATAAAGAAGAGCCCAAATAGTAGGCAATATTCAAAAAATATTATTACCTTAAGAACAAATATATAAGAATCCTCTTCTGTGAGAATGTGAATATTACAAAGCTAATCACATTACTGCTTCCCCAGAAGGTTGAAACTTTCCTGGGGAAAACAATGTTTTCCAAGCTTTTCTTCAGCCCTTTTATAACAAAATTTTCCAAGTTAAAGACACAGGCAAATGGCAAAAAGAAATGACAGAAGGGGTGGGGAGGGGAAGCCAGATATGCTCCAGGTTCTTCTGCATAACCAACCAGATCAAAAACAAAATAAATACTTAGCTGAATCTGTCACAATATACTCTTTACAAAAAGTTTATCAGAATTTTAAACCCCATTATTACCTATGTTACATGAAAATGTTTTCTCAGTTCTCAGAAAGCCTGGTACTTAAAAAGGTGCCATAAGTGATGGGAACTTAACTGATTAGGTTGCCATAGAAAAAGACTACCACCACCAAACCTCCCAAAGCATTCAACAGCAGCTGGGAAGTGTGAAATTCTTCACTTTTAAATACAGTGAACTAACACTATTAGATAAAACTTCCACAGTGGTAAATTAATCAGAGAATAACAACATGTAAAAGAAAGAAAACAGAATCTCTTTAAAGCTTTCCTTTCTTTCTCTTTTTTTTTTTTATTTATTAAAGGTTTAGTCACATAGATGAAAAATGGCTATCAAGTTAAGCTCTTTAGAAGAGAGGTCAGAGTTACGCTCAGAGGATTTAGCAGGTCCCAGCAGGGACTCGGAACAAACATCCATATGTCCTGTAAGATTAATATAACAGTAACAACAAAGTCATTGCAAACACAAGAAATGTTTATACTGTAATTAAGTTGTAAAATTATATTTATTTCTCCATAAAGCTGCTGACTTCACTTCTAAACAAATGATTTGTTTTCTGTACGAGCCACTGGTCTTGTGACAATGTTATGTGTAAAACTTGAATGCCTTAAAACACACTATATTTTCCAATGACCAGACATATTTTTCCTCGTCTTGCTTATTTTTTTAAACTTTCTACCTATGCGGAATTTTTCTTCTAAAGCCTTTTCATTTGACACAAAGATTACCCATGGAAAGACTGGATGAAGAGAGACAGCTTAAACAGTTCTGCTTAGACAGTCACTTGTCCAGAAAAACAGAAACCACAGTGAAAGTTTTACCTGAATTCTGGTATTCCCATTTACTAATTAAACGTTTTCATCATCATTCTTTTCTAAAACTAAACCATTCACCATAAATTCAAAATATTTGAAACAAGAATCCAGGAATCTAGAATTTCACTTACTCAAACGGACATATTTGCTTTGAACTAAGCACACAGTTTTTAACCAAAGGTTTGTGTAATATGTTAAGTTTTCAACAGATTGCAAAATGCATCACATTCAAAATTGGTAAGAATGATCCGAAATGTTCCAGCAGATTGCTGTGTAGATCAGAACTTTCAAAATCAGTTGTTGACAGCCTCTAACAAGCAAATCATGGAAAATGGAACAGATGAGTCAAAGTTACGGGCACCAGCAGAAGGTAACTGAAGCTTGTACTAAATGTATACACACACTTTTTGCAAAGAGAAAATGTCTTACTACCTCTAAACTGGGCGTCAAGCAGATGACTGGCCAGGATATTAGATTTACATCAGAGAAATTAAAAAGGTCTCTTTTACGTTCAGCAGTTTCAATAACAGTTATCCTGAAAGTCGAAACGAATTCAATATGAAACACTGTCAATAAGGTAACACTCACAAATATTTATTTTCATTGGAGCCATTACAGAGTGTAAAACCAGCATATTCCTGATTATAGCAGAGTTGTAATGACCCTTCATTTTTTACTAGTGTTTGCAAATTCCATTCTCTAATTTTGAACTTTCCTTCTGTAATGAAAGTTCAAGTATGTTTTCTCAGTCCTCCCTTCAGAGCCCATCACTGCAGCACCTTCATCGAGGCTGCAAGGTCACAACGCAGCACTACAATTTTCTCTTCTGCAGCATCTGAATCCAGCAAAACCCTGTACCTGGTAGGTCATCCATTTCTCCGTGCTACATTCCTCCGCACCAGAGATAAAGTTGTTTTCAGTCATCCTGGCTGCACCTTAAACAGCTTTTGTAGAGGTTGTAGTACCATTTAAGCAGGTCATCAAGCATCTGCTGATTGTCTTTTTCAAGACCTCCGTGGTTATCAGTGTTGCTTCATTTATCAAAGCTGCCATATTCTTGGAAGCAGACTGTGCTATTAGCACAAACATCACATTTCTCCTCTTCAAAGTTTTTAAGATTATCTTTATCTGAGCCTCTTTTATGAAATAGTTTGACTACAGCCTCTAATTCAAGGAGGACGGAAGTGTGTAAACCCTAGATTGAGTCAAATTAACGCTATATTTGTCCAACCTCTTTTCTCATAATAAAAAATAATTTCTCGGACTTCCTACATTTTTCAAAGACAGACTGTCTATTTGCAAATGTTTACACTAGCAACTAAAAATAACACAAGTTAGTTTTCTCGTGCTCTGCTGGAGAAGATTCACTAGCCACCACTATAATTTAATGATTTGAAAGCATGAATGGATGACTTGATTTCTAGCTAGTACTAACATCATCCGCAAAAAAGATTCATTCTGGATCTGTAGCTGGATGCCCATTCCAACATGCATCAAGTAAAAACTGAATCATTCATTGATTATTAAAGTCTTATAAAACTTACGTTGGAAATAACGCACATAACCAATGAAGGCAGAATGTTTATTTTCTAATTCAAGACACTGCTGAAATTCTCCAGAATATCTTTTCAGAGGGAATGACTTTCATGTGCTAATTCAGCATTTGCCACAAAATTCCAGGATGACAGATAAGAGCCCTGAACAGGTTAAGAACAAAGACCAGGCTAGTTGAATCAATCATAAAAATGCAGAATTGGCTTAATTTTAAAAACAGGGATATTATTCATTTATCTGTAGCCTCTGAGACAGTAATGCCATTTGATTTTTACAATACTGAAATGTGACAATGCAACCAGTATGTTATTAGCAACCCCACCAAACAGCTCTTCAAATCCAGCTCTAGCCTTTGTTAAGTGGCTTATTACTAAGAAAGGAATTAATTGTGGACAGAAAGAACAGCTAGCCAAAGGTTTGACAGTGTAACCCACTTTAAGTAACTATTTCTCTGCTCCACTCTTTTCTGCGTTTTACCAACCATCTGCTTACTGGAAAGAAAAAAAAAAAAAAAAAGAATAAGCTAATTGGTGCTCAGCCAGATATTAAGGCAAGTATCACCAAAACCTGGGCTCTTGAGACCAAGCGTCAGAGATGCAGATTCTGTCACATCTGCTGGTCTGCCACATGTGCGCAGCAACTGAATGGAAGAAGAAAGGACAAAACCGAAGATAGATCTGGTCGTGCCATGTCTCCCCCCCACCCCACCCTACTCTCTGCTCATCTACAGCTCCTGCTTCTTGATGGCTGACGATCACAAGTGACTCGTTTTTGTCAAGAATATGGAGACACTATTTACTCTGTAACCACCAAACTTGAAAACACTTCTGGGGTGGGAGGGAGAATTAGCACTGAAGCCAGGAGTGAGATGGGTAGAAACTAGTTACAGGGCTGTTCTCACTGTGCTTAGGAAACACCTTGTTCATTCCCAGTGACAATGAAAGAGAAATGCACACTTCTTAGGTCTCCACTGCATCTAGGGCATGGGCTCAGCCGAGCTCAAACTCTCCTTCCCATCCCTTGCACTGACGTCGGTGACCCCTGGGGAACATCTGCAGTGAAGAAGAGGGTCCCAAGGTACCCCTTAGTGCAAACAGACATGCGGGGTTGCATAAAATCCACAGCTAGCTTGAATGTCATCATGTCTTAATATTTTTATTGTTCATGAAAAATAGAGTGAAGAGAGAAGTCAGCACAAATAAAAGTCGGTTGGTAAACTTCGTAATATTTAGATTTTTGAAATGGGGAAATCTTTGTTGGATGTATATGACATTAAAACTTATTCCATTATAAAATATTCATTTAAAGTAGTTACACAGATACCCCGCTTCTAACCGCAGAAGTGCCTTAGCACCCCTTTGTTCAAGGCTCTGTAGCGTTCCATAGCCTTGGCTTCCCAGTCAGGACATATTAGTTTTGTGACCTGCTAGAAGATATACAGATTTCAAAAGCAATTCTATTCAGAAAAACAAATAAATGCACACGTACACAGTAAGACTTCAGCTCATGCTCAGAGCTGAACTCATGGATATGTCTAGCCCTATCCTGTAAGTATTTCAAAAACATTTAAATGCCTTCCTGAATTTGGTCAGAGATGGTCTCAGAAGAAGGAATGAATGACTGAGCTGGGCCAGAACAAAGGTCCACCTCATCCAACATCTCTTCTCTGCCCTTATGGTCTGTGGCTGCAAGGTTGGAGCATCTGAATGAGTCAGACATTGCACTCAACAGCAGTGTGTCTGCATCAATTCAAGCATTTGCCATAAGCAAAAGCTTAGGAAGGAATAAAAATATTCTCTCAGTATTAATCTATTTTGAGCTCAGGGACATCCTGAGCTGGATGTGGTTTCCATGTATTTAACAACCCTTGGTTATATCACATTCTGGCACTTACCCAACACCTCCTTGAGTCCATGCAAACTTTTAGTGACTTTAATGACTTCTGGCATGGAGTTTCACACATCTATTGCCTATTGTGAAGAATTGCACAATGGATAATAGATGCTGAGAATGTCAAGTTCATGTCAAATTATATGCTAGTTTTGTGACTAAGGCAAACTTAAACATAGTTGATTATTTCTCTCTCCAGGATAGCTGTTTAACACATGTAAGTTTTTCAGCCTCACAGTAGAGGTAAAAGAAAACCTCCGTAAGTACAGTTTCCATATCACTTCACAAACTGTACTAAATAATAAGATGATATCACCACAATCTTTTTCATTAATGATCTATCTAGGGACATAAAACTTTACTTCTAGGAGAAAATGCTATTTCTTTATTCCACTAACCAGTCCTTTAAAAATTCTCTTTTACAGGCCATCTCTTAAGTTCTTTCTTATCCATTTTAATAAACATTACTTAATAGCTCTGCACACTGCCAAAATCCATTATCTTAAGCTGTAAATTGATAGCTGGAAAAAAATGCTTGAACTTTAAGCTGAATAAAAGCATTGTGCTTGCTATATATTTTGTTTTCTGCAAAACTGCAGCTGCACGTTTCAAATTAAACTATACATGCTTGTACTCAAAACTGATCTATTTTCTCACACTTCATTGATCTCATTGATCCTGCTAGAGCAGTTTTATGATTGCCAAACTGTTTTTAAGGTAACATCTGATGTTCTTCAGACCTGAGTCTAACGATTATACATGCCACTCTTCTCCAGCTCTTGGAAACAATTGGGAGTGATGTTGCTTTCAGAAGTGGGTTAAAAGCAATGTGGTTGAAAAGCAGGTTTTCTTGTATGTAATTATTAAGATTTTAAAAGATATCTTTGATTTAGATTTGTTCCCAAATTCAGCCACTAACTGGGAGAGTTGTTAATAACAGAATACTTTTTTAGTATCTAAACTACAGAGATCCTCAGCCGGAAACTGCTTCTTCCCACTAATTCCAGAGTAACTTAAAGACCAAGTTCCTTAGTTAGGTATCTAAAGGTATATAAATGCAGATGAATAAAGTGGCATGAATCTCTCACACAGTACCAGTTTACTATAAACCTCTGCAAGGCTTTGACTACACTCTGGGCTACCAAGACACACTCACTAGGGGAACTATAGCTAAAGGGAACTATATCTAATTCAACACTGTGCCTGCAACAGCATGAACAGAAAAACACATTCCCAGAAGGGCTCAAGTGCTCATGTATGAAATTCTTGTTGGCCAGAGAAGTTTTTAAGTGTAATTAGAGTCAAACAGCATGGCTCCGGCCATTTGGATAGACCTTCCTCAGGACTAAGCAGGGAAGAGGCAAACTCGCTGCCTCTTGGTAAGGACACAGAAGGCTGAGGAGATCTGTGTACAAATATCTGCCTTTTGTCTCCCCTAGTTGCTTGAATTTTCTCTGTTTAAGTTTCTAGTTTTTATTCAAATAAAGTCAGTTTGCTCTTTTTGTGGAGCCTCCTACAGGAGATGCTGCAGACGGTTCCCTTTCAGACCATGCTTGACTTGCCGTCCCATTGACATACCATTAAAGATACTGAATAATTAAAAAAAGGTACCACTGGCTTGACTTTGCTTCTGGCAAGTCACAGAGTTTTTAATGACCTGCTTTAAAATGATTCTACCCATATTTAGAAATCCATATTGTAAAAGCTGCTAGCTTAAAAAATGCGAGAAAAAAATGCAATAGGAATTTGGTTTATATAACTTTAACCTCAGTCCTAAAACCAAACATTTGTACATATGAAGCTACTGTAAATATGACCTGGTTGGTGAGACTGCCTTAATATGCAGCACCAAGTTTTTCCCATTGACAAACTAATCTGCTGACATCAGATGACTAAAAGCAGGTTTCTGACATGGCAGAACAACACCACTGGTACGCAAAACACTCAGCTTACGGGAAAGTCAAAATCAGCTTTTTACTGCAGAAGTGACACCGTACTTATGATACAGATGACAACGTCATTCATGACATATGTGAAGTCTGTGTCTGTGTCAGCATTAAGCCCTGTTCTAACCAGTATTTTCATTAGTGACTTGGATGATGGAAACAGAAAGGGAGATAAAACTGAAAGTAATATGTCTAGAAACCATGATCTACGAGGAAAAGCTGAAGAGAGGCCTTTATACTGCAGATAGCAAGGCTGCTATTTAATTTTTGAAGTCCTTCAAGTTCTGTTTGTGCATGCTGCCAGGAGAAACCTAAATCTGCCTTGTCATAAGCAAATCGATGTCTGTGCCTATGCCACTCCACGCCAGCTGAGATGAGTGAAGAGGCAATGTCACACCCCAGCAACCAGAGCAGCACCTGGCCAGGTTTTTGCTGACACATGGCAGGACTTGCATAGAGCTGCGAGATGAAGCAGCTCCGTGACCCCACAAGATCTCTTTTAACATGCACACACACGCTGCTAGATGTCAGCAGTATGCGTACGGCAGGCTCTTTGGTGGTCTGGAATTCTGTGGGAGCTGAGAAGAAAGAGTCAGGTGCCTTTCACAGAAGTGTGATACTACCCAACACTCAGCAGCTTGCTTTAATGAGAGGCTACTTTCCAACATACACTAAATTATCATTCAGAGTTAACAGCAGAAGCACTACTGCCCTTCACCCTGGTTTCATGTTGCTGCCTACAAAGCTCCCAGGCTTCCCCCTTCTGAGCTTTTCCACTTACTTGGTAATGCATATGTAACGTATACGGAATTTAGGCGCCCGCCTCGGAGGTAGTCTATTCCAGTCTCATGAGTATCTACCTAAAAAGTAGAATCACAACATCAAATATCGAGTGCTGGGCTCTGTTGTGAACCTCCACAGAAGTCTCGAGAGAGAAATATCCCCAGCACACTGAACACAGATTATTGCAGAACTGTCCTCATCACTGCAGCCGTGTGACAACAGAGAAGTAGCTGGGACCAAATAACTGCAAAATTTTCAAAGCAGGGTATCAAAATGGAAAAGGTTCCCAGGAGGAGTTAACAATTTACACCAAGTTTGACTAGTTGCTTTCTCAAACATCAGTGCGGTGATCCACTGCATGTTGTTTAGATACAAAGATGCAGATAGCTAAGCTCAAATCTGTTGAGCAATTTTCTCCCAGAACTGAAGTCTACGGAGTTATCCCTTATATTATTCACATGCTGTCTTTCTGCTTCTGCAACAGCCAGCTAGGCGTTAAATAAAAAAAAAAAAAAAAAAAAGAGAGCTAAGCGTCTCACCCAGTCAAGTGTTGAATCCTGAGAAAAAAAAATGTTTTATCACCTGAAATAGCTTAATTGCTTTAGCGTATTTTCTCATCTTAACTATAATTTTACCACTTACAAAAAGTTTGAATGCCATACCCTTTATAATATGCTTGGTTTTCTCTCACCCAATTTTTTCAATGGAAGAACCAAGGTTGACAAAAAAGCAAATGCTCAAAAACACATTTCGAAACCTATGGCACACTGTAAGGGTATCACTATCCCGAAACTGCATTACAGAGGCACCAGGCAGTCAGCCTTAACTTCGAATCGCAGGACTCCGAAGTACGGAAAAGCACAGGCAGAATGAACACGTTATTCCTAATACACAGCATGAAGAAGTTGGGTGCTCCCCAATGTACTTAAACACAGTCTTATCAGACACAGAAGCATAATTCCTAGATACAAACTGTGTGCCCCCCTCCCAGTTATGAGCTGTAGTAAGTCTGAAAACTGTTGTCATCCAAGTCACGAACCTTTAAGAGGGGAAGGGAAAACAGCTTAATATGCCGGCCTTCAAATTTAAAAAAATCAATCACAGATTTATCACTGTTTGCCATTCTCTTTATGAACTCTATAGAATTTGTGTTTATTCTGTATACCAAGAGACTTTCTGAAATAATTAATTCCAGATCCTTATCACTCTTTCTATGCAGTTCTAAGTTGTCCATTTCTATTTGCCCAATTTTAAGATTACTCCTAATTTTTAATCTCGTACAGAGAAAAGGATATGTATCCATTTTACTAGATCATCTTCCCTAATCTTTACACATAAAATACTTATCCTTTTCGCCGCTTTTGCACTCTTTCCCAGACAACATCTTCCTTGTGTGGCACGGTGACCAATACTATATACAGTATTCCAGATGGAGCCTAACACTCCTGTAACCGTATCGCCTCTTATTTTGTATTTTATCCCTCTGATACAACCTAGTAACTTACTTTCTTGCAGCTGTGCAAAAGCCTCACGGTTTCAATGATTTTTCCACAATAACCTTCAAATCCTTTTTCTAGTCAGTGTGCTGAATGATTGTTCCATTGCAGCACACACTGCGTTTCCTTTGGTTCCTTGCTCCCAGACTAATTATTTTACATTTTTCCACAGTGAACCGTGTTTGCCAGCTGTTGGCCCAGTCACCTAAACAGTTCTAAATCCTTTTATATCTGATTGTATCGTTCCTAATTTACTGCTCTGAATTTTACTACAAAAAAAAGGTGGTGGGGAGGATAAATCTCTGCGCACAAATATACATTACTTATATGGGGGCCATCTGCATGTGATCAGTGTAATTTATCATATGGTTTTGCAATCTATCAGGCAGCCTTGCCCACCTCACTTGCATTTTTCCAATAATCCATCTCTGCTGGGACTACTTCGAACACTCACGCTTCTGAGCAGCTTCATACAGCTGCCATGAAAAAAACCTGCCACAAAAACCCCCTTTTATTTTCCCAAATGTAATCCTGACACTTCAAATCACGCTTACCTGAAGTTCAATATTCAGTCTTGAATAGTCAGTGATATTCTGTCTGTCTGTGATAGATTCCTGGCTTCTTCTGGTGAACCCTTGAGGATAGAGGTAGAAACTAGGTTTGCCAAACTTCCACAAACTCTGCCTATTTTAGATATGCCCAACAGCTGTTTCCAGATTCTAGTTGCAAGAAAACTATCGGAGTTTAAATAACAACACTGTGTGTTATAAGAAAATTTGTAGTAGTATTTTAAAGATTTTATTTTTGCTTCCTCATTATATTACTGATGTAATGTTAAAGGAGTCTCTGCTCATCTTGCACCAGCAGCAACTCAGGACATTGACGCAACTAAGTGTGCATATATCACAGATAAATCACATAAATTGTGAGAACTTGTACAACCTAGTCTTTCCATACATTTGTTCCACCTATAAAGAAAGTCCTAAATTGTCACTTCCTCATGAATTTTTAAACTCTGGAAGCTTGATGCAGAACTTTGCATTGCATTAGTGCAACAAATATTTCCACTTCAAAGCTTGTGGAGTTACAACTCATAAATGACGCCCTACCACCTTCTCCTCAATGGGCAAGTCTACTGAATGCACCTAGTGTCTGAAAGCCTCCAGCATGGCTGTATACTCACCCTTTTCTTCCAGCATGAAAGAATGAAGTTGAAGCACCTGCTACTCTTCAGGCTATCAAGTCAGGGAACATTTTCGCAGTGCTACAGCACCTGTTACTCTCGGTGCCATCAGCTCAGAGAAAGCTTTAACAGAACTTGCAGGTTTCCAAGATTTCTTCCATCCAGTCCTCGGTCTCTGCCATTAATTCCGCTTTCATAAAGCAGTATCACTGTTGCAGTTTTACACTTGAGACTATCAAAAACATGTTTTAAAGAACCATAACTGATATGTCTACAATGCCATTCCTTTGGCATTAGAAGAAAATGATTTTAAAAGAACAAATATTAGTTAGATCTAAAACCTGATATAAACTTGTACTGATTTGCTGACAAAAATGGTGTGGGGTATGAATTAGCTTTGAAGACTGCATGCGGTGGAGCATCAGTATTTGGCAACACACTAGTTCTACCGACACTACCGAAATGCTGCAGAATAGTAATCTTCAGCTCCCAAATTAAATGTGCTCTGTTATTGAAATAGCAGTCTGTGCTTAAACAGACTGGAAAAAAAAAAAAAAAAGACTTTAAGGTTTTAACTTTAATTGTTACTTCTGGCTTCTGCCAGAAATCCATTAAGGCTACAGAATCTGAGCCATCTGACTGTAATTCTTGTTAATTGTCTGGTATTTGATGAAGCAGTTTTCTCCTCTTTTTTAAAAAATTTGAGTAGCATGTTTTGATTAGATTTTTTTTTTAAACGCAGGAAAACATGAGCTGGCATGTCAATGTTTTATTAGAAACCATTAAGTATAAGTTATCTCCAAACAGTTGTTGTTCAACCACTCTTTATAATAGAGAACACCAATAACCAGAGAAGTTGACTGGTTAACATCTCCCTTTCAATCCATCTCAGTTTACAAAACTGCAAAGACCATTTCCTCTGAAAGGGTCACTTAAGTCTTATGTTAGTGTCACTTTTTAAATCACTTATGGTGTTAAAGTGCTAGAATTCCCAAAAACGAGTTGAAAGCCATACTGAGACAGAAGCCTCTCTAGAGAAAGACAGATACAAATTCATTTCTCAGAAAATGAAGTATAAAGAAAGGAGGCAGAGCCAGTAATTTGTGGCCACTGTAGCAAACAAGGAGAAATGAGTTAGTTTGAGATTAGATTAAATTTCTCTTTGGATGTCAAACAATAGTTAAGCAAGGTAAATCTGGGATGATGGTCACGTCATTAGCTCAAAGCCCCCAGAACCCAGTTCACAGATCACTGTCTACACATTTGTGACAAATTCCTAGATACAGCCTAAAAAGTGAGAACTTTGTTACCTGAGACTTCTGGCTTCAGCAGAGAGATGGGTGTCTCTCTCCTCACAGTATTCAGATACCTAAAATTTGATTTATTCTCTGATAAATCTATGTCTGACTTAACTCCTTCCTAACTAGGTGTAGTAAAAAATGAGACGGAACATGGAAGTTGGCCGTAATAATCATATGTAGCCTATGGCTCACATGAATAACTCCCAACTGCCTGGGAAAGGCAGGAGATCTCTGTGGAAGAAAATAAAAATGCAAAGCACTATCACTTTCTTGCCATAACTCAGGAAAAAGACTAGACAACAGCAGATACCCACCCAGGTCACAGCAATCACAGCAGTTGTAGCTCTGTGGCAGGGAAGAAAATGGGAATGCCTATTCCAACCTGTTCCCATATTAAAACTAGTTTTGCTTTTCTTTATGGAAGTGTAAATTGTGGATGCATCCCAGAAGCAAGCACTACTCCATTATGGATAAATTTGGTCAAAAACCCAAAGGAACTGCATCAGGAATTAATGCCATGCTCTACTTTTCTAATCCCAAAATTATAAAAAACACCAGAAAAATCCTGCATTAAATCCTACACTAATTATCCAGAGAAAAACAGAGTTTTGATTTTTCTGCAACTATTGTAGGTTTTCTTTACTATTATTTTTAAGGTCATATACATGCTATATTTTCTAAAAGTCTAAAATAAATATATGAAAAATTATATGTTGACCACTATGACTATCTGCCTTAAAATTAAATAGTAGGTCATTCGCTCTTTTGAAATTCAGATGCTTGATCATAAATATATACCCTATGTCTCTGACTAAAAAGCTACCTTCATTTTCATTATTTTACACTATTTGTTTGGAACTCAGAGTAAATACAACCCTTATCACGTCCATCACCTGCAGCTCCAAGCAATGTGCTAGACGATGACATGTTCCATTTGTGATTGTGTAGCTGGAAGTGTGAAGATGACCCATTATACCGCTGTAAAAACACATCTCAGCAGAATATGCAGATGAGGATTGCCCTTCTAAACTTGAGGATGTCAGCAGACTGACACAATAACAGCCTGCCATTGCACACAAAATCATTGCACCCTGCCGAGTTCTACCACCCCAAGGACCCGGACAATGAAAGGAGAGACCCACTGAAGGAGGGGTGGTATCAGGGCTCACTGTCCCACAGGACTTACCCCCGCCTTAACTGTAGGAGAAACCACGCAAACTGCAGGCACTGGGTTGCACCCGCTGTTTCACACTGTGATTTCCTAACTATGAACAAAGTAGCTCTACAGATTTCAAGCTTCAGGTACGATTGAAGGGATTTTTCAGGTCCGGTTATTGAGCGAGGGCACTTCAATGGTATCTGCAAAAGCAGTGACAATATTCTGCTGTTACACCTATGTCACTATCAAAATAGATGTGCTTACAGCTTATTTGGTAAGGAATCAACTGCTTTGAATAGGATGCTGTTGAAAGCAAAAAACCCTGTCTTTGAAACACCTCACTTTGCAGGATGTTGCCCTCTACCAAGCCTCTAAAAGTATACCCAATTTCATCAAAGATTACTTACTAAGTATGAACATATATTGTTCTCATGAACAATACCTGAGGACATGTATTAGGATGCACCATAATGATTATCGTGAACAGCACATTTTGTTTGCTTTTTAGCTCATCTTTGATAATGACAATACATTTTCAACTTTTAAAATCTGACAAACTGTGACTAGTGCAGAAAGCATGCCTTCCTCTAAGGTCCCAAGGGGCAAAGCTGAGATTGACATGTTCATTGTGTTTAAATTCCTTTCTGTAGCCAATTAATGTTTTATAAGGGGTAAAAAAAAAAAATTGGAGAGGAACTCCTTCTTTGTTTAGCATAATATCTCACAAGCACACCTCTGTCTTAAAAATCAAAAACCCCACAAAGAACCAAAGGAGCACAGTGACATAAGATCGGGGGGATGGGGGAGAAATCTCCATTATGAAGCATTTCTAGCAAAAGATGACAAAGGAGAAAAATTTAACAGTAGAGAGTAATAGAAAAATTAGGAACATACAGGATTGGAAAGAACCACTAAGATCACAAAGTCTAGACCTTTGCTTATCTTTTTCATGAACCACTAGCTGGATCTGAAGAAAAAGTAAAAATGGACAACACGGGGTGAGTTTACATGTGTTCAAAGCACAATTATCTTGTATGGTTAAGCCCAGGGCTCCTGAGGACTTTATAACAAAAAATCATCGGAGTCATTACAGGACTTGAACTCTCTCTAAGTTGCTTTGATCAGCAACCACATAGTTATCACCCACACTTAAATTTTCGGCATTCAGCACTTCATTTAAATGACTAAAAGAGACCAACCATTCCTGCAGATTTATGCTTTCAGAAATTCTAGAAAAATGAAAGATAAGCAGAGCATTGCTTATGTTTATATTTGGAGACTTTCCTCACAGTCATAGGAGATAGAAATGAATGCTATAGACTTTCTGCATTATCTATGGAAAAGGTGCCTTGACTGTTCATCTGAAAAGACAGAGATGGTGTCATGCTACACCTTTTGCAACAAATTGCTACTTACAACGTAATAAACATTTCACTATTTGAACACATGAAAAAGCCATGACACTACGGCTTCCATACTTTATTTTAAAGAACTTTATCTGGAGGAGTAAACAATACTTTACAAACTCTAACAGTATCAGGACTTCAAAATAAATCTCAGATAACCCCCACAATATATGATGTAAAAAGTGACTAGGTTAAAGGAAACATGCCGAGGAGGAAAAAAAGATGAGCTACCAGAATTGGTATCAGGAGACATTTTCAGAAAGAGATGGACTACGATAAGCTTCTCTGCATCCACATACAACTTCTGGTAGTGCCAGGGAGTGAGACGTTTAACAGAAAATGGTGAGCTGTAGATTCAGAATTTGTTGGCATCAGGGTAGAATGTTTAAATGCTGAATTAACTCAATTAACTCCACATAGTACTGAAGGGCCCAGCCTGACAGATGTACAGCACAAGTGGTAGCTGGACCACTTGAAGTGCGTAGCCGAAGCTTTTTTCACACTGGCAGCTACCACCCGCCAACAAATCAGGGTAAGTACAGGTGCCCAAGTTCGTAGTCCTGAGTTTGGAGGGTAGGATGATGATGGGATGGAGTAACAAGTCCCTCCTGCGGATGCCCACAGAGCAGTACAAAGCCAGAAAGTCCTCCTAAGGCCACTGGTATCTGAGTTTCCACTTGTATGAATTTTGGGAACCCTCCATGTAGCAGAGTATATATTGTAAGACACTGGCAGGTCACTACTTGAATATTTTAACGTAGCAAAAAGGAAAGCAAACATTTCTCATACATTGCAACAAAGAAAATTTCACTCTGTGATAGGAAAGGTAACAGCAGACCATTTGTGATAGATACGACCCTGAGTGTGAGTGCTGAGAATGTGAAAAGCAATTTTGCTGAGTTTTGCACACTGTACTTTGAGAAAGGACATACAGTGTGTCAGGCAGCTATTTCAGCTTTTCTCTACTGGAGAGATTCTGCTACATCACCAGTCATATATTATGTTTCTCTCAGAACAGTTCCTTTATTAAATCGTTGTGCAACCAAAACAGAAACCCATAAATTTTATTTTAGCAAAGAGTTAAGTCTTCAATTACAAAACTGGCAATGCAGTTACAATGCACAAAGTCTGAAACAAGAAAGCACAATCTGGAAATAAATTTGAAGCTAATCCCTTTTCTGAGCATCTGTTAGCTAGAAGAGCTGAGATCCTGCCTCAAAAGGTGGTCCGCTCTGGAAAGACAAGAAGATCAAAGTCCCTTTTGTCCCCATTACACCTGATGGCTATCACAACACTATACTGTGTGCGAGCAAAACTTCAAAGCAGTCTTAAGGGCTCTTACTCTTTTTTTCTAATAAATTTAACAAAACTCATTGTGTTAGCAGTTTTGATCACCCCTGGATTTCTCTGAGAATACAAATGAAACAGTTTCATGTTACACATTATCTGCACAATCCTTTACAATGCCCAGACCCTGCACTATGCCGATTTTTTTCCGCTGTCTTCCTGCTTAGGAAATGAAGGGCCCTATCCTGTCATCTGACTTCTCCAAGCAGCATTTCTCTGTGGTGTTTTCTAAAGCTTTATTTCAATTCCCTATTACAGAACACGTTATCTGTGTAATACTTTGAAATCTCAGTATTCAACACACACTGCTGGGTTTTTCAGTAGAGCACATATAGTTGAAGTGCCTCAATTTCCCTTTTTAGCTGCAAACATTCAAACTAACAGAAACTCGATAGTTATTTCCTGGATTGGAAAAGTACACAAGCTGAAATGCAAGGAGTTGAATCTCAAATTACGACTTGATTTTATTTTTTTTAACATGAAAGCAAGAATACATCCAATTCCAACATAATAACCTTAAAGAAAGGTACCCACTATGTTCAAACTGAAACAGGTATTTAATTTATTAGTAGAAAAGGAGCTATACTTACACAGGGATAAAAACCCTGGAGAAGTAGTGAGATGAGAAGAAAACAGAATATGTTAAACAACAGCATAGCTTAATCAGCACCAGTAAAGCATATTATGTGGATATTCCAAATATAACTCAATAGAATAATAATATGACAACAGACTGAAATAATGTTTGGTGTAACAATTCACTTATCTTTCATTTATCACAAAAGCATTTATGAAATATTTTTTGACTACAGAAATGTTGTTTCTGTTGCTAAAAATGATTCAAGTTTTTGTGTCTTTCTTGTGAAGCATTGCTCCGTTCCACTTTGAGAGGAAGTTAAAGTTGAACCCAGCCAAATTCAGTTCACTGTCATTTACCCTGAATGAGATAAAATTTCCGGTAATTCCAAGTGGGAAGTAATTTCTATTAACTATGGAAAAGTTTCTGCACCTTTTTTTGACCTACTAGGAAGACACTAGGAACACACTGTGTTGGGATACTAAAGAGAGTCTCCTTTACTCAAGAGAGAAAAAATAAATTTATTATTTATATTATAAATTTGTTATATTGAACACAGAATCTCTTTTTGCATGTCTTAGATGTTAAACATTGTATTGAAAAATGAAAATGAAATTCCATTTTTCTGGATTATTTTAGTTTCCAGTACTAGAAGTTACATTACGAAAAACCCAGCATATTTTACCAGCTTCTAAGGGCCCAGTCACCAACTGTGAATTACTCTCCAAATGACCGTATAGTTTGGCTAATTAAAATTCAAATTATTTTAAAGAAAACAAACTATCAAACCAGTGTAATATCCTGCCCGAAAGATTAATTTCTTTAAAATTCACGTAAGACTGAACTTCACACATAGTGACAGAGTAGAGAAGGCATTCCTTGCAAACAAGAGTTTGGTTTGAGCAGCACACTGCCACGGGCCCCAGGGAAATGTGGAAACCTGCCTGCGCAGGTGAACAGGGAGAGCTCACCCCAACTTTCTTGTGCCAGTGGTTTCAGCGGTGGAAGGAGAGCAGATTTTACAAGCATTGCAGGCCCCCGTTTTGATCGTTCTCCTGTCTTGTGAGAAGAAACCAATCCCAGTCTACCAGCAGTTCACAGAAGACGCAGGCAAATGCTATGTATCAGAAACACTGTAATGCATTTTTTCTATTTTATTAATTCCATTCCTCCCAAGTGTTAGTTGCCCAATAGGCTTTCTCATCTATAACTGAAAGTCTCTTGACATTTGCAGTTTCTCCTAAATTTGTGAACAGTTATGCTTGTAACATCCCCAGACAGAATGTTTTGTTTATAAAACACAAGGGAAAAGCCTCCCAGGGACTGACTGAGCCAGGCTTTAATCCTGTTAGTAAGAGATACTGTAAGAAGTGAGAAGGTCCTTCTCCTTGCACACTTGCAAATCCCGGACCAGAGTTCAGCTGGAGATGGTCTTACATGGAAGCAGGCAATGAGGCTGGGCAGAGCCGCGAGGCCAAACTGCCCGAGGTGGGGGAGAGCGGCTCTGGGCCAAAAAGGGCTCAGGAGAAGAAGGTCCAGAGAAGGAGCACACCTCACAGGCACAGCACATCCCCTGAATCAGCTCTACACATTTTTATTCTCCTGCAAGTGGGGGAAAAAGAAAAACCTTAAAAAATTAGTTCTGATGGGCACATAGCACTGTCTCTGCCTCTGACGAATATAAGAAGCTAAGTTGAGTGAAAAATAATAGCTATTTTTCAAACACACTATGAAAAGAAAATTGACAGTCAGAAGAGCCCCAGCTTGGAAAATTAAAAAATAAACATAAAAATCAGACTCCTGTGCTTGACAGACACCACTGTGTTTCCTTGTACGTATCAAAAAACACAGTATAATTTCAAATATATACAAAGAACTCCAAGCGGTTCACTCCTTTCCTCCCTTCCTTGCAAACTTGTAGCTAATTTTGTACCTGGGAATTTGTAGGACTCTTTTCACATACTACCACTGTTTACAAGAATAATACGCTGTGCTCTAGCAGAATAAAAACTTACTGAACTACAAAAGCTGGCCATTAATCACTCTGCATATGCAAAGTACTCTTTTGTAAAACAGAAAAAAAATATTCTGCTTGTCATCAACAGTGAAGTGAATCTTTGCGTTGATTAATGAGTTCCCACTTTCAATGTTGAAAGTGGGCTTTCTGAATGTTTTATAGGAAGTATTTAATTTTAATATTAAAGTGTAAACTTGACACTGCATTAGCTTGAAAGAGTGTCTACTTTAAATGATGCAGAAAACTTATAGAAATTTTAAATCTCTAGGAATTGGGAAAAAATATACTTCACCGCAGAAGTTATTTCACAATTTGACATTTCTGAACAGCTTGTGACAGTGGATGCAAATGTCCTATAAACACAGCATCTTACTTTTAATAAGCCAAAAAAAGAACACTGATTAAAATCAGTTTCTTTAAGTAGATTTGTGATTTAGTTCATCTTAGCAGGAGCCGTCTAAAGACCAGAAGCCAACTGTGTAAGCCACACAACTGACTCTCTGAAGACAAATTTCTGTACAGGAAAAAACCATTGAGCTGTCTTTATAATTCACTCAAATTACTACTGGGATATTGTAGCTTCCATTATTTTCAGTACCCTACAGCAACATAGTTACTTTCAAAGGAAGTTTACTTAATCATTCTGAGTTACATGGCAAGTTAAAAATATATAAGACGCCTCCGTTAAGAGTGTTTTTTTTTTAAGACATCAAAGCACATTTTCAAACATACACACTTTACTTTTGCACAGAGGAAAAGATGACGCATGTCACAGGTCGTCTCCCTTTTCTCAGAAGCATCGTTCTCCAGCACAGACCCATCAACTGGTGAACAAACTGAAACAACATTTGCTGTAGGACGATGAAGGTGTGTGAGATTTCTTTCTGTGGCTGAGACAAGGAGAACTGGTTTTAATCTACAATATAAAATATCCAAAATGCATGCTATAAAAGCCTTTTACTCAGACTAACATTTATGTCTGTATCATGTTTTATTTTAAAATAAAATTGTGTCAGTGAAGTCCTTTGATCCTTCTGTTATTAAGAGTTAAACTTCTGGGCTGATGCCTTGCATACATTTCAAGCATGTTATGACTACTGTGCTATTTAACTACACAGGGATTATATGGGAATTATTACAGGAAGTTTGATCTTTAAAGGAAAAGCAAAAACTCAATCACCTTTGTAGAATTGATTTTTAAGGTTCAGGTGGATTTCTTTTCCTTAGACAATTTTCAACATACTGACTTAGATTCACAGAAATGATTTGACAAAACAAAACTTTAATAAAAGTTAGTGAGGATTGAGGTATGGTGAAAACTGCAGTGTAGACTTTTGTACCAAATCAAATATTTATGAAACACAACTAAAGGGAATGCCAAGGTACAAATTTGTAAAATTAAGTATTTTACATTTTAGCTTATAGTCACAATTATACTGGAAAATAAATCTTTTGTTTATGATAGAATAGCAGATACAAAACATTATTTAAAGAAATATGTATTCTGATTATACAGCCTGTTGATGGTTCAGTTTATGCTACCACGTTGTAAAAATTAGTGTAAGGAACATAAAGGTGAAATATATATATATAGCATTCAAGACAACGTTAGCCTAATTGTAATCAGTAACAAAAAAGTAAATAATAATAATAAAGAAGAACAAGTGCATTTAAATTCACCAATAACAAGGCTCTTCAAAAACAATTTCATGTATACTACAGTCACAAATTATGGAGGATCGGTGTATTGTAAATTTTTTTTGCAGCCGTTGGTCAGCTGCTCCATCCATTGCATTAACATATTGTAAGAATGATGGGATTATGTAAAAAGAACGCTTGGCCCCAGCTAGAGATTAAGTAATCATGTCACACTCTTTCTATTCTGCCACCTTGAAAACTATTTCAAAGCCATTCGAAATCCATGCTAGGGTTTTAAATACAGAGTGCTTTCAAAAGCCATCTGCAAAAGAAAGCATGCTAGAAATAAGCCAGCTAGCTATTTTAAAAATTTCTGTGATTATTAATCTTCAGACACTCAAAAAAGGCTTCAGAAAAGCTCAACTCTAACAGCTATTTTCAAAGTAATTAAAAAAAAATAATCAGTACTTAAACTAAAGCCATAAGCATGAATCCAATTTGATAGCTGCAAACAGTAAAATATCAGTTAACAATGCTCACCTGTTCTAAGCTTCATAGTTACATGCCTGAAACTATACAACAGCAGAATCAGTGCCCCTAATCTTGTTCAATACCGATTAATTGGAAATCAATCCTAGAAGTAAGAGAAGCCTTGCAACTTAACCTAACTTTCCCTGAGTAGACAGGAAACAGAAGACAGGTCTTCAGAGTTGGCAAGAAAGGAATTAAGCTAAAGATATTTCAAGCAAGAACAGAGTATGCAACCGATGAGAAAGACATTGTACCTTACTCATAATTTTTTCTTTGTGATTTCAGATTTTAATAAAATGAACTGCTACACAGATTATCTCCAGCAGGGTTCAGAAAATCAGAGTTGCTTTACGGTTTCCACTACAGTAGTACATGAGCGCGACTCATGGGTGGGAGTCACCTAAGACTTACGGCCAGCTTCTATTATCACATCTGCAAAAACTATTTTTCACACACCCTAAGGCACAGAAATCAGTACTTCAATCAGATTAACAACTGTCTTTTTTCTTCACACCACACACATGCCAGAACAACCTGCAATATGCCATTTCTTGATGGACCACCTCAAGAATGACTTTCTATGTAACTGCACTGGAAAAATTACACTTCTACCAGAACACAGAAAATTACTTCTCTGTCATGTGACTCAAAACCCACAAACTTCCTCGTTGAGTTCTACTGCAAAGACATCAAGCTCCTCCCTTCACCAAATCACCCTCTGGTACAGTCCTGCTCTAAGGTCATCTTCCAAGACACCACGACAGACATGCAAAATACACCTTGCTACCACCAGCAAAGAACCCACAGCCCAATATACTTGCCTGCATAAAACCAGCAACTTTATCACTTCTGCTCCAAGTAGAGCCACTCATTACACCTCTTATGGTTTAACCCCAGCCAGCAATTAGGACCATGCAGCTGCTCACTCACTCCCCTCACAGCGGCATGGGAGAGAGAATTAAAAGAGTAAAAGTGAGAAAATTCATGGGTTGAGACAAAGACAGTTTACTAGGTAAAGCAAAAGCTGTCCACACAAGTGAAGCAATACAAGAAATTCATTCACTACTTCCCATCAGCAGGCAGGTGTTCAGCCATCTCCAGGAATGCAGGGCTCCATCACACATAATGGTTACTTGGAAGACAAAGGCTGTAACTCCAAACATCCCCCACTTCCTTCTTCTTCCCCCAGGTTTATATACTGAGCATGATGTCACATGGCACGGAATATCCCTTTGGTTAGTTGGGGTCAGCTGTCCTGTGTATCCTGTGTCTCCTACCAACTTTTTGTGCACTCCCAGCTTCTTCACTGGTGGGGCGGCATGAGGAGCAGAAAAGGCTTCGCAACCATGAGAAACATTAGTGCGCTATTAACAGCATTCCCATCCAAAACACAAAACAGAGCACTATAACCGCTGCTAGTAAGAAACTCAACTCCATCCCAGCCGAAACCACAATAACACCCTAACCAGCCTAAGGATAAGCTTTGACCAACAAAAATACTTCCAGCAGGAAAAGATCTTGTCTTCAAACAGGTCACAGATACCGCTAGTAAGTTCCTGGAGTACAGTAAGATTTCTGCCTCACATCCTTCCTGCAAACATGTCCCTACCTGTCAAATTGCCCTGTGCTGGAAACCATACAGGGCAAAAAGCATCAGAGAACAACCAATACATACTTGGAAAAGGGTGTATAATGGAAGGTATGTTTTCTAAACCCCATTCTTATGACTTTCTCAGCCTTACCTGATTCATCATTGGTAGCAATTTTCCAGTGGTTTGTGGAATGGAACAAGATCTTGCAAGAGTTAACCATCCTTGTCGCTGTCTCCACAATAATCACTATAAATGCCTCCCAATGCAGATTCATAGTTCGCATTTCCTATATGAGTGCATACCAGATGCAAAAAATTGTTTCATGGAGACCATAAAAATCAAATCCCTAACCGATGTATAGCAGACCATTTCTCAAAACAAAAACAAAACAGAAGCCCCTCTGCCTCTGACCTTCAAATAAGATTTGCAAAATATTTCCAGAAAGTGAGCTTGCAAACTAAAATTTATAATTTTACTCTACACTAAATAGAACAATGTTGATATCAACACTGGTCTTATGACTCTTACAATCCTCCACACACTCACGGTTGTGTTAGCCATAACTGTAGCTCACTGCTTGCTTCTCTGTTCAAAGCTGGCCAACAACGTTCTTCCTGTCAAAACATCTCTGTCCTGCAGGTACCAACCACCCTTCACCTTAATTTGTCTAACCAACATTTTAATGTTACATTCAGAGCAACTGCTCTTCAGTCATCCTTCGTTTTCATCAGATCTGAAGAAGGCCTTGTGTGATCAAGATATCCCATGAAAAAGTGGACAAAACACAGGCATATCATTAGCTAATGCACCTATAAGTACACCCACTGTCATAGGCAAAATGGTATTTAGGAGTAAAAATGGTAAAATCCTCTCATCTTTCTGTGTTAACAGAAACACTGATTGTCAATTTTGGTAACCCCGTAAGACGAAAACATCACTGTAATGAAGAATCTGTATATCCCTGGCACAGAATACGCTCCTCTGCTCATGGAACAAAAGTAATCCTAAAGGCAATTAAATCAGTCTACAATCAGGATGAAAAAACAACAAATGAGACTCCCAAAAGTTTTCTTTTAGCGTAGCAGGCCTAACCTACAACTTTTGCCTTAGGAACAAGGAGAATCAACAACCTAATGGAGTTGGTCACAGGTCTCTAACTAGGAGGACCAAATGAAAGAGTAGAGACCAAACACAGCTAACAACAGGAGAAAGGATTTGTAAGTACAGCATTTAACAACTGAAGTCTGTTGTCTCATTTTATTTGAACATTTAGATACTCTTAGCCTACAATTGCCTTTTGCCTAAAACAGCGTACTAACACATAGAAAATACAGATTTGTAGCGTGATGCTTCAATAAAAAGCATTAAGCTGACAAAACTAGGAACAGAATGTAATTACCATAAGAACGTATTCTTGAAAGAGAAATGTGGGTTTTAATAGCCTGGTTACTCTTTGGAGGTATAAATCATATCCCAAAAGGCAGAAAGACACAACCAACTGAAAGGTATTCTTAATAACATCTTAATGTGGAGTGGCCTTTGCTCCTTAAACACTGTTTTTACCACACAATTATTTTCATATCAATAATGTATTAACGTTTTTGACAAAGCAGGACAGGCGGACAAGGTACAAAATGATAAAAAGCTACATTTATAATGGCTGTTCTGTAAGCAAAGGTCAAGTTGGGGAGCCTGGAACAGTCTCAAGAGTTCGAGCTGCTTTGTTCAGTACTATCTGCAATGTTAGTTGTAGGCAACAAGCAGGCTCCTGCGTGCAGCCCATGTGGTGAGGTCTGCCCAATGTAGGCAAGGTGGACACTTCTCCTCTGTCACTATCGAGTTATTGCGTCCCTCCACTATTCTTCAGTTAAATGCTTGAGCTACTCTTTGTGTGCTGTGCCTTCAAATATCATGGTATACTGATGATGCATAAATTATTTTTCTGCCACTAACCTTGACTAATTAAATCCACAGCTCAGTTCCAATCTCTGACAGCCAATCTTGGATGCCTACCCATCTCCTTACAGGTGAAATGACTCAGACCCATCTCCTTACAGGTGAAATGACTCAGACCCATCTCCTTCTCTTTTTATATGAATTCTACTCTGTACTTCATTCTTTGCATTGTTGTTACCATCTCATTGTTCAAATTTTCAAACAAGGAGTCATCCTCTAGATCCACCTTTCATGTAATTCAACTACCTTTGCTACTTCTTTTTTTTCTTTCTACATAGATACACTTTAGAGAGGACTTTATGCTTTAACAGTCAGAGCTGCCCAACTTTTCTGCAGGAAAATGACAGGGAAGACAATGAAATTGTGCTGAATGTTTTGTTTAGTGTCATCTTCTCCTCAACTCTTCAGTGTTTGTTTTCTTCTTTTTAAAAAAAAAACAAACAAAACCCACCGCAACTAATTCAACCTTTGCCCTCAATTTCTAGTGTCTGGACTACTTCACATTTCTGCTCACTACATTTTATACCGTAACTGTTTTTTAACCTTTCTAGTGGTGCTGTTTTCAAACAGTCCACTACGTTGAACATTAAAGCCACAAAACCAAGGACTGCCCTAATTATAACTACTAGTTCAGTCATAACTTAGCCTTCCTTCCAACCCAAACCATTCTGTGATTCTGTAGTGTGGTGATATGACTCTAAAAGGTCTTTCAATTGTTTCAGGGCTCTAAAATACACCAAAGCCCACCAAGTTCTGTTATATGGCATCATCTTTACTCTCTAACTACACTTCTCACCACAGCATGTGGCTCCACCGTTTAAGCTGAGGGAGATTCAATAGGATCTTATCTTGACTGACTGAGGGGAATAAAACCCCACACCTCATATTTTACAGACAGCAAAGGAACATACCAAGACCAGACTTCCCAGAACCCAGACACGGCAGAGACTGTCCTGCCCCAGTTACTGCCCCATCCCCACCGCCTGGTCCCTCAACTGTTCAGTCTCCCCTTTGCTAATCCCGTTACCAACCCTGCAGCTACCACCTCGGCAACTGGTTTTATCCTTCCATCTCCTGAGCTGAGTCTGCCCCATTCCTGTCTCCTGCACCTAAGACACTTCCCTGAAAGCGCCTGTACCTTCCATTTCATCTCCACTGAACAGTTTCAGAAAAATTCAGCCTAAGGCTGACACCTGGCACAGAAAATTTCAGTTTTCGTACTTGCAAAAAAGAAAAAGTTTGAGTAACTTTATCTATCAGCAAAGTTACTGGAGCCACCTGGAAGCTGTAAGCACCTGCGACTTCAGAAGCCCATTAAACTTTATGTTGCCCCAGCTTCTAAAAGCACACATATATGTGCATATATGTATCTGTTTGCACGTAGATACATAAATAAGATTTCACAATGTATCTATCCTCTATCCAAGACAACTATTTATTGGCAAAAAATGTCAAGTATTTTACCACATTGTATCAGAAGACCAGGGTTTAACCATGGAGGCACTGAAAGCACATCCCATTCCTGTTTCTGTTGGGTGTGATATAAAGCAAAGTCATTAAATCACCAGTAAATAGTTATCAGCTGATGAGGATACAATGCTTTCACAAACTAACTTGCTTCAGTAAAACATGGTTTTGTGGGGAAACACTTCTTTATAGTGGAGAGGTGCAAACATTATGGTGAATACTTCAAGATCCTCTAGTGTCTGCCACACATAAGTGGTTGTAATAATCTCTTTCATGAATCCCTGAAGAGCACTGTGAATATAATGATTTAAAAGTTCACACACCACTGTTTGTATAAGCTACCTTACTTGATTAGTTGATAATACAACTATTGTTAACAGCTGCTTTACAAAATAATTCAAAGGTTTAAGACGAAACAAAGACAGTAGATTCAGAGAAGCCCATGCCTTTCAGAAATACTTGCTTGTCCTTGATGTTTCTTGAACTGCCGCTGTGCAGACAGACAGAAGGCTGTTTCAGAAACATCAATGATAAAGAGGCAAGTTCAAAATAAGACAGGCAAAACACAATGGGTTTGTATGGTCCAGCAAATAAGTTTATTTGTAAAACGCAGGATGCTGAAAATAAGCATGACTTCTACTCTTACCTCGGAGGGGAGCGTCTGTTTTCGGAGACCAAAAGTAGGCTGCAGGCACTCTAATTTTGAAAAGCGAAGGCTCTACCCCAAAAGGGTGTCCAAAACACATCTTTTGCAGCAATACACAATATGCAATGGCTCACCACTACCACAGGGTGTCACAAGTTTAATAATGTTTAACAGAATTCAAAACCTTGCAAGTGAAGATGACAGGGAGAGTCCAATTACAGCTTAACACAGGCTATTACCTTAGTTAACTCATTAAGAGCAGCTGCCAAATTTGTTATAAATTTTAATGATCAACAGCAGCTACAAGCAGGACCAGGAGGCAGTGAAATTACCACATTTCCACTATGTATCCACTTGAATCAGTTACTTCTACTAAAATATTCTGAAAGTCTTGCTCCTAACTGAGCTTTTGCTCTCGAGTCTAGAAAATGCTACCATTAAAAATACATGCTTCTTCAGAATAACCACTGTTTCTTGCTTCCAAAGGTCAAAAATGAATACATAAATAGCTGATATACTCCACAAATTATTAATACTTTCGACAGTTACATTACTTATGCTACTACTTTCTACCCCTTTCTTGGACTAGATACATTTCATTTGGTGATACTGAAGCATGAAAATACTTGTCAGGGCGGGAAGGAGAAGATAAAATAAGACTCAGAAGGGTGAATTTTAATTATTGGAAGAAAAACCCCACATACCCAGTTTGGGATTTTCATGTGTGTGTGTGTGTGTGCACATATACACACATACAATACTACATATGTACTGCATTTTACACATGTATATACACACACACAGATAAAGAGAGAGGGGAAACATTCAATACAGGGTATCATTTTATCAGTTTAATTTCTGAAGGAATAGTATGACTCACCTGAACTTGAAATTACAGTTTTTCACGTTTCTTGTGAATGTAATCCCAACTCTGTGCCAACCCTTCACCCTATTCCTCCAAGCAATTCAGCAGGACCAGTTGCCCATACCAAGCTTCACCAAGAACTCTCATGCTTGCGTGCAATCACAGCTCCCTAAATTTTCTTTTAGAGAAGGATTTAAATATCAAATGGGCTGAAAATGGATATTAAATTCTTCTATTTTCACTCAATAACTTATTTTGTACTTAGCTCTGTAAATACTGACGTTTGATGATAACTCAAGTTGAGAAGTGTCGAGGACAGCAGTTTATAGGAATACCACACACTTTGCCAGGTCTCCATTTCTGCTTTTTAATACTATCAAGGCAGCCTACTGCTAGATTGTGAAGAGAACATAAGACATTAAAGCCAAACATCTTTGACCCTGCATCTCTAACCTAACAGACCACGTTTTTATTAGACTCAGGAATACAGGTAAGAGCACTCAGTAGATCACAGCAGATCAGAATGTTTAAACACATGCAAAACTTGTTTAAGTCTCTTTCCATTTGACAAAACACTTAAATCCGTGCTCAGCTTTACAGACAGATTTATGCTCAGTTAGTTTAATGAGAATTTAAGCAAAAGGGGATTATGTATAATTTGAAGATCTCTTTTTCAAATAAGTCTTTAGCCTGCTTTCTTAGTTCAGTTGTTTTACCACATTTGAAACTTAAGTATAAAAATTACGCTCTGTATACACATAGATCAGTCTCTCTAAATGACATAGCCCAGAGAAATTCCTAGGCCATTTTTGCATTTTCCCCATATTCTGCATTCCAAGGTTAAGTCAGGGAGCAGGATTTCACGACTCGACTTTCTGCTTTTTTATATTTGATCTTTTAAGTGACTGTAGGACAATTTCATTTTGTCCCACGTGCCCTCTCCCACTTCTTGCTATCTAGTCACTGCTCATTTTTTCTCCTTAATAAACCAGGTGAAGCTAGTATAAATCAGAAAACTCAGCTGAAGTCAGTGGATTTACCACGATTACAGATCAGAGAATCTATTTCATTTTTATTATTGTATAAAAAAATTACAAGCCCGACTGATTTTGTAGTAGTACTCTGGGACTAGTAAGCACCAGCATTAGCTACAACACATATATTTGGTCAAATAGTGATGCTTTCATGTTAATATATGCATATACACACACACACACACACAGAGGTACACAGTGTTCAGGGAATAAAGAAAAATAATCCTAATAGTCTTAAAAAAATGAATACGTTAAATTAATTGTGGGTTTTTAAATAATACCGTAAGCGACTGTTTGAATTAACGAGGGTTTGGGGTTTTTTGCTTATATATTTCATTATTAAACTATTCAATTACTTCTTAATATTTAAATTATAAATCTGTTTCTTCATTAATGCCAAAACTATGGAAGTAAGAAATTGTAAGATTTTTCATAGCTGTTTGACACAGGTTTTTGTTGCTCTCTGAGAGCTTTCTGCTGATGAGGCGAGTTATTTCACTCTGTGAAGTTACAACTAAATTCTCTTCCCTGGTGCAGTTTTGAACAAGCCAATGGTGCGAGATCAGACTTGTGTCACTAAGCTTTTCTTATAAAACCAATGAGGGTTTTCTTTTTTTGTTTAAAACAGATTTAGGACAAATATTGCATGTTCATGGAACACGAAAAACACTTGTTACCATGCAGTAGAAAACTCTTCTACTTTTCACCATTAGGACAAAGAAAAAGTAACACAATGAAAAGCTCCCTGAAAGCTGGGAATAAGTACCAAAGCTATGTGAAACACAGACAAACTTCACTTCTCTAATGTCAGAGACGCTGGATCTCTGTCTTTTTTGCTTTAGTTCTCCAGGGGGGGTTAGAAAATCGTGACAGGAAAATGCTGTAACAAAACCTGTTTGCAGCATGGTCAGAAGAGAATGGATTCTCTCTTCCCTAACAATAAATCCTCTCTTCCCCCAAATCATAGCCCTAATCAAAATATTGGACTGACAGCTTTCACAAAGAAGGAAGAACAGATGCACAATAATGAATTTCTAATCTCCTAGGAAGCACAACACAACTGAAGAAAGCCAAAAACAGAAAGTCAGGCCATCAAGGTATCACCAGAGATGATTATTGTTCACGTTCGCAGCAACCTTCCCCCACATTCTATAAAGGCCTGAAGTTAATGGAACACAAGCAATGGCCTATAAAATTAAAAATAACTAAGTGAGAAAGGGTTTAATGACTTGCCGGCCAATATAAAAGCATAGTTTAGGGAAACTTATTTTTCTTCCCTCAAATTTAGATTTCCTAGAGAGTTTATTTTCTGTACCGTTTCTAAATCTGTCTCATCTTTGAGGCTTTAATTTTTCATGGTCATCAAAAAGGTTCTATAACACAAACCACCTCCAGGCAGACACAGGAAGGCATATATTGGCCTTTTATTCTTCCGTTCTCTGAGAACTGCCACTTTTCCATGAAGATGAGAATGCAATTACACCATTGTCATTTTCTAATTAACATTATGGTGTCTAAAGCTCTTAATAATCAAGCTGATACAGTAATGCTCAGAGAAAGGAAATAATTGCAACCTCTACAGCGCATGATAAACAGTAATATGATCATAAGTTCTTACTTCAAATCGGCAGAAAAGCTTTGGCATTCACTTAAAAAGAAAGTATAACAAACTGAAAAGCCCTCTCACTCCATTAGTTCATCTAAACAAAATATGTTAAATTAAGATCGTGTATTAACTGTTCTTCTGAATTCAACATTTATTTCAAACTGGAACAACACCCATGAACCAGCACAAACAATGCAATAATTGTTTACATGATATTTTAATAGAGAAAGCCAAGGTATTAACAGTCTTTTGTGACAGTAAGGATTTAATGCGGTTCCTTTTAAGAACTATTTTTTTTTGATAAAATGAAAGCATAAATAAGAAATCCCTCACAAATAAACCACTGAAGAGATTCCAGCTCCCCACCCCAAAGCATTCTTGCTCTCGAGTCAGACAGCATTTTACAGGGAAGATACAGAGCTTCCCTTTGAGTAAAAAGGAAAGAATGCCAATAATTAGCCACCCAGGAGGCATTTGTTTCACAATATTTTTGTTACTCCATGGCTTCCATTGTGACAGGATTTGTGAAGACTTACAAGCAGGCTTGGAATATAGCTTCTAATTCAACAATGCTGGCTTGCCATAAGTAACCCTCATTTGTTTGTCAGAAATCATCAAGGTTGTTACGTTTTCCTCAACAGTTTCAATGGCCACAGAAAAGCTAGGATTTTATTTGTCGTGCACTCCAGAAATTTGAGCTAAAACCAACAGCAATTATATAATGCTGTTCTCACTCCCATTTAAAAGGACAAAATTTGTTATTGTTTTAAAAAGCACAATAGAATTAGTTATGGCCTACTTAATACTTGGAGATACAAGTAACTCAGTAAAATGATAATTCTGAAAGCTGATTTTAAGAAGACCTAAATATCATAACCTCAGATGCAAAAATCTCATGAGAACTTGCCAGGATTCTATCAAAAGACATTGGAAAATATAAATTACAGAACTGCAAGAATAGGTGAAATGACAGAGATGAATAGTGGTGCTTTCTTTTCTGGAAAAAATTCTCATAACCCAAACAAATTAAAGGTTCTCTGAAAGGACTACTATCAGTACATTTTTTCTGCATTCAGGGTCACAGTCTGGAAACAGAAAACACTGACATCAAAGCACGAGAATGCCAAGTTATAGCCTACTGAAAAAACTATGGTACAATCTTCATACAAAAGTTTATATTTCTAAAACAGGACAGGATTTTTACTTAAAGAAAACCTAGCCCTTTTGTTAACATTCTCAACAGGAAAGGCAGAGGCGGAGCAGGGTAGACAACCACACTGATCCATCCTCAATTGGGTAGGTGCTTCCTCCATGGCAGGTGTATTACTGGGACAATGCAACAATGCCATGGGATGTTTCTTGCCTTTTTTCCTCAGCAGGTTTCAATGTGGAAGCACCAACAGATATATAAATACACATACATATGTGCTTTATATTTAAGTTTATTGATTTTGCTGAATTGTCTATATAGTACTCAAACACTTTAGTATATCAATGTTCTGAAATTAATCTCACCTTGGTTTTGCACAATTTCATTTCAAATCTCTAATTTTATTAAAAAATTAAAACACTGCAACACATTTTGAGGAATCCTTCACATAACCCGAAATTCTCAATATATTGCTAGAAAGTTTCAAAAATGCTTATCTGCCTCAGAAAAAGTATTTTGATTTTTTTGAAATCAGTACACTTAAGAAAAACTAAACTCAACTGTAAAACTCCGTACCTAGAACTTTAAGAGGAACAAATGCATCATTACTCAAATTTTTACTGCACTTTCTCTACTAGTTAATCGGTAAGGCAAATGTGCACCTAGCATTACAGAAGAGAAGAAAAAATGAAAAGAAAAAACACATTAAATTATCCTAACAAAAATTTGAGTTTAATCATCAGACATCAAATTGTACTCATCAAATCCACAGCCATCTGAAGTGGTAAAAATAAGTTACTACTGAGTCACGATCAGTAAGTCAACAACACTTTGCAACTCCTGCTAGTCTCAAATACATACCTTCCATTCTTGGGCCTAAAACAATTAAGGCTTCCCCGGCAAAGAATAATGTTAATTCCTTACACTGGGTCAGGGACTGCAGTCCCCATGTATTTGATATGATGACCTAAGCAGGTCTGATTTACAGCAATCATCATCTTTTGAGGGGAACTTATTTGCTATGACGATTGTAGCCACTGACTTAATCACACACTGCAAGTACCATTTAGAACAGAAGTCATTGTCATTTGGAAGAAAAGTGTTTTAAAGAACACAAATCTGTCTTCCGTCATTTCCAGATGATATAACATCCCCATACATTCTCAAATAAAGATGTTATTACACTTTAACAAAGGCAAGGCTTTGACATCCATCAAATTAATTACTCAAAAAAAACCCCAGACCACCAAAAAGAGACAAAGAACTCCAGAACTGATAAAGGCTCCAGAGAGAGAACAAGTAGAAAGAAATATTCTCCTATCTATAAATCTAACGTAAATACAGTTCAATATTTTAAAAAAGATTTGTCCATTATTCTAGTTTTAATCTACATACACTTCTTCCAATCATCATCAAAAAAAATCTTTGTAACCACACATCTAGATTAATCTTACAATTTATTTTTTTCTAAAGAACATTAACATAAGTCTCTAAGCAAAGCTACAATTCTGCACACAGGGAGTCTAATTCTCCCTTCACCTTAAGGCATCTTCCCAGTTCTCAACAAGTAGCAGCACCTCAACAGAGTAAGAGGACAATGGAAAGAATTAGTTTTAATAGAGTACATTACTATTATACTGTGTATTGACCAATTTAGGAAGAGATCACACCAAAATTTCACAGGTGTCAAATACCAACACTCCAGATGTATATACTAGCCTTTTTTCCAAGCAGCAGCAGTTATACTAAAGCATGCTTCTAAATTCCCATTCCATACCCTCATTATTGAAAGAAAACAACTCTTAATTCAAAATTAATTATGCTTTAATTTGAGACAGCTCCACTCAAAAACCAGCAAAAAAGTTCTGGTTTATATATGGGAGCTAGACAGAAATCTCACAAACTCATTCACCTCAAACAGACAAAAAACTTAGAAAAAAGAATTTTCAGGGTTTTTTCCACAACATAATGAATTCAGGCAAATCAAATTCCCTACAGTAAGACTACTTGGAATTCCCAAATAAATTATCAGTCCTCCCTCCCAAAGTCATATAGACTTGCTGGGTTTGACCTGAAGAGCTGTGGAGTAATGGTGGCTGGCTAGGAAGCCGCGCTCCATGCACTTCTGTCCTTCTGCGAACCAGACTGTCTTGACAGAAAGGTGGCAGCTGGCACGACCTGAGGGTCACAGCTTTGCTCAGGGCTCGGAGGAGGTCCATGTACAGCCTTGCCTCATGTCCCCACCCCTGTTGGCTGGTGTGGGAGATGGTTGAAGTGAAAATTGAACCTGGCTTGGGATAGTCCAGAAAGTAAGAACCTGAGTTCTGACACATATGGAAAGTTGAGAGACATGAAAGAAATTTATAATTAACTGAGGGCGAAAGGGGAAACAGAAGAGGAAAGCAAATAACGATCAGAAACACAGAAGGAAAGACCAACCCTAAGCTAGGATACACTGTTAGGAATATAGACTGTGGGCTTAAGAAAACTTAGAATTGATTTTGTTAACTAAACGTGAGTTGTCACCTGGTTAGGAGCGAACAGCGCCAGCAGTTCAGAAATCATGGTAGTTTTCAACAAGCACCAGCGCCTCAAGAATAGCAACAATTGTGAGCAGGTATTTGGGTCTAAGAAACAGATTTAAACCAGTTTGTCTGGGAAAGCTGAACTCTCAATGTTAGCAGGAGGAGAGACAATGAGCTGAGCCATTTGGAGCACAGCTCTACCACTTGACTTAACGAGAAAAGTAGAGGTCACATCTTTGCTTTTCACTGCAGTTAGAAAATGCAGCTTAAAAGCTATAGACAAAATTAAAAAGTGGATCTCAGTGGGAGGAAAAGAGGAAAACAAAAAGCCTTTAAGTAACCAATCAGCATGAACCATACTTACAGAACTCTCCTAGACATCGTAATTTTCTAACTTTCTGAGATTATACAAGAAATACTCATCCGTGTGTCACTAACAATATCACTTTTATCAGAAAAGATAAACCCATTAATGATCAGAACACATTTAAAAGACACTAGTGGTTTTACAGGTAAGGTAGAAAAATGTATTTTTGAACATACAGAGCAAACAGGGTTTTCTACATTTTTCTTGAAGTTTTGACGCTGCGGATATCCCGTGGTGAAGTGGAAAACTAGCTTAAAACCTGTCTACAGGCATTTATTTTTATAACTACTAAATCACTGGCCATTACTGAATTTCTATTGGAAGTTCTACTCTCATCACATCCCCCAGGGGTTTGCAATTCTACTAAATCTCACCCAATCTTGACAGAAGAGCTGAAGTTACTTCAGTATCATTCTATTAATATACTATGACTTTTCACTTAAATCTTCTGAAGATATTTTGAAGTACCAACAGCACGGGCAGAAGCTGAAATAATACTGTCTGAGATTTGCTTTTTTAAAAATTTTATTTAAATAACATCCCATGTAGGCTTCCAGAAATTTTAGCCAACTTTTTTAGTTTACCAAAATGGATAAATTTTGGATAAAAAGGAATCATACTCATTTTTTATTTTGTTTCACATGTTTTCATGTATAAGAGAAATATAAGCTTTGGCAAAGGGCTTTGCACTGCTGGAGCGGCCAATTCTTGCATTGCATATCATGGATTTACAACCTTAAACATGTAACGCAGCTAACCAAAAGGTGCTCTGCGAGGGCATTTCACATCCCATCAGATGAGAACTGTGAACTTCACATCAGGGAGATTAAAAAAACCCACACATCAGTACCAAACCTTGAGGTAATTTCATAAAGACACAGAGAAGTTAGCATGTCTAAAAATATAGTAATTATTCCTAAACAGGAAAGTTTAAAAACTGATACCTGTACAGATTAGCCGTTAGTAAGATCTGCAGTTTTCCCTGAATCAATAGACTTTTTCAGTTTCTTCACAACATAGAAAGTGGAAGAAAAGATTTCTTTTACATTTTCACAGTGCAAGGCAGAAAGAGATGGTTGTAAAATGGGTTTCAGCACTGAAAACGTGATGTCTCATGCAGAGATACCAGAAAACAAAGACAGGAACCAATTACATTAAATTATTTAATTAATAGCAATTTGTTCTACAACAGTTTAAAATATGGATGAGACAGCCAATTATGCAGCTGCTAAACAGAACAACTCATTAAATAATTTAATTGAATTCTTAATTTTCTAGTTTTGATGTAATGTACTTGTATGACATAAATCTGTGATTTATACTCAAGGTATAAACTCGTTTTGTGATTTAGTTGCATTTTTAAAAAAATGATTATTTTGTTTCTAGCTGTGTTTTATAAACATTCAGCTTATGATTATTTTCAAGTACTAGAAGGGCAAACCGAGTATAGTACTCATGTAAGAGGAGATCAATATGCATGCTGCTTTCAAATACTTCTTGAAAAAAAATAACCTAGGGAGGTTTGAAGTGGGATGTGCCCGTACTGCAATTCTATTATACAGGGACAAGAAAACTTAAGACAACCTCTCATTCATGCAGGACAAATAGCTGTGCCAAAAGCACAAATTACACCTAATTACAGGGTATAACTCTGTCATCTTTCTTTTTATAACCTAGCCGTTTACACACTTTGATTTTTGACTTCCATTTGGGTTTATTAACATCAAAGCTTTGTCATCACTTATCTGTTTCTACAGACTTTTTTACCTGAGGCAATAAATAAAAACTTCTTTGCATTTCAGCTTTTCGGATGGAAGGAAGGTTTAGTCTACATTGTTCTTATGATGTTTCATGCTTATTAAACTTTTGAATGTTGTTGTAAAGTTTATTGCTCTTGGCATACCAATCTTAAATGTACTGTAATTAAACCTACTCTCATTGCATATAAATGCATTAGCACTATCCTATGATAAATTTTATTCTTACTGTTAAGGCTATTTTTCAGGTAATTACACTGCCTTGTATAAAAGTGTAATGGATAATTTAGTCTAATGCATTGTTTAGCTTTTTGTCAAACATAAAATGGCAATGAGTTTTTAATTAAGCTACACAGGTCTTCTTTTGTATATACAAGATTACAGCAAAAAAGCACATAGATGACCACCCTTGAAGAAATGGAGAAAGTAAAGCTAGTGCTAGAAGGCTAAAATAATCTTGACAGTCATGTTGAAGAGATCCGTCTCAAATTCAAATCAGAGAAAGATGAGGGACAGACTTTTGCCACAAAGCTACGATTACACAAACAAAAATATATTGTCTAAAACTAATCTGAAGATAGCAACTGCTACAGTTCAAATTCCTACTACAGCATTAGAACGATATTTCAAAATAACAGTTTTCAAAATGTCTCTTGAATCAAATATATTATGTTGGCTAATATGAATAAGAATCTTCCTGAAAGAAAGAAGATTTCTACAGTTTGGAGCAACTTCCCCCCCTTGCCCCGCTATAATGAAGAAAAGGTTTCCTCACTTTCCTTCTCAAAGAAGGTGAATTCAAGCAGGGGGCCATGTAAATTTAACTGCTGATGTTATCTTGCCTCAACGTGAATACTTCTGTTCCAGGCAGTCATTCAGTCAGAAACTTTTAGAAAAAATACAGTTTAAGGAAAAAAATTCTTTAAAAAAATGCATTTCCACCTTACTCTCAAAAATGGGGAAAAACTATAGCTACATGTCTTTAACTAGCTCTTGAAAGCCTAGCAATGATAAAAATTCAAAACCTTTTCATGCAATCTGCTTTATTACTTAATTAAACTGAAATTTAGAAAGGTTTCTCTAATATCTCCTTTGAGTCCTTCTTGGTTGAGTTTGGACTGCTTTTACTTGTCATTGTCACCAGTGACACAAGAGATAATTCCTTTATTTCTTCTCCAACAGCCTTTTACATGTTAGAAAACGACACTCCACTATGTCTTGTCTTCTACAGGCTAAACAAACAAAAACGGTTTACTCTTCCTCCAAGGGATGCTTCCTATGCTTCTGATCACCTCTGATGCCTCTGTTCAGCCTCCAAGGGGTCAAAGTCTTGCTTGAAATGTGACTCCCCAAGTGGAATACAGTGTTCCAGCAGAGACTTCGATGATGATGAATTAAGAAGAAGGTTGACTTTGCTCATTTTACTGGCTACACTTCTATCTGTATATGCCAGTGGAAGGGTAACCTTTTCATACAGTATAGTGCTATCAAATAAAAAAAAGTTCAAATCCTTTTCTGAAGAACTGCTAAGATTTATTCATTAATAAGTATCACATCTTCTCATCTCCACTGAATTTCACCTACTGGCTTGCAGATTATTTTTCCAGGTTTGCAAGACCATTCTGAAATGTGATCTTCATCTCTAGCACAGTCCCTTCCCAGTTTTGTGTCATTTGCAGAATGACTCCAGTTACTCTCTAATTTATCATTTGGCTCACGAGGTAAAAAAACAGAAAGAACCACCAGACTCCAGGCAGGTCTCTAAAGAAAACTTGCTCAATATACCTTTTCATTTTGAGAGCAATTCATCGAAAACTAACCAACAGCAATACCAATCCAATCAATTTTGCACTTAAGATATGCTAGTTTCTCCTAGACACCATTTCTCTGCACTACTTATGAAAATGTCCCAAAAGACAGTCTTATTGAAGCCTTTAAATAAACTCTAAATACATGACAGCTACTGCTTTGTTTCTATTCTCGGGTTCAACTGTTTTATCATAGAAAGAAATTAAACTACTTTGACATTATTTATTCTTGCCCATGCTGGCAATTATTAATCTCTTCATTACCTTGCAGATAAATAAAAACTGTTTGATAAACTTTATTTTTTTTTGGGAAGTGGGGAGAGTGTCAATATTAAGATGACTGCACTCTCTCTCCTTGACTCCTCTCCCTCCTTTGACAACTGGTACATTTATCCTTTCCAGTCCTCCAGTATTTAATCCATCCTGCACGATTTCTCAAAGATAAGGCTGCTATTAGATGACTTAGGAGGTGATCTGGTTAACTCAAGCAGCAAATGTTGGCAGCCCTGCCCCCAGATGAGTTAATATGGCTTTTTACTTCCTTCTCATATTTCCTATGTAGGCACAAACTGGGAAAAACCTCAAAAAAGGGAATCTGGAAGCCAGAATTTTTCCAAGGAGCAGTGTATTTGCTGTACCCCCAATAAAGCCCCTGTAAAAATACTGCATTAGTCTGAAGTCATCTAAATACAGTAGAGTTCCTTGTGTTTTGTCATGTGTCTCACCTGCATCTATATCCTTAATGACTTTTTCCACTTAAGTTTCTTCTGAAAATCATAAACTGGTGAGGTAAATCCAACAGGATTATAAACACCTGCACCACTTTTTCCACTTAAGTTCCAGGAGCATACAAGTCAGGTACCAGGTGCATTCGGATATAGACAATTCTGTTAGGAGCATATCAAGATCCGAACTTCACTTCCACTTAAAAGGTGCTAATGCATATAGAGACTTTCTGCCTTTTCTATCACACCTTATTGTACTTTTCTAATCCAAAACTGAGACAAGAATTTTCCCTTCAGTTTTAGCCATGTTTCATTTCAATGTTTTAAATATCAACACCAGCCTCTTCATTGTCTTCAGATAGGAGGATCTTTAAATACTTGTCATAAAGCTCAATTTGCTTGATTTCTAGCATGCCTTGGTAACCCCTCTGACCTTCTATGTAGTAAAGCTCCTGCTCTAGTCTTCTGTTTTTTGAGGTGCTTAGATTTTCCCTTAGGTTTGCAGTCCTTCCCTGAAGGTTTCTCCTTCTTGTTTGGTATTAAAATTCCAATTATTTTCTGCGCTTCCTCTATAACCGAGCTCCTATGCTCTTAAATCACTGCTTTATTGAATTTCTCACAGTTTGTGTTTGAACTAGAAAATAAATCACACCAAAATTCTTATGCATTTTTTAAAAAATTATTATTATTATTTTCCATCCAGACTTATTTTTACATCTATATACTGTTAGTCAAGCTTCTAAAATGTCCTCACTGACCAAGCTCTAGTCTACAATTAGCATATTCCTTTGTGGGCACACAGCTATTTTGTGAAAAAACGTGGCAGCTGTTACACACAGGAACACACAGGCTTTACCATTATTATTAGCATTTGTCTGCCAATTTATAATTGGGAAAATGATTCTATCATGATTTCTGTTAGTATCCATTTCTCAAAGAGATATTTCCATTCAAATCCAAATCAAAATCTGAGGGTCTAAAGCACACTTTCTAATGTTATAGGTGATGAGCTGAGCTATTACTATGATCAGGAGAACAAAGAATGTATTGAGAGATAAATACATTAAAGTTTGGCTTCCTTGGCCTAGCAAAACAAAGGCTAAAAGAGATAAAATTGTTCCATATAAAAATATCAAATAGTGAGGGAAAGGTATCAATTATTAATAAGAATCATTATAGTTTTAAAAAACGTTAACGTGAGGGCAAAACACTGACCAGAAATGAAGGCAGCTTAAAAATAAGACTGTCCCAAACAACAGGAAATTCTGGAACAGTCTTCCAATTAAAAGATTAGAAAAACAAAAGCTACAAGCCATAATGAGTTAAAATTGAGGGCGAGCAATTTGTGACTGGAATTATATACGATATGCTTACCTGCTACAGAAGGGTTTTAGATGTGAGGTCCCAAAGGACCCTACCCAGCTTACAGGTTCTTAAAGACCTACTGATCTTTCCAAATTGTTTTACTTTTCTGCCATTCCCTTTCCTTCTCCCCAGTTTGTGCCTCCTACACGAAAGATAAATTCACTGTGTACCGTTAGCATCTCTTTTTTTACCTGATCCAGTAGCTCGAGATCTATTTTCTTGACTCCATGCTTTGCCCTATGGATATTGCGGGTCTCTCTTTTGAAACCGATACAGTGCCCTTTCATTAAGATCAGAGGCATCCACTCTGCAAACAGATGTTTGAGCTAAAGGAGGCTATTTTCCTTCTCTCTTTTTCACCGTTCATTACCATTTTATCACCAGTGATATACACTACTATAGCCAATTTTGGCTGAAGCAGGATGGGGAATGCTCACACAGTTTGGCTGTGGGGAGAGCAATCACCAGCTGATGAATGGTGAAAAAATGATTAAAAGTGGTCACATTTTCAACAACATTAGTACAGAAGAGAAAGTCTGACCATGAGGTAAATCTTACCTACCTATTGCTTCTACATTTTCCTTGCTTTCTGCCATTTGCATCCTATTCACACCTCTTCCTTTACAGCTATATTCTCATTTGTTTTACTTCTTCCAGGGTACAAAGACCAGGCAAAGAAATTTCTGTGTCTTTCTCTCAAACTTTCAACTTATTCCTTGTTCTTAGTTTATATTGGACCTTCTGTCCCAGAACCCAGAAGCAATTTGCCTCAGGCATTTAGTTGGGATACATCCACCAAAAAGTCATCTTCCACCAACTGCTTTTGAATAACTGCGGAGCCCCAAACCTTCATCATTACCACCAACAACTTCCTGATTTTGTTGCATCTTTACCTTCCTTCTCTAAGATGGAGGAGGACAGAAAGTCACCAGAACATCTGCCTCTGACCATTGTCCACACCTTGAACTTGACTTGCTTCATCACTTCAGCAGAAATTTGTCAGTGTCATCTGTCACCGCAAAGTTGACTAAGAGACTTCCACGCCACACACATAGTACAATGGTTTTTTCATCTTATGTCCACATATACTATTCTCACTCTACACAAACACTATACCTTCTTGATTTTAAGTTTTAGATCCATTCACTTCTTCATATCTCATATTGAAAAGTTTCCTGGCCAGGATCTGACATTTTGATTCAGGGTTTATTACAGGTATTTACCGAACATGGTACATTTAAAATTCCTTGCCAATGGGAATTAAACAAGAAAAATCCTGCCTAGGAGTATGGATATCATGTTGCCTTCACACATGAGCTCATGAAACCACAAACACTTGAGTTTAATTTTGGAACTAATTAAAAAAAAAAAAAAGCAGGAGCAGATAAGGTTCGAAGATGAGCTAGAAGAATGATTTAATCTTGTAAAAGACATATAGAGCTCAATCTATTTCTTCCATCTAAAAAGATCAGAGAATAATTTATTTTATTGTTGTTCTTACCTAGAAAAATATTAAAGGTTCTTTGTTTTGACACGTGTAATATACAGGCATAACAAGACTAAACAACAAGATGCAGGTTTCAGATTGGGGAGGCAGCACGAACAACAACAGTAAACAGGTGAACTGATGATATCTGTAAGAACCGTGAAGATGGCTTTTTCAGGCTCTAAAACAAGCATATAAAAAAAGAAAGGTGTTTAAGATGGGAATATATACCTTGCTCTGCTCTTGCAGAAATAATTTAAGACAGGTAACACTGGAAAAGACCATCACTGGAACAGGTTACGGTCCTAAAATTCCTATACATCTAGAAGGCTAATGCACACTAGTTGCCCAGGACTAGGAGCCCAAAACATCAAGCTTCATGCACATGAGCCGATCACTGTACGCAACGCCGACGTTATCCGCCTAAAGGCTGAACACACACACACACACTGGAACCACACCAGGCAGCTGCCTTAAGCTGTGAACTACCTTACCTGGGAGTATGCCTCTCTCCCTCTCACAGTGTACAAGAGACTTTTTGAAACCTGTGTTTTCTCAAATCTGGCAAAGTAGAGTGCTTATGTGTGTGAAAACTATCAACATAATATAGAGTCAGTTGATGGGACTTCGGGAACTAAGGGCATGGGGCCCAACCTGGGGTCAGAACTGTTTATAAGAATAAAATGCAACACAATCTCCATTCAAAATGACAATCATTAATGATTTCCCTTTCTTGTGATAAAAAAAATAAAAAAATCACAGTTATCTTATTCTGTGTGTGTGTGTGTACATGCACAAACACACGCACACTTAAACAAAAACCTACAGATAAACAGCTGTACACAGCATTCTGTTAACTGGAAAATAACAGCACTGGTATAAACAAGGAGGTTATGAAGTACATAGTGTCAAGTATTTTTGTGTGCAGGTTTTTTTTAATAGAATAGAATTTCTTCCATATGATGGAAAATTTAAAAACCCGATATTTAAAATTATCTACTTGCCTTCTAACTACGCCTTGAAACAAAGCAGTAAAATTCTATTAGAAATAAAAATTGTAGGATAAAGTGCAAAAAGAGAGAGGTTATACTGATACTTTTTATTTACGACTGATGTTTGGCAATAGAGCACTTGATTTTCAAATGGACTCTATGTATATTGCTTTGGCATACGTAGACAAGCAAATCGCAAATTTTTTCACCCTTTTGTTCAAGAGAACCAGCAATTTTTTACTCACAGACGATTTGTTTTTCAGAATATTTCAAGCTTAGAACAGCAACATACCTCCAAGCAAACAGCAAACACACAATCCCATAGAGGCAATTTTATAATTCTATAAACCACGAACCTGGGGATCTCCCTGTATAGTTTATTGTATTCTCCACTTCACTGTAGGACCAAGCAGCTTTCATATTTAACTGCTACAAACCTACAATCTTACATCCCAAACTATAGACTTACATAAGATTTTTTCCAAAGATATATACACTTTCTTTGACTTCTAACAATGGGAGTGCACCTATTAACGTTATCCACTCTAATTTGATTAAACCATTATCATGGTTGAGAGAGAACTGCTGGAGCACAGAATTAGCAATGGCAATTACAATTCCAAAAACTATAAAGAAAGGCAGTAAATCAGACCAAACAATACTAGAAAGAGAAGACGACAAGTGGAAAGAACAGAAGTCATTGAGGAACACAATATGCTATAACGTGAGAACAGATCTTCAGAAATGTTAGGGCAGATCCCAAGGGAAATACAAGGCAAAAATTAATTAATTAGACACCCAAAGTAATGCAAGCAATAGGAATAAGTGAACAGTAAGATTCTATATAGGAAGAAAACGAGTAGAGAAATACATGGACACTGATACACATTTTTCCATAAAAATTTTAAACACAATAGTTTTAAATGATAAATAAAGCCATCGTGCCATTGTATGGCACAAGAGGGATACCAGAAAAATAGAAGCTGTAGATAGCGAGTGGCATTCATGGTTAAAGAATATTACTAGAAATGTAAAGGTCTGAAATTTCACAGGTCATAGCCCTTACCAGCACTGTAAGTTCAGCCATGTTCTTCAACTCAGATAATTTTGACAAAAAATAAGCTCTGCACTAGACTGCAATAAGGACAAGGGAGTTTGAGAGTCACGAATTTTCCAAATGTCCTCCACAAGCTAGAGCTAACTGTACATCAAGCAAAAAAAAAAAGTTTCTAACAGATGAAATCCAATGTAAATAAACTCAATGTAAACTAACCACAGAGGATGGAAGACATGCATAAAAGCAGACAGAAATAAAAAAGAGCAAAGAAAAGGAGATGCTAAGTGATCTGGAAGAGCAATGTTCACTAGTGGTCACTAATAATACAAATTAATAAACAATGTACCCAAGGACTGATAAGAAGGATATGGACCTGTTGGAACGGGTCCAGAGGAGGGCCATGAAGATGGTCCGAGGGCTGGAGCACCTCTCCTGTGAAGACAAGCTGAGAGAGTTGGGGTTGTCCAGCCTGGAGAAGAGAAGGCTCCAGGGAGACCTTATAGCTGCCTTCCAGGACCTAAAGGGGGCCTACAGGAAAGATGGGGAGGGACTCTTTATCAGGGAGTGTAGCAACAGGACAAGAGGTAACGGTTTTAAACTGAAAGAGGGGAGATTTAGATTAGATATTAGAAAAAAATTCTTTCCTGAGAGGGTGGTGAGACACTGGAACAGGTTGCCCAGAGAAGTTGTGGATGCCCCATCCCTGGAAGTGTTCAAGGCCAGGCTGGATGGGGCTTTGAGCAGCCTGGTCTAGTGGGAGGTGTCCCTGCACATGGCAGGGGGTTGGAACTGGATGATCTTTAAGGTTCCCTTCCAACCCAAACCATTCTACGTTGTTAACTAAAAAAATTTAATAAGTAGAAAATTCAATTCTTTTGTTTACCTCTCTATTGAAACAGAATAGAGGTGCAACACATTATTTAGAGTTTTACACTACCAACTAATCAGGATCCACAAAGGTTTCTCAAATGTATTCTCAAACTGACCAGAACTACTGCAGCGCGGACATACAGACCTCAGGAGCCGATTGCTTCACAGTGAACTATGATTCCTTTCCCAACTTCTGATCAAACGACCCCCTAGTTGAAAGAAAACAATCACCCCAAGACATATCTTGTTTTGAAGAGCTTCAGGTTTTATCCACCAACAAACAAACTGTAGCATAGCAGCAGCAGCCTCATAGCTCTGACATTCAACAAAATGGTGCAAGCAACAGCCTGTTTTTAAATACCACTGACAAAAGAAAAAATCCAGGCAAATTAAATGGAAGAAGATATCACACAGAATCATGCACAGTACTAGAGAGGTAAGCTTGAGTGCATTTCCTTCCCTTCACAAGTTATGCCTTGGAATGCGACTGATAATCAGCAAATGCCAGACTGAGGAGTGCCATTGAAAGGGGAAACAAGAACAATGTAAAAAGCATGCTTCAGGAGACAGAAAAGACCCTTTGCAAAATAAAAAAGGGAATGCTTGGGCTGCAAAAAACCCCCCCAAAACACAAAGAAACCCCCCCACAAACCAATGCATTCTGTAAAAGCATTAAGATTGCTGGGTACTGAAATAACGTAAGGTAAGTTTATAGACGGGTATATAGATAATGACAGGTAAGTTATTTTAGTAAAAAAGCTGTTTAAAGGCAGGGATTTTTTTCATTAATATAATCATTTTCTAGCATACTGGTAGCCCTAATCCCTACAAGTACTTTTTTTAACATAGATGGTGACAAACTGGAGAAAAGAGGAAATCTTAGCATCAGAATATCACTTTTAACATTAGAGAACTTTAATTTCTTAACAAAATGAGAAAATTGCTCACAGGAATTTATCGAGAAAGACCATTCATTCAACAACATGAAAGCATTACTGACACCTACCAACATAAGAACATAATACTCAACAGAGAAAGCTCAAATTCTAAAATACCCTTAAGAATATACTACTAACGCCCAGCACAGCTTGACAGACTCAATCGCCACGCTCAGCGTAGTGTGCTCACTGCTGTCCCTTTTCCTAGGGTAGCGTAGAGCCAGTTTAAACTTCGCTTCTGCATCTCAGTCTGCAATTTTGGGATCACAATGTACACCAACCTCAAGAAATCCATCATTTTCTCTATATTGTGTCAAGAACACAAGAAGTGACCTTGTCTTGCAATGGCAATCCGCATTATTTCTTGCTCTAAGAAAACTGCTAGGATAGAAAACTAGATAGGATGAAATGACTAAGCACATCATGATGTTCAACCAACCTGTATGGAACAAGTATATTCACAAACAGAAAGGAATGCTGCATAAACAGCTGCTGTTGCATATTCCTGCAATCAGTTGTGCTAGATTTCTGCAAGATTTCTGTATTCACAGTTCCATTAGTCATTACAAATAGGATTCATTGTGAAAGGTAACATTCCTGTACAAAGAAGCTTTTAATTTAACTTTATAGTTGTTAATTATACACTTGAGATACTTTGCATTATATTCAACTGCAAATACAGAATTTGGATAAAACACTAAAGTCTATTTCTAGCTTCTACTTTGATTTATACCTTAAATGTTAGAGAGGCAGCTGATTTGGACACCAAATGCTCAAAACCAATAGGAGATGGCTCATGACATAACCAGCTGTTAAATGCTGCCATTTTATGCTGTGGACACTGAAAATATTTGCATTCAAGTGAAATCTGGAGATGTTCATTGAAAAGAAAAAAACCCACAAAAACAAACAAACCTGAAAGCCAGTAAATCCTGAGCCAAAGATGGTTTCTGCTTAGGCTGCCAAACCACAAGTGGCCACAATACTAGAAAAGTGCCATACACCCTTGCCCAATTCTCTGTTCTTCTTTGGCTGAACCTGTATGGCTGTTCTCATGTTTTTATGAGAAAAGGATCATTTCTCAACTGAGAAATCAGAAATGTGCGGGACTTCAGTTAGCAGAGCACAAATTAAAAAAAAAAAAAAAAAGCTTTGATACACTCTAGCTATATAAGTCAGTTTCTTAAAATTATCAATAATCAAATTATGTCTTACAGAGAAATTTCAGGTGATGATAGACTTTTGCTAAGGCAACCAAGAACAACAGTGAAACCCATCTTACTTTTTTATTCCAAGTTTAAGAAAAGAAGTCTACTATTTAGTGCAACTATAATCAGAGGTTAAGAGAGCTTCCTCAGGAGGTTCTATCGTATAGTACCAAATTTCAATTGATAAATGTGTTTCAGGATAACGGAGGAAATAATACTGCCTCTACAAGTTATGAACAGTTCAGACAACAGCAAGTTTTCACTAATAGTCTGGATAAAGTTTCTACATTAAATGAGAGATTAAATATTATGTGATTTTCCACAACAAATAAAGGTAGGGCTCCTGTGTATTTGGTGTCTCCAAGTTACTTACTGAGATCTAATGATATTTTTCATCACTTTTGCAAGTCTGGAAGTGCCTGAAAGGAATTGTTTTTACCTATACATACTTTCTGTTAAGATTTTGTTTTCACATCTGCATTTGTAACTCTTTCTGTTTCCTGAATAGCTGGAACATTAACGCTGAAGTAATGACTACCTGTGGATTCCATAATTCTAAATGTTATTACTCTGCATCAAGACAGAAGTTGCAAAAACCAAACCCAAAAACCACAGGAGCAGATACAATCCAACACCACTATTAGATTGTACATCTTGAACAGCATTCTAACCCAAGTACTGTGGAATGGGAACACCATCTAGTTGCAAGAGCAGCAGCCCAAAACATTCCTATCTTTTTCCAGTACCTGTTCCTTTTAGGAAATACAATATTAAAAGAACGTTACAATTACCAAGTCAACCAGTTCAAAGTTAAAGGGGACAAAATTTAACATTAATGTAAGAGCCATAAAATCCCACTGTGCACCTCCACTATGTTTGTTAATTTTTATTTATTTATTTATTTTAAATATCTGGCTAGATCCTCTTTATTTCAATTTATGCCCACTGTGTCTTGTCCTCTCCACCATTCACCATTGCGAAGAACCTGGCTCTATCTTCTTAATGACATCCTCCTAGGCACTGGAAGGACTCGCATCAGATCCTCCTGAAACTGCCTCTTCTCCAGGTTTAAGAAGCCCAGATCCCTCAGCCTCTCTTCACAGGGCAAATGTTTCAGCCTCCAGCCATCTTGGTGGCACTCCACTGAACTCACTCCAGCTCTTCAATGCCTTTCTTGTACTGGAGAGTCCAAGACTAGAAGTGATGTTCCAGATATGGCCTAAAGAATGGGTAATCCTTTTCCTTCCCTCAACCTACTGTTAATACAGCCCAGGATAGTTCACCCTCTTTGCAGACAGCGCACACTGCTAACTTAATGTTCAGGTTGCTGTGCACCAAAGCCCTTAGATCCCTTTCCATAGAGCTGCTCCTCAGACAGTACTGCTGCAAGGAATTCTTCCTTTGTAGGTGTAGACCTTTGCGTTTGTTTTTAGAATTTCGTGAGGTTCCTGTTGTGCCATTCCTCCAGCCTATCTAGGTCTCTACAAGTGACAGCTCTGTGTATTAACTGGTTTCCCTCAATTTGGTGTCGTCTACAAATTTGACAAGTGAATCCTGTCACCTCCTCTGGTTCATTGGTGAAGATATTAAACAGAACGGGTCCTAGGACAGACCTTTACAGTACTCCACTTTCACTGGCCTCCTGGTCAAATATGACTCATTAACCATTACCCTCTGAGGCTGATCATTCAACCATTTTTTCACTCATCTTATCCACCCATCCAGATTGTAGTATCTTAACTTGGAGGTAAGAATATTGTGAGAGACAGTGCTGAAGGCCTCACAAAAATTTGAAGTAAATAGCTCCCACTGTTCTCCCCTTATCCACAAATCCACTGGAAAGCCAATAGGTCTGTAAGCACAGCATCCTCCAAGCAAAAAACTAAAAGCAGTACTATAAATCATGTGACCAAGAGTTAATATAATAGTACACACTAACAAAAACTGCAGAAGTTATGAAAGCAGAAAAGCAACTACTCGGTAGTTGAAATCTCTCACTGCTAGAGATGTAAATATTACACAACTGTGAGAACCGTAGTATTTTAAATACCGTAAATTATTCCTTCTGCAAGCTGTCATAAAACGTAGAAACAACTTTTGATGCAGGAACAAACAGTTCATAAAGCCAGTTACACCTTGAATCAAAGGGCCACTAATAATAACTGTTATAATAATAATAAATAATTATAATATATTCATATTAAACCTCTTTGGAATAACAAAAAAAATCTGTTCTTATAGAGTTAAATTTCACAAAAGTAAGCTATGTAAAAATGAAGAGGCTAGTTAAAAGGAGCACCTCGAAGAGCGAATGTTTGCGTGTGACAGGGATCATCTGTAAAATGGTTAGAAGTTCACAGTAAACACATATCACTTATTGAAAACAAGAAGAAAATAACAAAAAAGCTCCAGAAAAGCCAGCCTGATTAAGAACAACATTGGAGAAGGCTATTTTAGGTAGAAAAGCATCTTTTTAAAAGTGGATGTTGCTCCTAAACAGTGAAAAGACGAGGGGGGAAGGGGGGGAGGACTCCCCATAAACTTCAGCTAGTTAACTAGAAACTGTAAAAAAGCAGAGCAAAAATAAGTTTTAAAAACAACTTTCTACTAACTCGCTCAATTTGCAATTAAAACCTGTTCCAAGAACGAGCACAATGATAAGAAAGAATCAGTAGGGTGACTGAGACATGAAGCAAGAGCTCAAGCAGAAGTACCAGAAAAGCTACATTGATTCCCGCCTCCCTCCCCAGTGCTCACTATAGAAGAGCTGATGGAAGCTGCTGCAACAGAGTCTTTCTCCAGAGGAACAGAACACAGAAAGCATTTTAAGCAACCAGCAGCAGCAGATAATCTAGGTAAAGCCATTAACAACAAGTCATCAGGATCAGACAGTATTTACCCAAAATTTACAGACAAAGCAAAATATGAAACCGATGATCTAACAACCATGGTGTGAAATTTATTCCTTAAACCTACTCTATAAGACAGCAATGACAGAGTCAAATACTGTACATTTAAACAAAACAAAAAAAATCTTTCTGGGAGTGGGCAGGGAATTTTGGTACAGATGAGTCAGGCACCACAGCAAACAGTTTAAACTAAACAAAACCAGCAAGACTAAGCATATGGATAAATATATGGGAAGAGTCAATAAATTTTGTAGAGGGAAGTGACTACTACTAGAGGTAGCTGAAGGATTGACAAGCAGGCGAATAAGTGTGATTTTAGTGACAGAACAGATTTGAGTTTTCAAGAAGTTTGGGCAAGCTACCTAACACATGGTAAGGAATCTCCTAAACAAACTGTGTTAATGCAGGACAAAAGAGAAGGTCCTTACAGAATTAAATAACTCATTAAAATAAAGCAAAGCAAGAGCAGAAATAAATAGTTTTTCATATCAGAGATTTTAGCAGTAAAGTTTCTAAAGGTCCAATATGGTTCAGCACATCTAAGATCTAGAAAGCTGGTTTAAAAAAAACAAAGTCAAAAGGCTTACTAATTATGTAAAATTATTTGGTGTAATCAAAAATAAACTGACCAAAAGTTATAAATGATTGAATGATAAAATTCCATGTAAAATACAAAAGAAAGCACGTAGAAAAAGAAGTTACATGTGATGAATTATACCAGTTCTGTTACTACTCTTGGGGGGGGGAGAGGGGCGTAAAATGGAATCATCAGACACGACTCTCTGAATACATCAGGTAAATCCCAATAGTGATCAAAAAGACAAATCTAAGGCTAGGATATCAGGAAAGAATGAGAGAATGATGAAAAAATAAAAAATAAAAAAAGAAGAAAATCGCTGTGCCACTAGTGTAGCAACATTTTTGAATACTGTACACAATTCTCACCATTATTCTTCTTCTTAAAAACGTGAACACAGAGACAGAAAAGACACAGAGAAGATAACAGCTATTACAGGTATGGCTTAGCTTCTAGACACAGAACAAACAAACCAAATAGAGCAAGATGACAGAAACAGTCAGATGAAGTACATTTACTGTTCCTAGCTATGAACCTACAATAAAAAGAATAGGTAAATTTTTAAAAGCTGCAGCCTCAAAATGAGAACATTAACTTCTACTAATTACCAAAACCAATTCAACTACAAATGCCAAAAAAGAAATCATTAGATTGAACATCACTGTTTAGCGCTACAGCAAAACAGACTGATGTGCTCAGAGGAAAGGTTAAAATTTAAGTTCACAGAGCAGAAAGGCAGAGAAAGTGAACCCAGTTATCAGCATGCCCTCAAAGTACATGTGTAGCAGGAGGCAAGAAAAGCACAGCTTTCTCCTAATGGTGATATTACAACTTTCAGAAGCTTATAAACAAATATTTTTCATTTATTTGCTGACAACCCAAGAGGTTCGCTAATGTCTTTTACAAAATACCATCGTCTGGTATATGCCATGAGTTGTGCTGTGTCAAATACACAACTACACCGAATGTGTCTTCTCAGGTTACTAACAACAGAGTTTAATACACTAAACAGGCTCCAAACATAGCTTGGGACTTGTGAGGCAGAACCATTTTTTTTAATATAGATAACTTGAAAAAGTAATTTGAATATTGATATTTAAGAAAGATACAGAAGATAAAGCACAATTCTAATGAAAAGAGAACCATCAAGCAGCCAAGCAATTAATATAAGAAATTAAGTGTATTTGCACACCTCTGAACAAAGTGCAAGTCTTACCCATTTTCTAATGCTTACATATTAATACAGCTGGAAAATAGTTCTTGCAGCTGGTATGTTGATATTTTTATTGCTACACAGCAGGGTACCAGTCTTTTGCAAAGGTAGACTTCTAGTAAATAGCTGTCAACAAGTCTATGCATGACTGAAGTCAAATTACAAATAGTAAAGGAACAGGTTTTTGAACTTAATGCCAGCAGAATATCAAGTATCTAATCCGTGAAAGAATTGCAGACCTCAAGACTGCTATTATTTTATTATCCATACTATTTACTTTTTGGTTTGCTCCACAGTTTTGTTTAAACTTACTCATCAATGGTACTTACCATTGGTACTTTACCAATAACTAGTCTCTACATATATACAATAGGAAATATTTTTTATTTTTTAATTATCTACATATTTTATTGCATCTGAAAAAATTATAAATACTTAGAAACGTTACCAGCAAAATTAAATGTGCCTTTAATAGCAAGCATTTGGTTAAGTCCTCTGAAATCTCTGCATCTAATTTTTACAGTTGCTCATCAAGTGCAGGTCTTTTTTGTCAATGAGAAAAAATATGAATGACTGGAACTGCTTCCTAAGAGTAAAACTAGGAGTAAAAGCCCCTGCATTAAAAAAACCCAAACAATAAAACAAACCCAACCCACACACCACACAAACACTAACTCATCCCTCTCCAATTCCACAACAAAAGTATAACCCCAGTTTGATCTTCAATGCTCTGCATAAGGGTCTTGCTCCCTCCCAAGCACACACAACACAACAGCATCAATGGTTCTTCTTGTCCTTTGGAATGACACGCAGCACCAATTTTGGCCTCTTTCTGCCATACCAGTTTAAAGTACTATAATTTTACTCATAATTAAAATTAAACCACCTATATATTAATTTCTCATTATATATAATATAATTTCTCTTTATTTAAATAACTTAAGCTAATCACAGCTTAAGAAAACAATCTACACGGTTATTTAAATGCACTGAAAAACACATGTACTAGAGTGAAAATTAATGTTTTCATAAAAGCACTATTACACAGAAAACAATTTCTTGACTTCTAACACACTAAGAGCTATTTAATCACCAGAGAATCACAGTATTAGTGATGCAATACAGATACTGATATAATACACGTTAATTCTTCCATACATAATCATAAGCACAAATTATTTTTATTTTTTTCCATCTCCTAGTCATTTTGCATAGATGAGAAACAGGCTCAGAAAAACCTCAAATGACTTCACAGATTCCAATTAAATCCATTAACTGTTGCTAGGAAAAGTGAAGTAGAACAAGTGATCATAAAAACAATGAAGGTTTGGGGTTTTTAAACACATACAATCCTGATAAGAATCACTGTGTTTTCATAAATAATTTTATAGGTGATGTCTGGAAAGCCTGCAATTATTTGTGACTTTATGTGGAAAACTAGGAAATAAAATTGGACGGACTGGTCTGAAAAAACAATCAAATGATGAAGAAGAGAAAACAGATCAAGAGAAACCGAGTGCTGTATTTATCTTCCCTGAGCACCACATTGCTCACGAATTCCACATTCCTTACATTTAAATATGGACTCCAAGTAAGGAATGATCACAGGCAAAAGATTTGCAGAAATATGACATGGAAGACTAATGATAAGTAATGAAGACTATGTGAATGGTCTGTGAATGGCCTGGCATAACACAGGATTAATGTGTCAGAGAACAATATCTTCTCTCACAACTGCTACATGCCATCACATCACATAACAATGCTAATAAAATGTTAGTAATCATCAAGCCTTATCCTTTTTAAGATGCAAGCATCAAGTACAGACACATATGGACGAAGTAATTCAAGAAAAGCAAGAACTTTTAGTTTATCCCTGAAGTAAAACCATGAATGACAGTAAAAACTCACCATTATTTTTTTAGGTGTATGACAATACTTAAAAGATTGAAAAAAACCCCTGGTAATTTACTTCATTTATATGTAGAAATTAAAAGCATTCCACAAATGAAGCAACTTCAAATGGTCATTGTCAGGAACGGGAAAGAGGTATCCCCAATAAACGCTGAAGGCCCTGCCATACCCAGCAATATTCAAGGAGCATAATTGCCTTGTAACCAAAACCACCTCATTTAGAAGCACAAAACTTGCTTCGCTGATGAAACAGCAGATACACAATGTCGGCCATTCCTAAGCTGGGTCATAGTTTTGTTTCCTCTTTGATTAGAAAAAAGCACAAAAAGGAAAGCAATTAGCTGGGCTGGGCAGTAACCTGGGCAATTTACTGATAATTATAAAGTAGCAATTCTTACAGTCTCAGCCTGAGCTTTAGATAAAATAGTAATTTTGATTACAATCTGTATGTATAATAGCATCTGAAAGCATTATTTAAATAAAGTTTAGCCCAGCTTTTTCACTGTAGTTTTGCTGTCTGGCATCTCTAACCGTACAGGTCACATGTCAATTAAGGAACCACTTATTAAACACATTTTTCTTGAAGCAATCTTCAATCAAGTTTTTCTAAGCTATTATTTTTTCCACTTCAAAAGATTTAACACCAGAGATCAGAAGCCTCGGGTTGCCACTCCCACATCAGTTAGCAATGTCCAATTTTTATACTGATTTGGAAGACCAGAAAGGAACTTCCTAAGTACAGTTATGCATTTGGAGTAATACCAAACTACAGAGAATTAGGTACAATGTGCATGCTTAAAATATCTGTTGTGCTTCTAGTTTTTCTCAGGTATCAATGTTATCAACTTAGTCAATTCAAACATCAACAGAGTGCGACAACCACGATGCAAGCATTTGATGTCCCAGTTAAAGGGCTTTTTTTTCCCCACTCTTGTGAGGAACTGGTTTTGGCAAAAAAACTGAACTCAAAAGCCCATGTAAAAGCCCATCTCTCTCTCTCCTTCCCCTTCTCCCCACCAACACACACTAAAAGGCAAAATAATTATTTCTTATAAAACCAAGCAAATCCAATCAAAAAATAAAGTGAAATTTCAGAGGTAAGCAATACCAAATGAGTTTTTTTGAACCTCTAGTGTATCTGCTTGGAGAAAAGAGTAAATTATTAATCCAGGCTTGATTTCAATGAAGTGTCAAGTCAAATGGAGCCTAAAAAGAAATTACAGCAATATATTTTCATATCCTGTTCATGAAATAAAACCAATTTAACATTTTAATGAGCAGAAACCTTTAAAGAAAGCTTTAAAAGTTGATATTAGGCAATGCAAATTACAGTCCTTGCAATTTTACTCATTAATTATTCTAAACCTGTTAATTACCTCCATAGCTAATGTTATGTCTAAATATTAATTCCTTAAAGGAAAATGGCTTCAAGCTAGTCATTAAAGCTTCTACTGAGGGAAGCCCAAGCTATCTTTAATACAGTAGCTAAAAAACCATAATGCATTACAGAAGGCAGCTAATCAGAATGTATGTAACTCCTTTCAGTGTCAACACAAAGTAACTCTTAAAAAATACCATTCCTTTCCAATCAATATTTTGTGCGTAATTTCATGATTTATATTCAACATTTTGCACCTATTTACTAAGATACGCAACTGCTCATTATTCATTGCATCATAAAAGAAGTTTGAAGTTTACGGTTTTGTAAACTTTCTGACCTGTAAATCACATAACACTACATTTTGGTTGGTACAACAATATCTGTACAAATTAGTTGCAAGAATTTTTAAAAAGTTAATTACTTTGGTTACTACATGGACAACTTGAAGCACATATTTTGGCTTTTTAAAATGATACTAAGCTATACTACTTTATGTAGAAAGAAACCAGTTCTCACTTTATCTATTCTGAAACTAAAAAATAACTATTAATTGTTCTTCATTCTTCCTCAAATAAATGCTTGTTTTAAATCAAAATGCACGGAGAGCCTGGAAGTTCAAACTGGGAAGGCTGTGGCTGAGGATGCTCTTCAGAGGCAAGAGGAAGGCAATATAAGAGTCAACTGGAAGGAAGAACCAGAAAATTCTTATCTGGGAAGAGAGAACAGCAGGTCAGAAGTTCCAGTGGGCCATTTTCCCACTCTACACTACACAAGAGCACCAACATAAGATCAAGATATTTATTTTCTTATCTTTATTTTGATAGAATTATGGAATGAATAGATAAGAGAGTTGAGAAAGAGATGACAAGCTATTTCTCAGTGTTACATTTTTTTTTTCCTCTCAATGTAAACACTGCTGCCTTTGCTTTAGCTTCATATTAATTTCTCTTTAGATACCCAACACTAAATGTTTGGGAAAGCTCAGTAAAAATTACTAGAAAAGTATAGTTAAAGACCTGACACAGAGTAGTTCAACTACAACAACAAAAAATGTGTACCACCGTAACCAGAGGAACTTGCCAAAAATGAAGCACTGCTCTCCTGTTTGCACAACAGACTGTCCAGTGTAAGGCACATTTTATACCATTTCACACTACTTTTCGTGAATTACATCTATTTGTTCGTAAAAACTCTGTCTTCTTGAGTGCTTATGGCTCCCTATATGTAACAGAGATGAGCTTAATGTCAGTTCTCCTAAATGTGTGAAACATGAACAGGGTTAGACAAGGGCTCTAACCAAGAAACACATTGTTCATCAAAATACTATATTTAAAAGAAGTCTCTCCGGTGTTAGGGCAAGCAGCTATAATCATCACCAGGGTATAAGCTGGCAGCAGCTGTGAACAGCTATTTAGGTCCCACACGTAAATAGCTTTGTACCAGAAGCACAGAGAATGTTAAATGACAGCATCACACACAACACAAGTTTTTTGGACTTTGGCTTCTTTTTGAGCAAGGCCGCGGGAATGAAGGAGGACAGACATCAGTGCACTACATTCCTGATGCTAGAGGATGAAAATGCCATCCCTTTCTATATGCTTTCCACTGTCCAGTTTTTCTAGTTCTGTGCATCCACAACTCTAAACAATATTACGTAGCACTTAAAAGTACGAAGATTTTCTAAAGGGTCTGGAAAAGTGAAAGGTAAATCAGTTTAATTAAACGAGCTTAGCTTGTAACAGTACATTTTGAATAAGGATTAACTGCTATCAACGCATCAGAAACACAAAGTATCTTAAAAATAGATTTTGGCCATTAGACTCTTAAAAAGCAAACATAAACACTCACACTAGAAGCGCAGGTCATTTCATATTTTCAAGGCACAGCTACTCAACAAAGTGCAGGCCACAGTTACCCTAGGCATTTTTTAGATTTTAGGTATCTTTTAGATTGATTTCAGCCCAGCTTGACATTAAATAGTTATTTCAAACTTCTTGTTACAAAACAGCTTTTCAAGAACAATGAAAAGTAATCACAGCCATTAGCATGAAAAGTTGATATTAAAAGCTATAATATTATAAACATTTATATTGTGTTAAATGCTTTCATAACATTTCTTTTTTATAAATGGGTTGCACACAACCAAACATACAAAACTACGGTCTATACATTCAGGCTTGCTCTGCTCATTCCATAAAACAAGTGGCCAAATAATCCTACTCATCAAAGACAACCTTGGAGGAATTAATTTCACAAAATGGTGCATGCTTATCATCAGGAGGCCTGAGGTAACCCATGCCTCTGAGCACAGGAAGGAGCAGGGCCAACCCTGCAAATTAAATACATTTCTGAATGTCTTTAAAGTTTTCACTCTAGGAGACATAACAGGGAGTCGTATGCCTAACTCATCTTGCTTTTAAATGTCCAAGAAAATAGGAAAATGTGGAAAATTAGGCTGGTGGGGAATGATGCTTCTCAAAGGTTGGAGGACGTAAACTTCCATCTTGGACACCTTTAGGAAGTGAGTTTTACCGCAGCACTTAATTACTTGTTGTTGAAATATACGGGTGTCATCCACTGATGAAGAATTCCTTTTTCCTTCTTCTTTGTGTTCACAAAAACAGATCATTCCATTTTTTCCTCCAGTGTTGCTATAAGGTAGCAAACAGCTGTAGTATGAGAATAAGTTGCCAACATGACAGAGAGGTTAAAAGGAAATTCCACCACTACTTAATTTTGCATGCTAACACCAATAGGGCTTATAAATGTAAAAATGTACGTTAAAAAGGCATCTTAAGACGATTGACTTAGAACCAGAAATTTAGAGCAGAAACAAGATTCCAATACCCTATTCAAAGTAACAGCAAGTTGAAAGATAGTGCCTGCACAGCAGATTCAAACAGAGTTACCCAAGTCTAAGTGTTCGTAAGTGAAACACCGCCCAGAACTGAAAGAGCGACTACCAAGAAGTTGCACAGGGAATGGAAGGAGCTAAGCTGTGTGCCCAGCCCCCGGCAGAGCGGACCACAGGGAAGATGAATGATGCGGAGGGCTCAGCACGCTCGGGGAAGGGATTGCACTTAATGCCCCGGAATGTGCCTCGGCAGAATGCCCGCGTCCGGCACCGCTGGCTGGAATCCAAGCAGATCCATTACCTTCCCTTTATACATCAGCTTACCACATGCCTCGCTGACACCACAGATAGGCCTTTCGTCCTCCCGTTTATTTTTAACTATAGTATCTTTAACACAACTGAGATACATACTTCAGGCTATACCATTAAGGAGGATTTTAAACCCAATTTAGCACTTGGTAAATTATTGCGTTATCTTTCCAACTCTAATCTAATACTGTTTTTAAAACAGGCAAATTAAACTTATGATACAGTTCACACAGACGCTTACGTGAGTTACACTGAACCAACTATACTTTGAATACCAAGTTATCTGTGTGTGAACCTTTTAAATACTCCACAAAGACAATTATTTTGACTCTAAGTCTTAGAAGAAACTCAGCCCTTCTTCAGGAAGTTCTTGGTAAATTGAGAGGATAGAGAAAAGCTGATGATCTATCTCCTTTCAAAATTGATTTGATTTTTCTTCAGCTGTATTTGCTGTATCCAGTTATATCCAAACCTGGTTGAGAAATAGCATACCTTTGAAATCCTGGGCCTTTCTTTCAGTCTGGCTCTAAAAGAATCATATTTTTATCACAGATAAACAACACCATAAGAATCTACATACTTTTACTTAAAAAAATAAAAAAGGAAAAAGACAACTCTCCTGAAAGCTTTTTGTTTTTATAAATTTGCCTTATATGTACTTAATATAAGACTGTGTCATGGTTTGGATTGGCCAATGACGAGACAACAGACTGGTTTTAAGTCCTGAAGGGTCTGGACTGACAGGAGAAGATGATCACAGTTTCAGGACAACCGAGATTTTTTTGTTGTTGTTGTTCAATCAAAAAAAAAAAAATAATCATCGTAGAACACCTAATAAGTTGGCTGATGAGACTCTTAACCTATGATATGAAAGATGCACACTGAGCTTTGTGTTGTGCTCTATCCAGATCATGGATCTGAGCCTAAATATTTCATATCCCAACCTTCAGATTCTCCTTATTCCAAAAAATTACCTCTCCTATTCTTGTCTTAGGCAGTAGAAATCTTCCTAATATTGTCCACACAGACATATTCCTATGTTGTAGATTACAACAACCTGCTTTGTCTTCAGTGGGAAAAAAAGAAAATAATTGAAAAAAATACCTGTGACACTTCTCCAGCAAACTTACTACTACAGGAAAGTCTGAGGCTTTCTGTACACAAATGCAGATGCCCAGGATTTCCCAGCACAGTTATCGTTATGCTCACGTGTGGCCTTGTTACTTTTAACACAAGGCTGCTAAAATTCCGTATCAAACCCGGCATTATGAACACAGCTATTCCCATGCTGATAAAGAGGAGAGCTGGAAAAAAATGAATTGCAACACTACACTCCCACAGACCTACAAAAAAAAAAAAATATGGGGGGAAGCTTTTACTCCCCCAGCAAAACCCAACCCAGGACTCATAGCTTAGGTAACATATGCTTATATCTGTTTGACTGCAGTGCATGAGAACCCTGTCATTAACAACGATCTCAACATACACGATATCGTACAAAAACAATCGACACAAAGATAATCCAAGTTTATATTTGCTAGATTAATTATTTCCATGTAATGAAAATTCCTTCCCCCTCCCCTTTTTTAAAAAAAACAAAAACAAAGCTACTACAACTTTCTCAAGTTTCCTCTGTGTGGGAAGGGATCCTTTCCCCCTTTCCATCTGGAGGAACTTCAAGGTCACTAGCCCTCAACAAATCAAGAAAATAAGTGACACGGAGCAAACCTCTAGTATAAGGAAAGGAGACAGGATATGAAATGGATAACTAACTAGGAATTCCACAAGATGAAAGCAGGCATCAGTTTTTACAGCCCTTTTTCTGTTGTTAAAGGCTTGTTTTTCACTGTGATAAGTAGTGCAATTTGGCTCTTCGAGGAAGTTTCTCACCTCAAGATTTAAGAAATGCCACCAAAGAACTCACCAAGACTCTTGCTACTATTGATTCTCAAGTCAAGGGTACGCAAAGTGTATATATACGTTGATCCTGCCACTTAGTTTCATCGTGAATACTAGCAAAGTATTTGGTATCATTAAAGTCACTTTACTGTTCATAATACTGAGAAAGTATCTCAGCTTTCACTGAAGAACTTCTAGGCTTTACAATTCAGATGTCTCAAGCCTGGAGGTTCAAAAAAAAAAAAAAAAATCAACAAAAAGAATCCACATGACCTTAAATAAAAACCTTGAATTTTCAGCCAGTTCAATTTTAAGGCTTGATTTATGATTTCTGAACACTTCTGATCACTACATCACCCCACCATGAAGTTCAACTGCTTTTCTGAACTACCTACAGGGGAAGTTTCTCACATTCAGCAAAATATCTCAATATGAAAAATTATTCAGCTGATTTATAGGAACGAGTGTTGCTAGCATGTTAACTTCAAATTCTTATAAAACTATTCATGGACTCTGCTCTTTGCAAAGTATGGCCTCTAGGACCAATAACCTATCCACAATCGAAAGCAGATCACTGTTGTCTCATGGCTACCTCATCACAACCCAATCATCATCACTATCTGTCTATTCAAAGTTTACTGACAGAGGAGACACATTCTACAGCTTGGTGCGGTGACCAAAAGCTTGTGTAATCTTCCCAGTTACAGCAGGGGGATATTACCTCTAACAACTTTGTTTTGCCAAATGCATTCACAGGGACACTAAATGGGCTAGAAGTGTCCCTCAAGCACGCAGTGATGGGAAACTTGACAAACTGCAGTACTGAAGCAGGACAACAACAGCCCAGGTACGACCTCCAGGATGACAGGGAACACAGTATATATGAAGTGTAACACAGTTGTTTTTCATGTGCTTATAAACATCCCTGGCCTAACCAAAGAAAGACTACGTTTCCCCCACTGTAAGCTTACTAAAACATGTCTACATTTTCTAAGTAGCTGCTGTAACTGCACCATTAAAAAAAAAATTCCTGTAAATTACAGTACTGACACAAATTTCGGAAAGACAAACCAGATCTTGCACTTGTCTGAAGCACTGAAAAAATGTTTTCTCTGATCTATGCATGTTACTACCAAAACTCTTTTTTTTAAACAAACAAGCAAACAAACAACTCCCCAGGATGTTTTACCGTGGACGCAACTCACTGCAAAAAGTAGAAAAGCTAATCTTAAGTGGAGATGGATTTCATGAAGACCAGTTATGCATTAACAACCAGAATTCCCTCTAATGTGAACAACTAAATCAAATATAAATTCCCCTCATTTGTACATGATTGAAAAGTACAGGTTTTATATTATTGCTTTACATTAGATAAAAGTGTCTAAATTCCTCTGGGAAACCCTGCTTTTAAATTGGTGCATGTTTCATATTGTTATTTGCATCTTTTGGAGATCACAACATTTATCATAATGTTTATTCCTGCTGTTTCACATCTTCAGCAGAATCCTGTCATTTTTTAGTTATTCCCAAATACAGCTTGTTTAAGACCATCAAGCATATTTTTCAGTACAAAAGGTTGACACATGTTTTATCAATCAGCTTTACTGCATTCCATACTCCAATGCCTTCCCCTCAGGTAAATGAGCAAGGGAAAACATTGAATTTTGTGACAATTCCAGGCTACCAAGATCACTGTCACTTTGCTTTTAAACCATTTAAGGCTATAAAGTAAAGGTAAAAAGCAGCATCTTAGTCTCCATGTCAAGTATCGTTTTGATTTTGCATTTTTTTTAAAAACACTAAATTACCAGACAAGTCCACAGCTGCTTCAAAAACAAACATAGAGAGAACTGGTACAGAAGCTGTACTGCAGCCCCAAGCCAATTCTTCTGTCAGTTATGGCATTTAGCTCTGGTGTCTTTTAATTTTCAAAGTTTTAAAAAAGGAGAAGCAGACCGTCAAATAATGTGGTCAATACGTAACCATTAAGACTTTTGTACTGAAAAATAAATTTCACTTTGCCAACTTTGTGAGAGAATATAATACAATTACCAAGTCCGTTTCACCACGGTGATCAATACGACAGGCTAGAACTTTCCACTTTTCTCCTTGGCAAGATTTGACACCGGCATGCATGACACGTAGTCAAGTTCAAGGCCTGACCTGACTTGGCAGCACACAGCCCTCTGCCTCTTACAGGGCCACCAGAAGGAGCCTTTGACGGAACTTCAGGCAGAATCCATCCTTCAAAATCTGGGCATATCTGACAATTTAGATTAGAAATGTTCAAAATAAAACCCTTAACTTCATTATTAACAGAGCATTATATTTATTTTTTATTACTGCATTCATACAGTCTGTTTTTTAAGTATATTTTATACACATGCATACTATTATATTCTTACTAATATATATAAAGTATAAATTTAGATTATAAATGTATATGTACACAGCTTTATATGTAGTTCAATGTATTTTATTTAATATTGCATTATAATTTGTTAATAGATTATTAACGTAATATAGCAGTATCTCCAATAATAGGCATTATCAAAGAAAATGCCTATTTTTAAAAAATAAAGATTAAGAAAAAAATTATTTCTGTAAACACTGATTTTCTTCATTTCATGTCAATTTTTCATCTTTATGCTAGAGTTAGTCTTTGCAGTTTTTGGAGGCAGACGAAGGAGTTTCTCTGCTGATTTGGCAAAGGAGCAGGGAAGGCATCAGTGCTGATAAGATAATATTTATTAGCTACATCTGCTATAACTGCTTTTTATAGACTCCATCAGTGCAAGACAGTCACTCTTGAAATTTCTCCTACCCTGAAAGGGACACAAACCTTGAGGAACTACTGTAAATGCTTTTTGGTGTTTAAAGCTGACTAGACTCCCTTGTCTTTTCTTTCAGTACATAGTGTAATAATAACCTCCAGGAGCGGCAGTAAGGAGATACAGCCAACTACATGTATTCTGAATGAGCATTTCACACAGTTTTATCTGTCATTTATCTTTAATGATTATTTTAGTTGGTGTCTTTTTGGAATATTATTTGAGGCCTAGTTATGTTGAGTAACCTTATAATAAAGAACCATAGTAAAAAGAAAATTAAACACTGCAATGTACCAAAATTTAGTGACCTAAAAGTATCCAATGCAGAAAATCAGGAGATGGAATAAACAGACCCAATGCTATTGTTACAGCTATCACCAGTGAAGTCTATATAAGTTTATCCACAGCACAAAGTAAACTAGATTCTGAGTTATTTCTTATTTTTCTGACTACCGTGTGTTTCCAAGGTGCTGACCACTTGTTAGGAATAGCCATATTCAGCCAGGCACAGTCTTTATGCAAAGGTCTGCAAGGAAGTGTAATACAGAGCACTCACACTAATCCAGCAAATGCATTTGAAAAACAGTGCAAAACAGCAGCAACAGGAGAAGAGATGCTACTGCTTGTATGCAACAGATCATTTCTTACAAAAAAAAAAAAAGCTAATTATCACTATGTTCAAAGATTTTAGAAAAAAACAAACCAACACAGAGCTTTCACCTAAGAAAGCAGATAAAAAAAGAAACATTATAGTACCTCTTTTGAAACCGTCTAGAGTATTTACTGAAGGAAACGTCTTGTATGTCCAGTAAAAAAATATTAGTTTCTTCTCTGGGATCTTTGTTAAAAATCAGAATATTATTTTGTGCAATTCCTTCTATTCAAAAGAGTATTTTTTTATTTTCAGGCAAGCTATTTTCTTATCTGTTTATGTTTGTCCACTAACAGAAACAGCCAAAAGCTCTCACAGTAACCTTTTATTACATTGCAATTAAAACAGTAGCTAAAAACACAACAAAACCATGCAGCTTAACTCACCCCATCTGTTCACATGTATCAAAGCGCCTAGAAAGAATGTTTGTTAGATTTTGTTTCATCGCTGTCATATAGCAAGAGTGAATTCAAGTAAAAGGTGACAGATCGGATGAAAGATAGTTAAATTTTAACCTCGACCCCTAAGATTACATTTGACTTCATGTTGTTTTAGTATCAATGAAGATACCTGCACAAAGAACCTCCATGCCCACAGAGAAGGGAATAAATGTAAATATTTTCAAAGCCAAAAACTTCAGGATATAAATATCTCACATTCAAAAAGCTGAAAAGGATACTGTATATTTAAAGTTGAGAAACAAATGCACATCCATAAGTAATATTTAAGTCTATAATTAATTATAACATCATGGTCCTACAGATTCCATACTCTCTATACCACATGCTATTTTCAGCACACAACATGACAATGTCTGTATGTCACTAATGCTGAGAATGATGTTTGTGATATATTTAATATCTCAGTTATTGATTTAGACTGCTTGGTGGATACCTGATACACACAGTATTTCCATAACACAGTGAAATACAGAATTAAACAAGAGGTAGCTAAGGTTACCCTGACTGGCCGCACAAGAGGAACGGTTTCAGAAAGACTGACCTATACTTAAGAGAAAGGATTAGGGTAGGCTGAGCTGAAAGCATAATTCCAAAGAGCTCTTCTTGCAGGGCAGACGCATATTTACTGATGCTTAAAAACTGGAGGAATGTTGTTTTAAAATGCATTTTTTCAACACGTACTATTTTCTTATTTTGGGACTATTAACTGAAATTCATTCCTTCTAGATGACTAAGAGGCAACAATGTTACCAAGGCATTTAAACGCACAGAACCAAGCCAATTATATTGTAGTACTTCAGTTTACTTCTAAATGCATGGAAAAGAAAAAACTGAATAGGAATACATTCACACGATATACCACAGTTAGAAAGCATATGCATCAGTTGCATTAAACTGTCTCTTATGTAGCCACAGACTATAGATACCTCAGTCATGTAATAAAAAATTGACTACCCACTTCCTGTTTAAAAGTAGGCAGTATTTAAGGTGTTTTCCTACAGAGTTGTCTGCCTTGTCATGATCTAAGACAATGTTTTTTTGTAATATTTATCAAGACAGTAAATATAGCAGTAAAGATTCAGCGGAAAGTAAACCACGAAGTTGGCTGCAAGATGTAACCACACGCCGACAAGAGCACAGCTCGCAGCTCACTGCACCTCAATAATGAGCCTCTCCAGGGCTGGGCACTGCTGTAAAGAAACATCACGGCTTCACAGAATCATAGAATTGCCTAGGTTGGAAGGGACCTTTCAGATCATTGAGTCCAACCATCAACCTAACTCTGACAAAAGTTATCACTAAACCACGTCGCTAGAGCACTACGTCTGCCCATCTTTTACATACCTCCAGGGATGGCGACTCCACCACTTCCCTGGGCAGTCTCTTCCAATGCTTGATAACCCTTTCCATGTAAAAATTTTTTCTAATATCCAATCTAAACCTTCCCTGACACAACTTGAGGATGTTTCCTCTTGTCCTATTGCCTGTTACTTGGGAGAAGAGACCGACCCCCACCTCTCTACAGCCTCCTTCCAGGTAGTTGTAGAGAGCAATAAGGTCTCCCCTCAGCCTCCTCTTCTCCAGGCTGAACAACCCCAGCTCTCTCAGCTGCTCCTCATAAGATTTGTTCTCCAGACCCCTCACCAACCTTTTCTGGACACACTCCAGCACCTCAATGTCTTTCTTGTGGTGAGGGGCCCAAAACTCAACACAGTGCTCAAAGTGGGGCCTCACTAGTGCTGAGTACAGGGGGACAATCACTTCCCTCGTCCTACTCACCACACTAAAAAGCACCTCGAATCAAACTGCTCCCCCCTGCCCCCCGAAAGGCTGTCAGTTTTGCAGATTCTGCAGCAGGAAGAAGATTTAAAGGCACCATCTTGCAGATGGTTGAGGGACCCAACCTGAAGATGCTGTAAGGAATTCTCCAACACCTTTCCAACCATGCTACAACCAGAACAGAAATCTAAGTCCATGCAGGGGACTGTTGCCTGGCTCCGTGCTCCGCATCCCGGTCCACTCCATACAGCGTAATACGTTCTCTCATGCAGAGAGAACAACTGTAAGCAGCAAAATAAGATGCAAAAAAACGGAAGTACAACATTTTAAGCAAGGGACAAGGTAAAGCAGGGAAGAGATTTTTTTAAAAAAACAATAAAGAAATACAGTCCTTACTTAAAAACGCTCCAACCCACAACAGCAATGGTAATGTCAGTGATTTTTACATGGCCTTGCTTTACTACATTGATTTTAAACATTAATGATTTGACCATGCAGTCAGGTTTGCACCAGTGGAATTCAAGTATGAGGCTTCTCTAAAGCCTGCAAGCTACCACTGAGTAGCGTGTTTGATGTGGATTAAAAACATTTGCATTAAGTTTCAAAAACCTGTTAAAGCATTATGCTGCAGACTTTTATTTTATACATGCTTAATTTAACTTTGTGAGCGTCCTAGCAATCTATTATATGTGCTGCTACATTTGCATTCTCGATTCATTTCTAATAGAATAAAGACTCGGAGATAAACACATTAAAATATTACTTAGGACACAGAAACCATTCTAGCATCTTTGATCCAACAAAGGCAGGCAATATTTTTCTGACAGAGTAAGCACAAGAATCTTCCTGTATATTTCTCAGAGTAGACTGCACATATTCTTTCTGGTTTTATTTTAGAACCTCATTCCTCCCCTCCAGGCAATTCCATACATCACTACACATCCTTATGCAATTTTATCCTGTGTTCTATATTTACTAAGACACCTCATCTGAATAGTAATGTTCTTCGCTTAGCATGAACAGGGCTTTTAAAACAGATTGCCAAAAAAACCCTACAAAAACTCCCATTCTAACGAGATTTGCCAGTGTCTCACAATTCAAAGCATTTACACATAACTTACAGATTAAACAATGGTTTTCCTACAAAGAAATACACTAATTTTTTTTCCTATTTGGTGACCGAATTCAAATGCCATATATACCTTTTATCTGCCAGTACCAGAAATCATGCAGTTATTATGCACAGCTTGTCTTCCTAATAAAAAATCATCTATTACAAAAAATATTCAGAAATATACTGAGTGAGAAAGTGTGGGCAAAAAGTAGCATAAGCATAACTTAAGTCACAAAGTGACCCTGCATACAAAGGATGTGTAGAAAAATGTTAAAATCCCAGAGCTAAGCACTTCTTCCTTCCATTGCTCTAATGAAATTACTTCAAATTATTTAAACAAAATGCTGCTTTTGATATGCATGCAGCTGACAACACCTGTTTTGGAAGCATATAATGAGGGCAACTGACAACAACATGAATATATTTTACACTCATTTATGCCAGAAGTTACCAATCAGATAAAAATAAGCTAAACAGGTAACATGTTTATAGTAGACATTATTTTGCAAATCATCTATTGATTTGGGTTGGAAATTTTACCTGAGTGAAAACCACGCACAACATATCAGAACTTGTCTAAAACAACTCTAACCCAACATTCATCTCTTTAGAGACACAGTGCACATCTTAAAAGTGTCACCAAGAAACACATACAGGACTTCAGAACTTTTTAAAACCATTTTTAGCTATCAGCTTCCAAGTCTGAGAGTCCAGAGACATCTACCAAACCCCTGATAAACTTAAGAGTTATATTTAATAATTCAAGCACTCTCCCTAGATTATCCTATGAAGTCTGGCACTTTCCGAGTTCTCCATAGCCGTAGGATTTGTAAAGAGGTCCTCCAGTATATTATTTTGCCTTTTCCATAGTGGCAGAACCAAAGGGTTCTTCCCTGAACAAACTGGTGTTTGGAAAATCCTTTAGAGTATTCTGGTTTCTTTAAACAGTGTAAGGCTATAGTTCCAAAATAATTTTTTGTAGTGATTACACACGTAGCCCCGGAAAACTAATTTAAGCCCCAGTTGCTTGGAGTAGTAGTTTTCTTATCATTGCAACACACAAAGTCTGGCTATCTTTGCTTCTCTTAATAACTGTTAACATTGGAAAACAGTGAAACACTCAATAAAGTTTAAAGTGAAATAAAACATTTAACACAGTCCAAAAGAGGATTGTTTCAACAAACACATTTTAAATAAAATGAGAATTTCAGAAATATCAGACACTAAAAAATAAAAATGGCACAAATGGTTTGTTAACCATTGTTATAAGAATTATCTTATTATTTTCTGTATGATAAATATGTATTTGTTTAAGACCTCCAGGACAGGAATCAAGTCTCTTCTTATCTGGAAGAACCGTAGCCCATTGTAGGAAGTTGTGTTTTCCTCTTTACCTCAGGTAAGCTGTATCAACTGGTAAATACCAACTAATGTTCCTACACCCCTAGAAAAAGAAAAGAATGCTGAAACAAAAGCACGTTTATCAGCAAACAGACAAGGCTTTGCACACATGTGCTTCACATATGTGCTAATAACAACAACTCCAGTCAGTATCATTTGGAAAACAGTGACTTCAACTCAACACAAAACGTGACACACTGCAGGGATGGCAACTTTTCAAGGGTGAATCAAATTATATTCTTCTTTCTGAAGCTAGGGACTAAACACATCCATAAAAAACTCAGCAGGGGCAGGAGATGCTGCCTCTGGCAGCTTGCTGCGTCTCAGAGTTTCCTTATAATTTGCAGTATGTGCGTGTATGAGATCAACGCTACAGTCGCTTGGCAAGTTCCAAATTTTGTTGGAGCAGGGAGGCAGGAGTCATTGTCTCTCACAAAATGCTACAGCCGTTCCAAACTCACTTGCACGCTCTTTGGCTATCACATACTTGATTCTTGACCCTGAAAAAGGTAACCTAACTGACTGCAAGCCTGACTCACAACAAGCACACTTTAGCCAAAGAATTCCAACAGCTTTAGGCCATATAATGCCACGTTAGTATTGCAAACTGCAAGCTCTGAGATAATAAAGAGACAGTAGGCAATACTGCAAGTCTGATCAAGGTTACAAATCATATATCTTTGTGTCATTTGAATTACACTACTAGAGAAGAAAAGCAGCCTGTATGGTATCACTGCAGTGTGTAGTGCTGCATGTACTACACAATTTTTGACCTGGCTGTGTTGGTTAGGAAGGAAGACTTTCAGTGAACTTCAACATAAATCCCCGTTCTAAATTACACTGGTAGAACAAAAGCTCTTATACCATCCCCACCCCACCTTTTCCCACCCATTATACAAACTGACTAGCTCATTTCATCTAAAAAAACTGATCTAGTTTTTCCCAGCACAGGCTATAACTGGTCTAGGATATTGTCAGTGTAGCTTCACTGGTAATTAACAAGTGCAGACAGAACTAAAACCTCGTATCTATAAAAAATAAAAAAGAAATTATATTGATTTTGTTATAAAAATCTTTGTGCAGTAGAGATTTACAATAAGCACTAAGGACTTATTCCAATATATATTAACTGTATGTTTCTAAACATTAGGTCAGCAAATGAAGAGAGAGAATGAAAATAATCACTTACTGAAGCTCCGAAGAGACAGTTAGTATGAAAGATTACATCTGAGGTAATCTTACTTTATATATAGAAATTTTTATTATTAATATACTCCCCACTCAACGTATGAAGTCAGAACAGGTAAGTGGCAGTGAAAATACCGATAAAACACTGCCAAAAAAAGTTTAAAAACACCAAAATTGAAAATCTATTGCCAGAATAAACAACAATTATATTAGAACACAGTAACCAAGCATAAGCCACTACAAAATAGAACAGACAGTAGCCATACAACTTACAAAAGGAAAACAGATTAACTGACTCTGCAGGACCTTTGATTCTGCAAAGACTTGTAGACAGCCTTGATTTCAAGCACTCTGAGCAGAAGTCAGAAGTGACAACAACCAATACAAGCAGGATTAAACCCACTGCAGCAGCACACGAGGACTGGAATTGAACAAAGACGTAAGAAACTAGGTGCCAAAGGTATCAGTATTTGATTTTAAAATAATGGATAGCTTTAGAAGAAAAAGAATAAATACTGGATTTACAGAACTTTAGATTTGACACATGGTTTGCCAGCCTCAACAGTAAATTGTATCTCTGAAGCTATCTAGAACAAGGTATAGCTGAAAAATTTCTGACTAGTTTGACAGAGATTAGTTTTATCAAGACTAAAGAAAAATCTGAATAGTTATCAACTTCAAGTACTTTAAATAAAGAGTAAGTATTTACAATGAAGAGTTTGATTCTACAACAAAGCTATCAATGGGTGTTACATCTCACTTAAGACAAGAACAAGAATTTACTCAGTGGCTTAAATTATGCTAAAGTGTAACACTTTTTAGATATACTTACATACATGTTTACTTACACAAGAGTCCTATACCTATACAAAATTGGTCTTAATGACAGGACTTTTTAAACATAATGCAATGCTTCTGAAAAACACCATACAAACAAACATAAAATCATATTCTGTTGGCTCTTTACAGCATGGTGATACATTTCTGCTTTATCAACTTCACTTTGTCAAGTATTTTAAGTAATTACTACCCATTTTGCAGAAATCAATTCTTATGATTCAACAGTAAAGACTGTATTACCACAGAAAACAGGGAAGCACTGTGACATAATCTCATTGGATTCTGAAGAACAAATGCTAGGCCTGGTTGATGAGACAGAAGTATAAACATTTCCACTACATATTCTTTTATTGCCACAATGACAATGAAAGTTATGCTGCTTAATTTAAAATACTTGCCTTAATCTATAACATTTCATATACCTATGCTGCAAACATTTCCACTACATGACATACTGCAAGATGAACAAACAGTTCATAACTGTTCGCAAGCACAATCTCAAGCTGCTTAAAATCAATTATAATGAAAAAGAATAAAAATAGGAAGTAAAGTTATCCACTGCTAGAATGTGAAAAGCATCTCAATGTAACAGGATTGCACAAGCTCTGAACTGAAAAAGGATCGCTCCAAAACAAACTAAAGGTGACATATTTGTTTCAACACTGTTTTGTTTTTGACTATTTTGCTGTCAATAAGAAGCCACAAGAAGCATCTATACTGCTATAAAAGAAATGCAGCACGTTACTTTGGCTCTATCACTCTGTTCCTCATAGCTTTTACAATCCACTTCCACTTCCAGCTTACAGGCTTTAGTGTCATGTTCTGCATGGCCACTTCTTACATAGTTTTAGAAAGCTCAATATGTTAACTGTAGCAACACGGAGTACACGGCATATGGAGAACTTTTGCCTGTAACTGACAGATATCATCAACTAACGGTAGATTATAGCGTCTCCACCAGTCTTTTTATTGGAAAACTGAAAAGTTTGAATTGAATAAACTACTTAACTTTTGCAGAGTCCTTCAATTTACTGTCCCCAAAAATTAATCAATTGAATAAGCTGTAGGCTTTCCGAGTCCCCCCAGAGAATTAAAAAGTGTACTTGTAGAACTGTCCACGCGTGACATGGAAGCTGCTCCCTGAACACATCGGCACTAGAACTGGATCACTTCACTCAACACCCTTTAAAAGCGATTACTCCCTGCATTTACACATTTATATATACCTACATACACAGCTACTTACACAAGAGTCCCACACATATATGAAATTGGTCTCAGTGACAGGACTTTTTAAACATAATGCAACACCACACAAGTAAATGTAAAATTGTATTCTTCTGGCTCTTTACAGTGAAAAGATACGTTTCCAGTAGGAGTTCTAGTGGACTAATGGATGCCTTCCTCACTGGGAGCTATATAGAGAAAACCAAAGTTTTAACATGCGCTGTCCAAGGAATCAGGCCTAATAGGTAATCTCTTTAGAAACATGCTTATACAGAAAAATTGGAGTTTCCTAAGAAGCATCAACTTAGAAATTCTCCCCAATTAAGACTACAATTAAAAAAAGAAAAAAATAATTCCTTTTTCTTGACTCAAGCATAAATCAGGTCAGTATTTACCTGCCTGCAGTTTAGTCTGTTCAGTATCTGAGAATATCGAAGCCATACAAACTGTTGAATACTTCCAAAGTTTCCTACATAGTAGATGAATGGTACTGCAAGTATACGCTGACCTCCTCCTTCCATCCCGCCCAAACCCCTATGGCCTAAAAAGCATTTAGGTCTTCTAGTCTTGAAATACCTAACCAGCTCTAATGGACAGTAACTTCTTCTCCAAAGGAAGAATGGGAAAAAGTTCGCTACCTCCATCAAAAGAATAAAGTTGGGAAGCATAACGGTATTTTAGAGCTTGTGAAGATTACTTTGTAAATAATGACTATCTGCCCTGGAACACAACCTCCTGAGCGTGCACTGATACTCCAAGGCAAACTACATTTTAAGACACATAGCAGACATTTTGATGGAAAATCATCCTAAATGTCAACATGCGATGCATTTCAGACAAAGTATGAGATATAAAAGCACTATTTGCATGAAATACTATTTTCTTGAGGGGGAAAAAAGGTGCACAACTGTCTAACAGCACCTGACATGTAGAGCGGGCGCCGTGGAAGGAAGACGAGCTCTGGAAGTTACCGGCGAAACGAGGAGCCCAGCGCAGGCCGTTGCTCGCCACCCCTCACAGCTTCAGCAGGTGGCACGAATGGGGCTGTCAAGCGAACGGGGCAAACGCTCGGTGCTACGGCAACCCCCTGCCTTCTTCCACTGAAGGAAACGGCACAAAGTTCCCTCCAACGAGGTGACAGGATCGGTTTAAGCGACACAGCGCCGATCCCGGCCGCTGCCGTGGGGGCCGAGGACCTCAGTACCTGCCGAGCATCGAGGGCTCCCGCCGCCGGGTCCCGCCTCACAGCGCTGAGGCGGACGAGCTCCGCCCGCCGCGGACCCCGGCCCGCCCGCCGCCCGCTCCTCCGCGCCCGCCGACCGCCGCCCCGGGCACTCGCAACCCCGCGCCCGGCCCCGGCCCTGCCCTGCCCGCCGGCGGGAGGCGAGGCTGCCGGCGCGGGGATGCTGCCGCCTTACCTGAGCCAGGACCGTCGGGAACACCACCGGCCGCGCGCTGTAACACGCCGCCAGGGAGCCTCCCCCGAGCAGGGCGGCGGCGGTGGCGACCCTCCAGCTGGGCGGGCGCCGCTGGCTCCGAGGTGGCCGCAGTCCGGCCAGCCGCCCCCTCAGCGGAGCGCGGACGCCCGCCGCCAGCGCCGCTCTCCACGCCGCCATCTTCCCGGAAGCCGCCGTGGCGCCGCCGACATCGAACCGGCCCCTCCACCGCCGCCGCTGCCGCCGGCCGCGGGGCGCCGCGGGGCGCATGCGCAGCGCCGGGCCCGAGGCCGCGGGGCCGCTCGCAGCTGCCCGCAAACCGGCGGGGCGGGGGTGGCTGTGTCCCGTGGGGATCGGGCTGTCTGTCGCCTGCCAGGGCGCAGCGGGAGGGAAGCGACCCGCAAACCGGAGGGGACGGTCCTGGCGGAGAGGTAACGCAGGCAGAGGTGCGCAAGGGTCTCACGGCAGCCACCGGCGCCGCAGGGCCGCCTTCCCCTCGTGGAGACGTGCCCGGCGCCGGGCCCGGCCGAACAGCCCCCTCAGGGGCGAGGGGAGGCGGCAGGGCCCCCGCTTCAAGCGTTTGGCTGAAAACGGCTCCAGTGTAGGGGCCGGTCGGCGGGCAGAGGCCCTGCGCGGCCCGCCCGGGGCCTCGGGGGCTGTAGCTGCCGGGAAGGGGAGAGGCCCCGGCCCGGGATCGGGCTGTCCCGGCGGGTTCCTGGCGGAGAGGGAAGGCGGTGGCAGGGGCCAGGCGTTTTGGTTGTGTCAGGGAAGGAACCACCGTGCCTGGGCAGTAGAGAGTGAAGAGCGGCGACGCTTGTAACGTCCCTCTGGTCCCCAGGGTGCCCTGGCAGAGCTCAGCTTCACGGTGTTCACCGAGGTGAGTCTTCTTCCAGAGCTTTAAGCTCTGGAATACCATGAGTACATGAAGGGCAATGGGTCGTGAACCGGGCTTGAAACCTTTCGGGAAGCCCAGTGTGCAGAGGTTTGGCGAGCATATGCTAGCAGGGCTGACCTGGCGTCATGTGCCGTGCAGTTGGGGTTTTCCAAGTGCTGGAGACGTTGCGTACGGATGCGTTGCTCTGCATGTGTTACAGACAAGAAACAACAAAAGCATGTGAATAAGTTTAGAACATCCTTTTCAAAGGCAGAGTAGAGTTTTTCATGAAATACAGATGACAGAAGATGCTGGTTACAGAGGCCATCATGGTGGAGGTGATAACCAAAAAACATCACAGATTGACTTGACCAGCAGTTATCACTGGTGTCAAGACTGCGAGTGCTTCAAATGGCTTTTTTGTCCACTACCATACTTTTAACAAAGCTCTCTAGGCCTTGGTTAGATTGAGTTGGTTGATCACACTCAAACAGTGTTTAGTCAGTCATGTTCAAACATTGGGCCATCTGAGAATTAATGATAACACTCACATGAAGTAAAACGGAGAGGAAGCTAAATGTCATTTGTAGGTTGCAAGTGTCCATGTTTTCAGAGTAGTTCGCCTAGTGGCTCCATGTGAATGTGGGAAAAGGCTGTTGAGAGAACTGTTGCATGCAATTTCCCATTATTTTGGTCTTTAGTTAAAGGCCTTCAGAAAGTACTCAGTCCATTTTAGCAAACTGTATCTTTCACCTCTTTCTGATATGACAGCCAGTACTGTGTTGTCAGCATTACAAATGCTGTAGTACAGGCTCTGAAACATGGAAATGCCTTTTTGCCCTCTATCCACTGATAAATGGTGATCATCCATCACTGCCACTGAAGTAATTTTAGTTTACTTTCCTTCCCTGACCTGAATTTGGAGTCATGAATTCAGTTTCATAGATGGTAATTTCAGTCATCTAACTAATGGCATCTCAGAATTTATCCAGTCTTCCATTAGCATGTGTTGTACACTGAGTGTCATTCTGTGAAGTGTTTGGGACATCTTCAGGAATGTGCCACCTGAGTCCTTAGCGGGATACAAACCCTTCAAAAACACCTTCTCTGGGGAAGACAAATGGCTGCTTATTGCAAAATCACCCAAGAGTGCAACATGCAGGGTGAGTGGTTTCCATCTCCACAGACTAATGTACATTGCAAAATCTTTATCCTGTCCCTGGAGACCTAGAAAGTAACTCATACAGCAAAATCCTTTCTAATCCCCAGATACTGTAAAACACAGCAGCAAAATCCCTCTATTGTCATACACAAACACACACTGCAAAATCCCACTTCTGCTGTAGAGATGTAAAACTTGCAGCAAATTCTTGTCCCCTATTTCTACTTCCCTCTAGACAGCCAAAATATTTTCCTCCCCAGTCTTGTAGTTTGACACAGAATTTTTGCACAAACACATAAAGAGTACTTCCCTTTCTGTGCCAGCCAATAACAAGCGCTTCATGAATGCTGGCAACATCCCAGAAAAGGAGATTTGAATTCCTAATGCCAGATCCCTTGATATTGAACACACAACCACAACACAGGTAAACAGGTTTAGTTCAGCACTCTGCCAGGCATTTTCAGTTTTTCTTTGAGTAAGAACGAGTAAGTAGGTCATTTGTCTTTCCTCAGATGACATTCCTGACTGGAACAGATACAACTGCAATCTGAATGGAGAGCTATTCTCATATGACTGCATGCACGCAATGCTGATGGGGAAGTTAAGTGTCCTTAGTCACCCCTTCTCTCCCTGCAGTAGATTCACCCCATGTGTGCAGTGTCCAGCAGTGCACAGCTACTGCTGCGCTAATGTGGCTCACACCTGCGTTGCAGTAACCAGCCTGGTATGTTTGTGGGTGCTAGAACGTATGCCTAAGTAGCTAGAAAACCCTTGGTGATTAAGACATAGTGCTGTTTCACCTCATACATTATCACTGCGGGTAGTTCATGACAGAAGGCAAAGATCTCTGTGGTCTATAGAAATGACACTGACAGTCTGGTAAATATAACAGGAGTTTCATCAGGAAAATTGAGCTACATGGTGACAAATGTCATCAACTATTATGCCCTGTGGCACTAAAATGTTAGTTCAGAGGCTCCCTTTCCCATCCTGCACCGTTTGCTCTTCCTCGGCTCTTGTAAGCAGAAATCATTACATTTAGCAAGCTGACCTACCTGCTTTTTTAACAAGTTTCTACATGTTGACTTCAGATTTTGTTCTAGAGATGTTTGCATTGCTGAAAATATGCAAAAGCAAATGAAAAGCCCAATAAAATATTCTAAATGTTTAAGAATGTAATTTTCCTGTAAGATGCAATGTTCCACTGGATCATTACATAACAATACTCAAATGCAGTCATTTCTTGTTAGGCATAATGAACATAATGTGAAGTCACATCAAAAGGTGAAAACACACTACCATGAAATAAACCCCTTGTGAGTCCTGTGACGCTTAGGAAATCATGTTTGGCAGAAACTTAATTTCTTCCAAGTTTTGTTACAAAGTCAAAAGTAAAAATTAAAAATACCGAGTAAAACTACATCTCCACATGCCTGAAGGTCCATTTCCATGTCTCAGTGTCTTTTAGGAGCATTAGGCCAAGTTCCAACAGGGATTCAGTCGCTGCTAGAACTCAATCCCCTCAAGAGCGTTAGGCTTAGGGCCAGCATTCATTTACTCTTGTAACAGCTTAAATTAACTCCTGTTACATTCAATCTAAACCCTTTCTTACTATTTTAAATAGAATAAGAGTTGAGAGATGGATTCAGTCATCCAGTCCGAAGGCCACCCATCGTGCTCGTCTGTATTCCGGGACTCAAATATTATGTAAACTGGATTGGAGAAGGCGTCAACCAGCCAGTTGTGAATTGAGGGGGGGGGGGCAAGCTACCTTTTATATACATAGGACTCCATTTGACGAGAGATAGCATGGGGGTGGTCTGACTTATTTACCGTATGTACATTTGACAGTAAGCACCAATCAAAAGTAAGAGTTTAGTAGGCTAGGTGCTGTGCTAACAAAGTTTTGGATACTTTCCTAGAGGAGATGAACAAGCTAACTGAAAGACAGGAAATATCACTGCTTGGTTTTGTAGGTGAAGAACTGGACCATAGATTAAATTCTGCCCAAAGTCACACAGAAGACAAATGGAAGGTCTCACAAAGCCAGGTCTTCTTTAGCCCCTTCGAAATTACATTGGTCATCTTAAGAATATCACTTGTATTTTACTTTAACAGATGTGAGAGCAATCTGTCTGCCTACAGTTACAAGGAAAACACTCTGAAGCAGATAAGGATATAAACACAAGGAAGACAAGTTCTGTTAAAAGTGATAAAATGAAATAATCCTAGCACACTTTGAAAACTACAGAGTGATTGGATAAAACTGGACAGTCGTTAAAGTTGGACGGCTGATACGTTGATATCTATCCAGAGTTTCAAAGGTCCTGTACTAAGGTTGTTTATGGTGAAGGTTGTGAGTTGACTTCAGGGATTTCCAAAGCTGCTTTGTATGCTAGAGAGACTATTATTCACAGAATCATAGAATAGTTTGTGTTGGAAGTGACCTTTAAAGGTCAGCTAATCCAACCCTCCCTGCAGTGAGGAGGGACATCTTCAACTAGATCAGGTTGCTCAGAGCCCACTTCAGTCTGACCTTGAATGTTTCCATAATTTCTACCCATCCCTCCTCCACAAGAAAAAAAAACAACAAACAGATGAGAGATCAGTTTCAAGGAAGCTAAAATACCTTCCACTGATGAAGAAGCCTTAGGATGACAATGTGCTGTTAGTTTACAGAAAGTGCAGTTACTTTATAGGCTTTGGAGATGATGGAAATGGAACTAATTACCAGACAGTCAACATTCGTCCATTAGTAAGACTGAAAATAAATGTGAACATTTTGTGGCTAGATAACACTGTTCAGCTCATAAATAAGAGTTCACAGCAGTCTTTGCATTTAGGACCTACGCCATAAATATAGCTTATCTTCAGATATTTTCAACTTGCTACAGTTACTTGAAAGCTTATCATGATAGAGTCCATTTAAAAGGAAAAGAATTAAAATTTATCTAAGATATGTGTCCCCAAATACCTCTCATAGCATCAATTTATATTGACCTTTCTAACACAAAAACTGTCTTCCCACACTATTCCTGTGCAGTTAGCTGAAAAACACCTTGCTGGCATATGTAACAAGTTCCCTCAAAGGTCAGAAGAATTACTTTTTAAAGTCAAGTTGAAAAATCAGAGAAAAAAGTTGAAAGCAAAATTCTTATTTTTAAAAAAATAAATTTGAGAATTTAACGTACTAGTAACAGAATTGGAAAGATTTTAAAATACAGTTTCTAAGTTGACAATAACCTTTTTGTCACATAAATATTTGATTCATAAAAGAAATGGTACGCAGACTGTTGAAATACTGCTTTTATGTGAATAAAAAAAATGCAGGTCAAAACTGATACTCTCTTGTGAAGGAACATGCATTTTTTTTTAATTTGAAAAGTATATTTGTTATGGCTCTCCAAGTTAGGCTGTAGGTCTCAATTCTGTGGAGAGTTACATATATTATTCCTAATTTTAAGCATTTTGAAAAGTTCTGTGCTCTGAAGCAAGACTACTCCTACTGCGTAAAATTAACTGTATACACAAATCTTTGAAGACTGGGGACTTGCGTGCTATTGGGTGAGAACTGTGGTTCAACTGCTGTTTTATCTTTTGATGATAAGATCCCATGGCACTTCTGCAACAATAATAGAGGTCCCATGGTCCCCTGAAAACATTTTAAGTAATGGAATTATATTATGTGCTTTAGTGGTTAATATTTTCCTCATGGTTCCAGCTGAGTAAGTTATACTTCATTTTTCTTCCCTTCCAAACATTCTTCTGTAGTGCCACTAGCACTGATTATAAAGATAGGCCTGTATCTAAGTGAAATCCTATCATTTTGACTTTTTACCTGTATCTTTATATACATACAGATATATACATAAATTTATATTTATAAATATAAAGCAGCAGGTCGAGGGAGGTGATTCCTCGAAGAATTAGCAGGGCTCATTCATAGGGCTTTAAACTAGGTTTGAAGGGGGATGGGGATGAAACCAGGACTACAAAAGTGGTGCCCAGGAGCAGCATACCAGTGCTTCTGGGTAAAAGTGTTAGCATTAGGGCTTGTCCCCCCAAGGAAGTAGCAGGACAGTTAGCCCTGCTGAAGTGCATCTACACTAACGTACGCAGCATGGGGAATTAACAGGAGGAGCTGGAGGCCATTGTTCAGCAAGGAAACTATGATATAGTTGCCATCACAGAAACGTGGTGGGAAGACACACACAAGTGGAGTGCGGTAATCAATGACTACCAACTTTTCAGAAGGGATAGGCAAGGAAGGAGAGGTGGCGGGGTGGCCCTCTATGTTAGGGACAGTTTTGAATGTCTGGAACTTAACAGTGTGAATAACAGTCTTGAGTGTGTATGGATAAGAACTAAGGGGAAGGCCAACAAGGCGGACATTGTGATGGGAGTTTGTTATAGACCCCCTAATCAGGACGTAGAATCTGATGAAGTATTCTATAAGCAGCTGGCAGAGGTCTCATGATCATTTGCCCTTGTTCTTGTGGGGGACTTCAACTTCCCAGACATCTGCTGGAAATATAACACAGCAGAGAGGGAACAGTCCCAGAGGTTCCTGGAGTGTGTGGAAGACAACTTCCTAACACAGCTGGTGAAGGAACCAACTAGGGGAAGTGCCCTACTGGACCTACTGTTTGTTAACAGAGAAGGTCTTGTGGGGGATGTAAAGGTTGGAGGTCGTCTCGGGCACAGTGACCATGAAATGGTAGAATTTTCAATTCTTGGTGAGGCAAGGCGGGGAGCCAGCAGAACTGCCACCTTGGATTTCCGAAGGGCAGACTTTAGCCTGTTTAGGAGCATGGTTGAGAGTGTCCCTTGGGAGGCAGTGTTGAAGAGCAAAGGTGCCCAGGAAGGCTGGTCATACTTCAAGCAGGTGCTCTTAGAAGCACAGGAGAAGGCCATCCCCATGTCTCGAAAAACGAGCCGATGGGGAAGAAGACCAGCCTGGCTAAATAGAGAGCTTTGGCTGGACCTCAGGAAAAAAAGGAAAGCTTACATTCTCTGGAAAAGGGGCTTAGCAACTTATGAGGATTATCAAGATATAACAAAGCTATGTAGGGGGAAAATTAGAAGGGCCAAAGCTCAATCGGAACTCAGCTTGGCCACTGCAGTTAAAGACAACAAGAAGAGATTCTTTCAGTATATCAATAGAAAAAGGAAGACTAGGGAAAATGTAGGCCCACTGATGAATGAGACGGGTGCCCTAGTGGTGGAAGACACAGAGAAGGCAGAGCTACTGAATGCCTTCTTTTCTTTGGTCTTCACTGATAAAGCCGTCCCTCACGAATCCCATACCCTGGAGGCAAGGGGGAAGGTCTGGAGAGAGGAAGATTTTCCTTCAGTTGAGGAGGACCGGGTCAGAGACCACTTGGCCAAGCTGGACATTCATAAATCCATGGGCCCTGACGGGATGCACCCACAAGTGCCGAGAGAGCTGGCAGATGTTATCGCTAGACCACTCTCCATCGTCTTTGAAAGGTCATGGGGAACAGGAGAGGTGCCTGAGGACTGGAGGAAGGCTGACATCACTCCAATCTTCAAAAAAGGCAAGAAGGAGGACCCAGGGAACTACAGACCGGTTAGTCTCACCTCTGTCCCTGGGAAGGTAATGGAGCGACTCATTCTGGATGTCATCTCCAAACGCGTTGAGGAACAGGAAGTCATTGGAAGTGGTCAACATGGATTTACCAAGGGTAAATCATGCTTGACCAATCTGATAGCTTTCTATGATGTTATAACTGGTTGGCTGGATGAGGGGAGAGCCGTAGATGTCATCTACCTTGACTTTAGCAAGGCTTTTGACACTGTCTCCCATAACATCCTCATTAGGAAGCTGAGGAAGTATGGGCTAGATGAAGTGACGGTGAGGTGGATCGAGAGCTGGCTGTGTGACAGAACTCAGAGGGTTGTGATCAGCGGCATAGAGTCTAGTTGGAGGCCTCTAACCAGTGGTGTCCCCCAGGGGTCAATACTCGGTCCAATTTTGTTCAATATATTCATTAATGACTTGGATGATGGGACAGAGTGTATCCTCGGCAAGTTCACCGATGATACCAAACTGGGAGGGGTGGCTGACACTCCGGAGGGCCGTGCTGCCATCCAGCATGACCTGGACAGGCTGGAGAGCTGGGCAGAGAAGAACCTAATGAGGTTCAACAAGGACAAGTGCAAGGTCCTGCACCTGGGGAGGAAGAATGCTAAGCACCGGTACAGGTTAGGGGTGGACCTGCTGGGAAGTAGTTCTGAGGAGAAGGATCTGGGGGTCCTGGTAGACAGTAAATTATCCATGAGCCAACAATGTGCCCTTGTTGCCAAAAAGGCCAATGGAATCCTGGGCTGCATAGGGAAGAGTGTGGCCAGCAGGTTAAGGGAGGTCATTCTGCCCCTCTACTCTGCACTGGTGAGGCCACAACTGGAATAGTGCATCCAGTTCTGGGCTCCCCAGTTCAAGAAGGACAGGGAACTACTGGAGTGGGTCCAGCGTAGGGCAACTAAGATGATTGAGGGACTGGAGCATCTTCCTTATGAGGAAAGGCTGAGAGAGCTGGGACTCTTTAGCCTGCAGAAGAGAAGGCTGAGGGGAGACCTTATTATGGCATACAAGTATCTAAAGGGTGGGCTGAAGGAGGATGGTGCCAGACTCTTTTCATTGGTTCCCAGTAACAGGACGAGGGGTAACGGGCACAAGCTGGAACATAGGAAGTTCCATTCAAATACACGGAAAAACTTCTTTACAGTGAGGGTGACAGAGCACTGGAACAGGCTGCCCAGGGAGGTTGTGGAGTTCCCTTCTCTGGAGACTTTCAAGACCCGCCTGGATGCAGGCCTGAGTGATGTGCTCTAGGCAATCCTGCTTTAGCAGGGGAGTTGGACTAGATGATCTCTAGAGGTCCCTTCCAACTCTGAAGTTTCTGTGATTTTCCCCCTCTACTCCACTCTCGTGAGACCCCACCTGGAGTACTGCGTCCAATTCTGGAGCCCCTACTACAAGAAAGATATGGACGTGCTGGAACATGTCCAGAGAAGGGCCACAAGGATGATCGGAGGGCTGGAGCACCTCTCCTATGAGGACAGACTAAGAGAGTTGGGGTTGTTCAGTCTGGAGAAAAGAAGGCTCCAAGGAGACCTTATAGTGGCCTACCAGTATCTTAAGGGGGCCTACAAGAAAGCTGGTGAGGGACTTCTTAGGATGTCGGGTAATGGTAGGACTAGAGGGAATGGATTAAAACTAGAGATGGGATGATTCAGACTGGACGTTAGGAAGAAGTTCTTTACCATGAGGGTGGTGAGGCACTGGAACAGGTTGCCCAGAGAAGCTGTGGATGCCCCATCCCTGGAAGTGTTCAGGGCCAGGCTGGATGGGGCTTTGAGCAGCCTGGTCTAGAGGGAGGTGTCCCTGCCCATGGCAGGGGGGTTGGAACTAGATGATCTTTAAGGTCCCTTCCAACCCTAACAATTCTATGATTCTATGATTATATATGTATTTTGCCTATAATATATTAATTGTAGAATTTCCTGAAATTTTATTACTAGCGCTTCCCATATAAATATAAAATTTTATTGTGGGGACCTTACTGTGTTTCAGGGAGCATTTCTTCTCTTTTCTTTCATTCTCTGAAATCAGTGTGAGCATTGCCATCAATTTTACTCATACCAGTATTTCACCCTAAGTTTTATAGGAAGAGTTGGCAGCAATACCTATAGTTAAGGTTGCCTAACACTTTCCACTGTATAGATTCTGTACTTAAAAAGAGAGAAGGACAGAAATTGTACATAAGGGTACAATAAAACAAGTCAAGATTAGCAAAGTTGATTTTATCTGTGTTACTTGAAAAACCAGAAGGATTTATTAGGGACTCAGACTCTATACTTTTAAATGGAATGTTGACTGATATAATTTTAAATAATTATTGTTATGTAGTTCAAAAAATACAATAAAGATGGCAAAGACATTACTTCACAGTATTACTAAAGAAACAAATATAGAATTATCAGTATTTCAACCTGTAAAATATTGTTAAAACATATGTTTTCTGGAAATGTTGAAGTAGAGGAATCATCATATACCTTCCTTCGTGTTTCTTTTTCCAGACTGCTGTCTAAAGCTACTATTAATAACACTTTGCAGTGCTACTGTGATTTATTAATGAAAGCTACCTTAAATTATAATGTCTTTAATACTGCTGAAGATGGTGAAGTGTATATAATTATTTCTTTGAAAAATAATGGAATTCTAAAACTAAATTACTGTTTTCTGTAATGTATTCCATTATTTTAAATAGTGTTTACATCTTTTGCTCAGAATACCATTTATGATCTTTGATTGCACCTATTTTTGTGTAAGCAGAGGAAGACATGATTATTTTCCAGATATGTTTGTTTAGTTCTTCAGTAACTAAAATTAGTATAGGGTCTGATCTAAGCTGAGTGTGTGGTAGACATATACCTTCAGTACAAAAGGTCCTGCGATCCTTGCATAAAAAAAGTTAGAAAGTCCTAATACAAAGTTCATTGTGGTCAGCAGAGTTGTTCTGTTTCCACTGATGTCTGCATTTGGCTCTTACAGAGTTGAAAAATAGCTACTTGTGTAAATATTGTGGGCAGTCTTGGTATATTTGCTAGTGAGGAGTTCCTTAGTCTGTAGCTACATCAAAAGGAACTGTTGGAGCCACTCACAAAAGGCATAGTAATAATGGCACTAATAAAAATCCCCAAAGAAACTGTGGACAAAGCTGCTCTTTGGGGAACGTTCCCCTCTTGGCACCATTCAGGCAGGAGCTGTTGGTTGAGTACACCCAGAGAGGATTTCCAGTCAATTACAGGACCCTCCTCTAGGAAAGAGAAAGGTCTTGAGGGAACTTGAGGGAGCTTGTATGCTGCAATATCTGAATTGCATGTGTCCAAGCAGGCATAAGCTATACCAAGAAAGTCAAGATACAGAGACTGGCTGATGCTCACAAGGCTTAGGGGGTCTTCTGTTCACATGGCATTCATGGCATTTATGGGTCTTCATGTTCAACAGCTTAGGTATGGCCTCTCTCTGTCTGGTCTGTAGTGGAGAGATTTAGTTGGAGCAAGCCAGAGCACAGCCAGGACACCTGTATGGTGCTGGTTCCGGTCCCTGAGCTCAGTCCCGCTCTCCCTTTTATATAGCACAAAAGTTGTACCCGTACAGTATTGGTCAGGATCTGCAGCAAATCAGCTGTAACTTGATTTCTGAGGGAAGGGGACTGGTGAGACTAACCCGTGTGTAATAAAGGTTTGCGCAGAATGGCAAGGGTATGTAAGACATGGCTAGGAATCGTCTGGCTGAAAATAAATGTCTACATAGAGGTGTCTGCACCTGAATTAATTGCATTACACTCTTGTTATAGTCAACGGGGAGGAGCATGCATCTCTGCGTCATGATTCATCTCATCCTAAGAGAGATGTTTAAAGTGGTTCAAATGAATCTCAACCAAAGAAATACCCATTTCACTCTTCCTGGCTGTAAGGAGAACTGCGGTCATTTTAGTTCAGCAGTAAATATCTACAATGTAAGCTGCTTTTATTTACTGCTTGCTGTTCCTGGAGAGATTCTTGAAGAGGAACTCTTGCAGGTCTGGATATCAAACTTGTTGGGCACATGCGCTCTTGGGGTTGGCAACAAAGGAGATGATAGGCACCATTTGATTATGGGGTGCGACCCTGATGACAGGTGGAAGCACGGATGTGTTACTTCAAGGTGCAGCTGAGGGAAGAATGTCTTATTGCTGTTGCATGTGAGAAGTTGTGATACCCTACCTAAGTACCAACTTGTTACTAGGCTTATGAACATCTGTATTCAGGAACACTAGAATTTATGTCTCTTTTGAGTCTTGCCTTGTATGAAAAATATGCATATCCTCTGTCAGTTCAAATATCACTCCTGGCATCTGCTACAGAGAAGGCTCACAAAGGCACATGGTCCAGTGTTGCAGAGGCTACTTGCCTACTTGCCTGTGGTATTTGAATGCACTTAGGAGTGCTAGGCTTACCGTGCTAAGCTGCCCTAACCTCAGCTTGTTGGGGCTCTATGAGTAGGGAGAGGGCAACTGATGAAAGCAAGCTGTTTATTGTCCTCCACAGCAGCCAGGGAGACTGCCATTTTGAGTCACAGGACCTGAGGCCAGCCTGGAGCCTCCCGCTCCATAAGCCCTGAGAAGCTCCAGGAAGTTGTGGCAGCAGTGGAGGACTGAGGACCAGCAGAGCCTATGGACCACCTGCTGGAAACCGGGGACCATCCATGGTGTGAACTTACCCCAGATCTACCCATGACAGCTGTCTGTTACACCTGATAACATCTGGGCACCCAAAAGAGCCCACTTCTCTTACTAGACCTGGATGAATGAAGTGGAAGGCAAGTTTGAGGGATAAGTATTGCATTTTTTATATTGAATAAATTGTAGGTTAGCAGTTACTGAATAAGTAGGATCTAAATGACTTAATGCCTATGCAATCTCTGTTCTTTTCTCCTCTTTAGTCTACTTTGTTCCTTAATCTCTTTTTATATAATCTCTGTTTTATTATAAGTCATATTGTGTGTATTCAGCAGCTAGGTTTACTTGCTGATCACCAGAAACTCAGCTACCACTGATGGTTGCGGAGGTATGAGGCTCCCTGCAGGGAGAGCAACAGGGGACTCTGCTCTCTGAAGGGTTAGCGTAGCTCATCAAGAACTAGCTATTACAGTATCTGTGGAGGGTCACTAGAGGTTGATTGCCTTCTTTTGGTACCATGAAGCGCAGTAAGCTGAAATGACTTGTCTAAGATCATAAAGCAAGGTGGTGACAGAGCTAGAAATAATCCCTGAAGGCAAAAGCTCTTTGTAACATATTTTCTGAAAATATTGCATTATTTGGGTGGTTTCCAGATGATTATTGCAAGTTAAAAATAATAATATAATAATAATAATAATAAAATTTCTGCATTACTGAACTTTTGGGGTCCATGTTTGATTTTAAATCCAAGGATGTCTCTGTCTGTCTCATGCGGCTATTCATCTACTATCTTACATCCACCTTACACGTAATTTTGAAATTTTCCTAGCCATAACTCCACCGATTCTAATTTGTTGTAACTTACATTTTGAAGAGACAGGACAGACTATGGTCCAATAAAAGCAAGTAACAAGCAGATGTAAGAACGCAATGGCTAAAGCATGGTGAAAACCTCTACCATTAATTTTATGCCTTATTTAGTGCACCTTATTCCAGTTCCTTGGTATCTAAATGACACAAGCTAAAAGTCCCTTATATTCCCTAAGACTCTGAGACAATCTCTAAGATTTTAATCTACTTGAAGTCACCGGCAAAACTATTCTGGACTCCAGTCCAGCACTTATCTTTTGTACTTCTACATAGACTTGATAGCCTAAAACTTAACCCGCCTTATTCATCATCTTTGGTTTTCCCCTAGCCTTAGAAATAGCTTAGCCAGAACAAATAGTGAATGTCCTGCAGAAGTAGGTTTAGATTCCATAAAGTTACTCTCTTCTTTCTGCAAAAGCAGTGTCGTCCTGTAACTTACTTTTTTCAAATCTGTAAACTTGTTCATTAGCCAGCATACCACATATCTGGCTAATTTTCATGTCCACATGTAATAAATGTTATTGGATATCATGTGGACAAGCCAAAGTTTCCAACACTTCTCAAATGTTAGGTAATCTTCAAAACTCAGAAGAAATGTTACTGGTGTCTGGATATTTAACAATTTTTAAGAAAGAGAAGATACTTGGGTAAGATAGATGCATTCACGTTTCCTGCATCTGCTTTCTGAAGTAATTCAGGAACTACCACAAGTAAGCACTGAATCATTTCCAGGTATTTCGGATATCTTTGAAAACTCATGGATAGAGTCTAGCCCTTAGTTTAATATCTTATATTAAATCTTGAAGTATGAAGATTAGAATATTAATTATTTTTTTTGTTGCTAGATAAATATGATTTTTTTTATTTTTTATCTAAAGCTTTCTATCTAAATGGCTAGATAAATATGATTTTTTTTATTTTTTATCTCAAACTTTCTATCTAAATGGCATAAATAAAAAGTTGCCCCCCTAGGTGTGCTGTAAGTAATTCAAGGACATCTATAAACAGAAGTGATGCAGCTTGGTTCAGGTGATTTAGTTCTGGGCCAAAGGACAAGAATGCCATTATTTGTACTTTAAATTTCCACTGGTTTCTCTGAGTCCTTCAATGTGTCATTAAAGTCATCTGCCCTGCCTTCTCCTATGAATCCTGGAGTTATAATATTGATACTGTACAATACACAACCTTATTGTCATGTAGGTAATAATATTATCTGTTAGGCTTATGAATATAAAATCAGGGTTTACCGTCAACCACAACTTTCATTCTAGCAAACCAGAAAAATGGTAAGATGTTTACTCACAAAAGGTATCTTGCCTGGTTTCTCCTTACTTAATATTAGCTTGGCAGTTATGAAAGTAGAAATTGCTGCTATTGTTTCACACAAAAACAGAGACTCTGCAAGAGAAAATTTAATGTAATTTGGAACACTTTGTAGTCTTCAGAATCAGGCACATTTTCCCCGCCACCCAAATTATTTTAAATTGTAAGTAGTTTTGCAAAGCTGTTAGCATTATTTTCTCAGCTCACCCAAATTTTTTTCACAAGATATATTATCTATGATGAATCACAACATCTTTTATTAAAATAGTTATAAGAGCATTAAAGCTGTCAGGTATAATTTGCAGCTTTTTCTCCCTTATATGCAGTGCACTTTCTGAAAAGAAGCTAATTTAATAACTAGGGAATCTAAGTTGCAATCGAATTTATTATATTTACCAGACTTGAATTTTAAATGAGATACCATTAAAATGTACTTGAAGAGGAAAGAGCAGAACTGCCAGTGGGCATTGAATGAGCAGCCTGAAAAATGTCTAATAATGTTGTGATCAAGAGTGTTATGAAGATGAGAGAAAGATGAGGAATTCTGTTTGTCTTTCTCTGTATTTTTTACACGTCGTGCAAGCTGAAATGAAGGCTACAACCTCAGCCCAAAGCTTCAGTGTCCTCTTTTTAGATTTTTCTGTGACTTAAAGTATGCCTTTATAACCTAGCACTGCAATTCTGCCTACAAATCTCTAAATTACTGCTAGAGAAGTAGATGCTGTGGTTTATGTGCATATATGAACTACTTGCCACTGTATATGTCATCCCACGAGTTCTGCATCCACAGAATTTCTGCTGAATTCTAGGGGAGGTTTGTGCTTGGAAGGCTTCTGTATCAAGGTTTTCATGTCAGAAAGAGCTCAATAAAAGGCCTGTTCAAAAACAAATTAAAAACCCCAACAAAAAGCAGTCTTTTCCTCTTGCTGACATTAGTCTCCTCTGAGTCACAGTCTCCCAACCCCCTTAACCAAGTCCGTGACATAGATCATGTTTTATTTACAGATACATGTTAATGTGGCCTGTTACTTTGTGATCACATTAGTTGCGTTTGTACTGTGGAGATTTTTAATTCCAAAAGGTGCTGCCAGCTTTTGTGTACACAATTTAAGCGTAAGCAGGGTTTTTGTTTTTCCCAAGGACTTCTACTGACTTTCATATCTTTAAAATCTGAAGTTGTGGTTCTCTTTGATTTATTGTGTGTTAGAGAATGTTGTCTGTACTAAAACTAGCAAAGGGGTTAAAGAAGAATAAAAATCAGTATTCCAGAGAACCAGGATACCATAAAATATTTATTTCCTGAGGGTACATTGTCACCTAGCAAACACTTAGAATAATGGTCCTGCAAATAGAAAAAAGAAAATCCAAAAGGGTTAGGAAATTTTGCTTGACTTTGAAAAGCTTAATTGAAGAAAGAGCTTGAGGTTTGGGCATTGCTACTGAGCTCTTTGCACAGAGGGGATTGTCTCTGCGTGGATGTGGCATGTCATCGGCAGGACAGAGTAAGTCAGCTGCTCACCTGGCTCTACCCTGGCTCTAACCCTCCACAGCTGAGAATGTTCATATCAGGAAGCGGAGGAGGAGGATGACTCCTTCTGGCATGTCAGGAGATGCGTATGCTACAGTGCAGAGCCCTTGTGGCTGAAGGTAGCTTTGACAAAGAAGTTATGGCACAGGGGCTGTAGCTGGTACAAACCTAAAATTCTGTATTCTTTTAGTCTCACAGGGTCTCGTCCTAAATGCCACGTTCTTTTAGTCTCACGCATAGTTCTGTGAGGAATCTCATAGTTTGAGGATGAAAAATTTGATAAGAAAAATGGAAGAGGATCAGATCGTTATGCAAGAAGAACTAAATGAACTTTTAGTAGAGGGTGGGAACAAGATGAAATGTCATAATACCCAGTGCAAGGTCACTGGATATTATTATTAAGGGCAAAATGCTTCAATTTCTGCTCTAAATACTCAGTGATTAAGAGCTTGAGGACACCATACATGAATGAGTATTTCTTGCTCCAGTCATCAAATAGCCACACCAAAGCATGTCTAAGATGAAAGGCAAGACTGTGGTGGAATGTGGAGCTGATGAGATAGCTCCATACTAGGAGTAGAACTGGAGATGAAATCAAAGATGACTGAATCGAGTTGACTGCACCTTCCTGGAAAGGTAAAACAGCAGAGAAGGATAAGAACCTTTCAATAATTATAAGAAATCAGAGGGAAGAAACAAAACCCAGAAGACAAGATGTGAAAGCAGCTCACATGACATTGCAATCTTATAGCTTATGCTGTCAGCAAAAAGAGATTGGATTAATTTCTGCAGACTCAACAGTAATTGCCATGCGGCAGCAGTTAGTACTGTTGAAATGCTGGAACTGATGGGAACCAACTAGGCTGTAGTGACTGGGAACAGATGTCCTCAGAAGAGCATGAGACAGCATTCTGCAATGTGAGAGAAATCCTTGCCTATCGGTCTAAACTGATGGTTTGTTTTGTGGACTGGGACGTATATCTCTTATTAGATAGGAATTTTAGCTTTTCCTTTCTTTTGTGTCAATGGATACCCAGTCTGGTCCTCAGTGAAGCTGGAACAGTCTTTTTTGTAAGCATAGCGTAATGACCATTAATTCTCAGCCATTCTAAATGTTCTAAATATCAGCATTAGGGCTAGCAGAGGTGCCTGCATTTGTGAATATATTCGAGGAGGAGTGCAACGTCAGGAACAGTTCCTCTCCAGCTCAGCATTGATTCATGTTTTGTCATGATCTAGGTATAACTGACCTTGGGTTGAGCTGTTTATCTTCTCCATTGGAGTAAGACTGGAAATTGGTTAAGCTTATGGAGTTCTATACCATTGAGTGCTTGCAACTGGAGCCACTTGTGCGAAGCTTCACTCCAGGAGGTTTGAGGTTGCTGCCTAATATTTGCCCAGCGGACAGATGCAGGATTTGAATTTGCAGCCTGCCAAGGGTGGCTGAAGTCCTGAGGGTCAAAAGCACCCACATTCAGCCCATCAGAAGAGTCCCTGAACACGCAACAGCTCCAAGCTCTATGCCTCTGCTGCCCATCTAAAGCGAGGGGGGAGGAGGCAGACTGCTCCGTGTTTAACAGGGAAAGGAGTAAAGACTGTGATCTCTGTGTTAAATGCTGTTCAAAAGATGGAAAAAAAAAAGTCATTTTACAACCTTCTACTCAGAAGTAGCTTATCTAAGGACTACTCTTGAAAGGAATTGCTAGTAAGATCATGCTGGAAGGCCAGTTACAGGCAGAATTTAGTATAAAACTAATGTTCTTTATCTCATGTGTATATATTGCATACAGGCTTGCTGCTGTCTTGTTGCCTGCATCAGCTTTTCTTCTCAGTTTGCTTAAGAAGAGTCATGTGAATAAAAAGGTACCATGAATAAAAAAGTACCGTGCTTATCAACCTTCTTGGCAGCTCACGTCTGTTCTCCATAACCTGCCAGGACTACCCCAGTGACTACCCAAATACTCTAAAGCAAAGATCATAGCTGTATATCCTCTGAAATAGGAAACCTTTAGTGATTTCTGTATATGCCATGAAATAGGAAACCTTTAGTGCTTTAGACTTGGTTGACATAATTTTCAGAAGTGCTAAGGAGGTATGAAGTGATGTAAAGCAAGTATTTTAAATTTTCACATGTGAAAAAAATGCCACAGATAAATGGAAGTGTAATCTCCCTACAGAAAGATCAGGCCAGGAATTTAAAACAGTGGGAACTTAAAATCAGGCACTGAACTCCTTATCCTTACTTAGGACACAAGTAAGCAAATAGTTGAAGATATTGAAGAGATCTTAATGGACCTAATTTTCTGTATGTACTTTCTGATGTTCACTTACTGAGCACTCGTATGAGGCATCTTTAGAATTTTTGAATGTAATTGCCCCAAAACAGACACCAAAGAGCTCTTCTGAGAATCTTAGCCTTTCAGTATTAATTTCAGCTCTGTTTTTTGAATATTTGCCCTTGGCCTTGTAAAACGCATACTTTCAAATAATTTAAGTAATGGAAGTTATTTGATTCTCTGTTCCTGAGGAGAGACTCCACATGTAAAACATCCTTATAAATGACCGACTCTCTTCAAGGATATTACCAGTATGCTGTTTATTTTTCAAGTGTTGCATTTGTGTGTCTTAGAGATTTTTTACCTTTCAGAAATGCTAAAAAATAAACTCAATTCTGACTGTTAATAGACAACTCTAATGCCTCAACTTTTGAATAGCTTTGAAATGCAGTAAATTTAAAATATTTGATGGACTCTGCACTATATAGACTTTGCTTACACCCAAGGGAAATTGCAAATATAATAATAGCTACAAGATTTGCTCTTGTTGTCTGAATACTGTACAAAGATGTTTAAAATGACTAGACAAAAAATTATGAAAGCAGCATATGACTGAAATTATGAATAAAATACGGGGACTACTGTACCAAAATCTGCATATGGGAAAAACTTAGTGACAGCCAAATCTACAGAGAGGGTTATTCAAGAACATTTACTAAGGACTCAATCCTCACACTTTTACAGTTGAGAGTCAAGTATTTTGAGCAGCTGGATGGCAAACAGCCTTTCCAGAAATTTGCAAAGTGACTCTGTAAATGTTTAAGCAGTTGTTAGATCTTTTACTCATTTCCCTGTGCTTGGTGTACCCAGGCTTTGCTTTCGTCTGTCATTCTGCGGTGACTTCCACAGTTTTCCATTATTATAGAAGCTGTGGCCTCAAATTCTGAGGGTTTGAAATGAAGAACTGTAAGAGAGTTTTTTGTCTGAGGAAATAAAAGACCCAAGTGTGCTTATCTTCTGTTCATATCGATTGTCAGAGCTCCAGCAATGGAGTGGTGCTGTGACAATTTACCAAGCTGAGAATCTGCTCCAGTTTTTTTGGAGGTTTGGGGTTTGCACTGTCATCACCATTACCCAATGGAAGACACAACCAGAAAACGCGTACTTTAAAGTAGGGAGCAAGCTTACAAGCTCTGTATCAGAGCTCTCCTTAGCAGCCTTCAGCAGGGCAGCAGAACCAGGTTCCCAAATACAGAGCTGGAACGATCAGACAATTACAAGAATATAAGGTATGAATTCCAGAAAGTTCAAGCAAATTCCTTCTTCTGCTTATTCATATCAAGATTTATACAAATACCGTAACACGAGGCTTGGCAAGATAATTTTCCTTCAGTTTTGCCATGTGCTTCTTCACAAGTCTGTCCCCCTTTAAAAACGGGATACCTAATACTAGAGGTCTGCCTGATGCCCCAGCATTTGCACGCGAAGTTTTGTTGGCTGCAGTGCTGCTGCAGTAAGGGAAGGTAGTCGGAGCCAATTTGTCCGTGTCTGCAGAAGAAGTGAGTTCTCAGTGCTTGGTTGTGCTGTAAAGCCAGTCCCTGAGAATCCCTGATGGTAATTGTAATTCTCCTCCTCAAACCTAGAGCAGTGTTTAAAGCGGAGGAAGCACAGGAACCTCCTGAACGGTTTCTTCCCCAATTGCCTGTCAGTGATTTCACTGCAATGCCTAGAAAAAGCAAAGCCGTTCAGACGGCATCTATTTCTGGTGTGAAATCCTAGTTGTGGATTCCCGGTGCTGATGTATTTTTCAGACCCTCTGGTGAATTTCTAAGCTCTCTTGGAATAACAGCTGCTGCGAGGGGACTGGAATCCCCACGGTGGATTTCAGGTTCACAGACCTTGATGAAATGTCTAAACAACAGGGTGGGAAAGCTGTTTTTTATCAAGAGCAGCTATGAAGGCAGAGAAGCAAACTCCTGTCAGTAAAGAACTTTTCATCTCCTTGTCCCGTTTTTCTGAGAAATGAAGGGTAGGATGTGGAAACTCAGTATGAATTTTGAGAGGTGGAGGGCAGAGGAGTAGAGACTCTTTTCTGTTCAGCTCCTCCGTAGGGAGGTATTCTGGGTAGGGATAAAGATAAAGCCTGGTACTCAGAAGTGCGTTGGTGACCCTCATAAAAGCAGTGCCTTGAGAGCCAGAGAGAGGGAGGGAGGGTCACACTGAGGGCTGTGTAGTAGCTCAGAACCACTGCTGGTGGTTTCTTTTTCCTTTTCTTGAAAGCCTATTTTTCACGTGTTTTAAACATAGAAGAGACCACTGTTATGTTGGTTAACTCTCTGCGTAACATCAAACGTCGATTGCAGCTGTGCATGGCAAAGATCTAGAGGAGAAAAAACTCCTTATCTGAAACACCTTAGTGGTTGCTGGGTCACAGACATTTCCAATTCTTCACCAGCACATGGGATAATATATAAAATACTTTTGGTGGCTCACAACAGCACGTGAGAAGGTTACACTGGTGGCAATTTGTACAGTGCAGTCCCTTCTCCCCCCCTTCACCTAATCAGTGTAGTAGTTTAGTAATAGTTGGCAGTGTTGGGACTGTAGTCTGGCCACTGATGAAGGAGCACTGAAATGCCTCAAGATGGTGAATACCATCAAACATAGAAAGTGTAACCGATGTCATTTAATGGCATGTAACGTTGCTGTTGTCTGCAGATCAGCGCTCCACCATGTTACTGTCTTGACCACCACTGAATTTTCTGCTAGGGTCAAACATAAACATTTTTAGTTGCACACAGCATTAGCACAGTTAGCCAAGCAATCAAGACTTGCAATAAGCTCTTGATGTAGTCTCTATGGTAAAAACTGTATTTGCCAGAGCTGTATAACGGTCAACACCTGGATAATTCTCTGGTATACTACAAGATCTGTGATATGAAAGGCCCACTGCTTGCTGTATCTGTGATGATGGTCACATTGCAGATATTGTCAAGGAATTTAGCATTGATTGGTTCCACAAAACATTTGACATACTGTATACAAAACTTTGGTTCCTTGACCAGTTCCTGGAGAACTGACCTGGCAATAAGCAAATAAAAGCACATCCCTGGGATTCTTCTGGCTGAAATGATTTTGATTGCCTGCCTTGTGAGCTGCCCATAACATGTCGCATGAGCCCTCTCAAGGAGCCCGTTTTCTATCACCCCTTCGTTTAGCTTGATTACCTACATTTCCAGTAATATTTATGATGTTTATTGTCTCCTCAAGGGAAAGTAAGACCCTTGCACCCCCGAGTGCCTGATGAGAGGCCACATAAACTGTGACTCTTCAGTTTGGAGAGGAGAAGGCTGAGAGCAAAGAGTAAGGTTACAAAATCATGAAGGGAATGGATAAGGTGAATGCGCAACTATTATTCACCTGTTATTTAACAGTTATAGCACAAGGATTAAGCGGTATTCAATGAAATTAGTAGGAGATTGGTTTGAAACTGACAGAAGCTAAAGGCAGTATGCAGGGAAGCACCCTCTGACATCCCTCATCCAGTGATGTGGCTGCTGGGGGAGAACAAGGGGAACAGACTGCACACAGTGACCAGGAACACATGTACTCCCTAAATGGTGTTCCCCACTGCCAGTGCCTTACAGAAAGAAGGCAGTGGTGTAGCTGTACACAAGTCTGTTATAACCATGTTTTTATGTTGTTACGTTAACTGGACAATCAAACAGATCAGACAGTGTCCAAAACCAAAAAGATGGTGTGCATTTTCCATGACCTTCCACCCTCTCCAAAATGTAAAGCATTCATTCTCATACTTTTGCCCAGTTCCTTTGTAAACTTCTGCAGATTGGGCAAACAAAAATAGCTTAAACAGAAGACAGCAGTCCTCCACGGGGAAAGGTTCGGTAATCTTACAGTCTCTCAGCTCCCCACAACTACTCTCTTCTCCGGAGCAGCTCCTTTCCTCCCTGTACAAGAGGGGAGCATCTCCGGTCTTGCTGTAAAAGCAGGAAGTTCAGGAGAAACAAGCTGAGATTCTAGTCAGAGATGCTTTTGTTTTGGCCAGTCAAAAGGAAGACATTAGTACAGACCCAGGGTAATTACATAAAGAAAATGGTTATATTATTTTCTGTCCCTTCACATCACTGAATCGGAGTGCAGTTACATACTGTTGAGTTATTGGTGAAATAACAGCAGAATGATTAAGGAAATCAACAGGCAAAACCATGCAAAATATGTTAGTTATCAACAAAGTAATTGGATAGCATTTAAGCGAATGAAACAGACACAGGCATGCAAAATATTACAAAGGATTATAGTAACTGTAGCAGAGAGTGGAGGTTTCCAAGTGACTACATTCCAACTGACCCAACTACATTCACTCCTGGCAAACAGAGGAGTTTCTCATCACTACCCTACTTCAAGAAACCACAATGAGAGGGGATGATCACTCCAGAGGTATCAGGGTTTCCCAAAGAACGGGAAATTATAAATGAGAGTGACAGGAGGAAAGCTTTAGAGAGGAAGAAAACAAACTCAAATTCTGGATTCTGTTAGATGGCTAACAAGCCATATTTCATAAAATGGATAACTTTTAAGCCTGTTGTGGTTCAGTGGTTACAACAGCAGTCAGAGCAAAAATGCAATATATAATACTGAAAATAATTTTTAAAATGGGGAGAGAGCAAAAGTATAAAATTGATTTACAAAATGGGAAAAAGTGGTAAAGTCAAGCTGAAGACTACAGGAAGACAGTCACTGGCAGGTTTAAAAAGAAATGCAAATTTTCTAAAACATTTGTAAAACATTAATTCCTAGTGATGATGAATTTCTAGTGATGATTCCATCTTTTGTTAGATGGAGAGTGCATTTAAAATAATGTAGGAAAGGACAAAGTTTTTACTGTTTTGGATCTGGGAAGGAAGAAGATGATGGAGATGGCGATACTGAAATATTTTCTAGTTCTTTAGCAAAAAAGAATTTTTAGTAAACACAGGCGGGACAACTTAAAGAACTGGTCTTCCTATGGTACACCAGAAGTGCCTGCCCGAGCATGGACGCCCTCCCTTCCCCAAACACAGCCTCCAGCTCCACTCCCATCCCCACTGAGCCGTGGGCTCACTGCAGAGCTGCCTCCAGGTCCTTGCGTGGCAGGGCCATGCCCAGGGCACCCTTGTCCTCAGCGACTGCTCCCTTCCTCAGCAGCAGCTGTGGGCACCCGATGTCTGCCCAGCAACTGGGGGTGCATAGCCCCATGGTTGCCCCAGGGCCCGTCTGTTGCTTGTCCAGCTGTGGTCCTAGCAATGGGGGCATAGTCAGCAACCACGACCAGCTGTGGGGATCACACCCATCAGAGACCAATGGTGCCTCCGACTGCCCCATCATGGACTTGCTCATCACCTCTTCATGCTACTTGCTGGGGCCGTGGCGCTGGGTCCCTCTCTCCACTGCTGGCTGAGTGATGGTGCTGGCATCTTGGGCCACGGTGTGCTCCTCTCGCTGCACTCCCCAGCCAGCCCACCCACCGCCCGCCGCACAACCGCCCACCACAGCCAGGGGACCAGCAGGGCTCGCCCCCCGGCTCCCTGCCCCGTCCGCCCGCTCGGCGGAGGGGGGTGCCTGGGCTGTCCCAGCTCCGGGACCCGGAGCTCTTGGGCGAGCGTCGCACGGGCAGCGCTGGCGCGGGGCGGCGGCGGAGGCCGCGGGGGGCACGGCGGGGCCGCCCCGCTGGCTTTGCCCGCTAGAGGGCAAGAGAGCCCCGCACAAGCGCGGCGGGGCGGCTGC